>NC_056747.1:1244328282-1244386558 GCF_019279795.1 Protopterus annectens | reverse complement strand
CAATACATACTACTGCCTTCCCTGGTAATTATCAATGCATACTACTGCTTCCCTGGTAATTATCAATGCATACTACTGCTTCCCTGGTAATTATCAGTGCATACTACTGCTTCCCTGGTAATTATCAGTGCATACTACTGCCTTCCCTGGTAATTATCAATGCATACTACGGCCTTCCCTGGTAATTATCAATACATACTACTGCCTTCCCTGGTAATTATCAGTGCATACTACTTCTCGTTGCTACTGCTATTCCAAACATAGCTCTTGTCATCTACTCTGTAAATCATGGAGGTCACACTGTGTGACAGTATGTTTGCACAGCACCACCATTTTATATGTCTCTGAATTACTTGGCCATCTTGGTCTCCTGTATTTGCATAGGCATGATTACAGGTGGTTGATGCATTGATGGAAAAGTGGCTTTAGTGTAAAAATGTAATATTGTGGCTAGTTTCATCACAGTTTGTTGTCCCGTGTGTGCTGGCAGAGCACTTTTCTGGGGTTTTCCCCTTTCTTCACTCTGGTGTGACTATGGAGTTGGCATATATAACTTGGGGATAGTTTTGATTCATTGGTTTTCAACATTTTTTTGGAAACCAGTGAGTCATATGTGAATGCTTTTCTTGTAGGTAAACTGTTTGCATATGTCATTTTGCCACTTGCATGGCATTTTCTTTTATGTATCAATATGAGTCCAGAGATAAGTTGGCATGACAGTAAAGGTCTTTGGCTTCCATGCACAAAGCAGAGGGTTTGATCTTCTCTTCCGGCCAATACCTGTATGGAGTTTGTATGTTATTCCTTGGTCTCTGCAAGTTCGACCCACCTACCAAAACATGCTGAATGTTTCTACCTCAGACTCACCTACTGTTGGCAGCAGCACAGACTCTAAATGGTGCCCTACAGGGGGATGAGTTGTACACAGAAACGACTTTGGGAATCAACTGTGATGCACAATATCCTCAAAACAGGAGAACATAGATCATAGACTGAGTGCCTTGTCAAAGCTAGCCACTTGACGGTGTAAAAATTGTCTCAATGACCTTAATCTTCCTGTAGTGGAGGCCCATAAGATATATGCAAATGATCCCTTAAGGACATAACAGTGTTTCAGTTATATGGCATCTAAATACACATAGATTTTTACTTTTAAGTCTTTATGGGTACAAGCTTTTTCTGACATCCCCCATTTGCTGCGATGACCACTATCTCATATGTACTCTTTTATCCCATGTGCCTTCAATTTTGCATCCCATTCCTCTGTCATTTGCTGACGTTCATGTTCACAGCCTGCTTGTAGTGCCACATAAGCTGCATGCATAAACTTTGTTGATCTTTTCCCCGTGGCTTGTTTGCTGATGTAGTTCATCACTATTATGAACACCAGTAAGCTCAGAGCTGAACCTTAATGTAATCTGCTCCCACTGGGAACCCTTCAGTGAGTCAGAACACTGTTCATTCTTATGCAATTTGGTCATTATAAGTAGTCTGCATTAATTCTACTACTGTTTCCTGGGACTTCAAACTATCGAAGGACTGCCCAAATCAGCTTTCTTGAGATGTTGTCATATGGTTTCTCCAACTCTAGGAATGACTGGTTGGTCTCTTTCCCCAGCTCTAGCTTCTTCTCAACTATCTATCTCACTGCAAACATCAGGTCAGTTGTGTTAGATCCTGATCTGAATCTGAACTACTCTTCTCCCATTTTACTTTCTGCTACTTACATTTGTTTATCAGTTCCCCTCTCCAAAACTTTTTCCTGCAGTGCGACAGGAGTTTGATATCTCTGTACTGCCTACAGTTTTGATGTGTAAAACTCGTAGAATGCCCAGGTGTGCCAAAGACAAAAGAAATGGAATTAGCATCCAGAGAAGGACAGAGGAAGAAGATGAATGCAGCATTAAATCCATCTTGAACATGGTAATCTGCATAGCATAGTCCTGTTAGTAGTCTGTTCTTTGTAATTTGACAGATCTCACCAGAATTGCCTGCAAGATACTCTGTGTTATTGACAGCCCACACATAACACCGAATTCAGATAAAAACATCAGGTATTATGAAATTCTTTGTTGAAAAAAATAAGCCTTTTGAAATGTCATCCCTAAGACAATGACTATTGTGTCAAACTGGCATTTATGTGGCTCAGAAAGTTCTAGGAGGGTATAATGTGAAAAGACTGCAAAGAGATAAAGCTGTTGTTGCCAATATAAACATCAGTCCCTCTGAACTAATGAGGGTTTTTCAGGTAGTTATGTTTTGGGCCTTTCACAGCACAGTTACCAGAATCAACCATAAGCCTTATTTATTGTGTTACTATTTGTTTTGCAATCACTTTATAAAAAGCTGGTTAAATTATCGTGCAGATGATCATGACTGGCTTGGCAATCATAACCACTTTGTTAATGTGTTCATGAAATAGATTCACTAAATTCACCTTCAGAGTAATAAGTGATATGAGCTAATGCATAGCATAAAGTGAAATGCAACATCTGTCACACATCGGGCAGCACAGAGAATAAGTGGCAGACAGTGCACTAGTAAGACATCATAGTGTTGTTAGACAGAGGCCAGATTACTTCAGTCTGCAACCTGCTTCATGGAATGATTCATTTGTGGTTGAATATTGACTGCACCCCAGGATTTACTGTGGATACTTCCTTAAAATTAGCCTAAAATCAAGCTAACAAAATCATATGACCTAAAAATGAGGAGATAGAACTTGTTAAGATAATTCTGGGCACATAAACACAATGGGTCAGAGAAAGATCAGCAAAGTAAGAATGCACTCTCATATTATACAAATTCATAGTTAGTTGGTATCCAGCTGTCATTGCTTCAGGGTGCAGCATTTCTTATTATGACACCACCACAGACAAAATAAATGGGGTTATTCTGAATACAGCGCCTATCAGAGTATGACTATTCACTCCCTTAGGTTAAGAGGGTCAAACCATTCTTATTTGCCATTAGAGTTCATGTTGAATTGGTGATGTGTGTTAATATACATGCTCTGACATTCTCTCTACCATGAAGAATCCAGATCAATCAAGTATATACAACATAGACTAACCATAATGATGAACCCCTCCGGCTTATGTAATGACAAGGGTATGTGCATAACTGCATTCCTTTCTTGATGATTCAGCATTTGGTAATCACAGCACCCAATAATCTAGACACACTTCAAACCTGCATTCCTGTAGAAGTAGTCCCCCTTCTTCTTACACTACTTCATTAAAACAACTAGTGAATCCGGAATACTACTACCTCCACCACACATTCAAGCAGCTCACACAAGAAGCAGATAATGAAGACAATCCATGTAGCAGTTTTGGAAAGACTACGATATTATGAATACCACAGATAATATCAGAGTAGCCTGGAATGACATGACTCCAAAGTGCATATGTGGAGTGTGGAAGAAGCTATGGCCAGAAATAAGCAGCACCTTGGAAAAAGCTGCAGACATATCAGTCATCTAAAGCATTGTTGAAATATCCAGTAAAGTGAGACTGGAAGGTGTTTATGTAGATGATGATAAATCAATGCAGTCCCCTGGCAAGAGTCTTGGCAAGAAAAACTTTAAGAATTAGCAGACCAGCACATTCAGAGTGAAGCTATAGCTCCTGATGCAGACAGGAAACACCAGTGAGAGAATTTACACAGAATTCCCCAGCAGCAATATCATTGCAATCAAGCAAATCATGACAAAATTCATAGATAATAGCCTTATCTATGAATGGGGCTCTAAGGTAAAGTGAGGTGTTCTTGAAATTATATCCTGCAACCGTGAACTGATTAGTGAGAGAATATTCAAGAAAAGTCAAACAAATTTTATCACCTACATCAGGGGTGTCTAAACTGCAGCCCACAGGATGCATGTGGCCCTGGACAGCTAGTACTGTGGCCCCTCAAGATTTCACACTTTTAACATCGTTATGTGATTTGACCCAATTGAGCAGTGTTCGTCTAGAGCAGTGGTAATAAAACTGTGATAAATTCCAGGGTCCGCAAGTTCCTGGATTTCACACTTCTGCAGCGACTGAACTCACTTGTGAATTAAAAAAAATAATTTTCCACTGTGCAGCTCACCCTCAATTAAAAAAAAAAGAAAAATAGACTTCCATGTCTGCAGCTCAGCAGATAAGCAGCTGCTTGCCCTGAGGATTTAGAAGAAGAAGAAAAAGTAATAACTTCCATGTTTGCAGCTAAAGCTGAGCAGATGCTTGCTTGCCCTGTGTTCTGTGCATGTTCAACAGTTCAGGGTTTGACATGGCCTTGTATGTTAAGCAGAGATCGCCTCTGAGTAGACGATATGCCACAGAGTATAGCTGGAGTTTTTTTAGATGGTCAGCATAGGGCATCTGCTTTAGGCCTGTGATTCTTTTAGTGAGGTATTTCTGCGACCTTTCAATCTGTTGCAGATGTCTTGTGAGGTATATACCAAATGGGGTGTTGTACTCTATAATGGGTCTAATGTGGGATGAGTACAGTGGGACAATGACCTCCTTTTTTTCTGGATGAAAAGCTCTTAGTGATGAGGTATGCCACACAGAAGGATTTCCTGACTGTTGTGGTGATGTGGTTATCGAAGGTGAGGCCACTGTCCACCTGTGTCCCTAAGTCCCTCATCACACTTTCGGTGTTTAGTGTACTGCCACCTATGTGGTAATTCATGGGTACATGGTTTTCCCAAAGTGGATAACTAGAGATTTCTTGCCATTAAGCTTGAGCCCATGGCTCTGGCACCAAGCATCTGTTTCTATAAGGCCCTTTTGTAGAATATCCACATTATTTTGGGATTCAATAATGGCTCCCAGTTTGCAGTCATCTGCAAACTTTGTTAGCCAGAGTTTCTTAGTGTTGGCCTGTACTTCAGAGAAGTAGATGCCAAACAAGAGTGGTCCCAGGACTGAACCCTGAGGTACTCCACTTGTCACTTGTCTGGAGTTGGATTTGGAGTCGGCTACTTTTACAGTGTGGGTTCTGTCAGTAAGCCAATTGGCAACCCATCAAGTGACGTAGGGATTTATGCCCAGCTTAGTAAGTTTATCTATGATTCCAGAGTGGGGAGTGGTGTCAAAGGCTTGGGGAGGTCCAGATAGGCTATTTGGACCACCTTACCCTCATCCACAGCTCTGGAGACTGATTCAAAGAAGTCAGTTAGGTTCAGGAGACAAGATCGGCCCTTCACGAACCCAAATTGGGTGGGGTCCAGTGTTTGAAGGTTGCCAATGTCTTTGTTTATAAGTTTCATGATAATGCATTCCATGCCTTGCAGATCAGGCTCGTCAGACTGATAGGACGGTAGTTCCTGGGATCTAAGTGGATCCACCCTTGTGGAGTGGGATAACTGTAGCTGTGCGCCATTCAGTGGGCACGAAGCCTGAGGTGAGGCTATGATTAATCATGACAGGTGAGGTGGCAGTTCATTTTGTAGTTCATGTAGTACACAGCCCAGGATGTCATTTGGTCCCATGGATGCTGTATTCTTAGCTTTGGAGAGTGCATTTTTTACCTGTGTGGCTGTGATTACTGGAATTTGGCAATCTTTTGGTATTGAGATGGGCCCTTTAGCAGGTGAGAGGGGGGTGAAGTTGGCACTAAATCGGTCTGCCAGGATATTGGCAATATCCTTGGGATCAGTATATTTAATGCCATTCTGTTGTAGCTCAGAGCAGATCTGAGCATTGCCATTTAGATTCTTGACATAACTATAAAATGCCTTGTGGTTGTCTTTGGAATCTTTGGCAATTTTATTTTCGTAACTAGCTTTGGAGGATTTTATGAGGGATCTCAGCTTCTTACTGAGACTGGTAAGGGAGTTTTTTGCATCCTGGGATTTTCCTCTTTTCTGCAACAGTTTCTTCTTTCTGTTGTTTAGTTTGTTTATGGCAGGGGACCACCAGATTGGCTTCCTTTTTTTGGAGGAGAGCATCTTGGTTCTATTTGGGATGGCAAGATTCATACATGAGTGGAAGTTTGTCACTTCTGACTTAAGTAGCATGAAGTTGGCTTTGGAGAAGTTTTTTACGGATGTTTCCTTACGGGGGGGGGGGTGAGATGTGGATGTCAAGGATGATTTGCTTATGGTTAGACCTGACCAATGAGAAGGTGACCGCTGGTGTGGAGCATCTATCTCCCATGTTGATAATGACCATGTCCAGGATATTGGAGCCCCTGGTGGGACAATTGATTAGTTGATCCAGGGCATTGGAATTTATGAATTCCAAGAACCGTTGGGTAAAGGTGTTGGTACCCGAGTAGTTTTCCCAGTTAATGGCAGGGTAGTTGAAATCACCCACTATTAGGGTGTTTGGCTGTATCTTAATATTTTCCAGTATGTTTAGAAAGGTGTAGTGAGAATCTTGGGGCATGGTGGGGGATGCTACAACCTGGATTGCAGTCTTACTAGTGTTAGTTGCACCTGGAGAATTTCAGATGCATTGTGTTGGGCAACTAGCCTGGAGGTGTGAATATCCTTGGTGAATATGGACACTCCTCCACCTTTAGTGTTTCGGTGTTGGTTTGGTGGCTGAAAAGTGTGGTAAGAGTTGTAGCCTGGTATTGCAGGGGTGCTCTCTGGAGTCTTGAACCAGGTCTCAGTTACTGCACAGATATCGATGTTCTCCATTTTTAAGAGTGCCTCGAGAGAGTGCATTTTGAGGTTTAGACTTCTAGCATTGAGTAGCATTACCTTTAGATTTTGCTTGCTTGTATCTGTTATGGTGGTGGTTTTGTCCTTTGAACCTTGCTTAAAAAAGGCACTATAGGGGTGGCAAGAGCTTTAGCCAGTAACCTGAATCCCAGGGGTGACAGGTGCAGACCATATCTGGCAAAGCACTGTGGTTTGTCGATCATGTCGTCCCAGGCAAACAGATACTGGATCCCCTTTGAATGACACCAGAAGCTTAGCCAATTGTTGAAGTCAATCATTTTGTCCTTATACTGTGGTATCATTTTGGGCGAAGGTAGGATGCTACGCAGGGCTAGGGTCAAACCTGCCTGGGCCACATGATCCGAGAGCTCTTCCATGTCTCTTTTCATGTAGTCCAGGGAGGTACATCTCAGGTCATTCAGTCCAACATGGACAATGACAGAGTCGTATTTGTACTTATTGTGGAGTGACTTGAGTGCATGCGTTATGTGGTGGATCCTGGCACCTGACAGGCAGCTGACTGTAATTTTCTCCTAGCTCAGCCTGGTGAGTGGGACATCAGTCTGCCTGACTTTAGAGTCACCTATGACTAAAGTGTTTGGTACGTTGTCTTGCCTTAGGAGCTGTTGTTGGGTGGCACACTGGTGTTGTGAGCTATGTGTCACTTTGGTTGTGACTGGTGTTTGTTTATGCTTCAGCTTCAGAGGTCCTTGTTGCTTGGTCAGGTTAATGTTAAGGGCCTCCGCATATGTGGGTTTAGTGTTGTTATGTGTGGGTGTTGATGGTGTGTGTTTTGAAGGGCTATGTGTTGCTTGAGGTGTAGTGCAGGTATTAGCCTTCTCCTCCTGACTGTCTAGCACAATCTTGACTGGAGAGAGCTTTGCTTCCAGTTTGGCTATGTAAGTGCATCTCTCACAGGTTGTAGTGTTGTGTGGTAGGAGGAAAGGGTCGTCTGTGTGCATGAGGCAGTTGCTGCATTGTCCCAGTATGCCCAGATTCACCAGGTGGGCAGGACAAATCACCGGACGCTGACCCTTGGACATGCCTGTTTAGGTGCTTTTTTTGTAAAGTACAAGAGCTGTTTTCCCTTACCTTTGCAAGGTACTTTGCAATTATAGGCTGTTTAGTGCCTACGATTAATTTCTCCTTATTAACAAGGAGAGTTGAGTGCGTGTATCAGTTTAAGGCTTCCTAGTGCTTTCCACCAGGTTCTAGAGCAAGTGCTAGTCACAGGGGTTCAGATTTTAGTGCTACTACTGAGAAACCAGATAGTTCTAAGGGAAAATTTAAAGAGCAGACTTTCTGGCACCTGAAATAGTTTAACCGTAGCCCCGCGGTACTGCACAATGTGAAAAATGTGCAAACACACACGTTTTTACGCCAGAAAGTTGAAAGGGATAGAAATCAGCCCAAAATGGCTAATAAAATTACAATTTCAGAGTTAGAAAACACTCTTCTAGTGTTAGATAGGCAGTACAATGCTCACCAATCCCACTGGTAAGCAGCAGGACTTCCCTCTACCACAGCAAGGTCTGGATAGCTCTGAACACAGAAAATAAAGTCCTGAAACCAGCAAAGCCTGGGATCTAGACTATACAAGTTAGGAAAGGCAGGAAACGAGCAAACAAGATAGTATTTTTTATACTAAATTTTAGACGTATACTATACAGAGTGCAAATAGCATGACTTCCTAACGTGTCAACTGCTAGGCTCCTAGCGCTCCATTACTTTTACAGGGAGAGTAGATAAGAGAGCAACATATAGTGTTGTCATATAAAATATCCCCCATAAGGGCATATATGGTGATAGGGTTCTGAAAGGTGGTTAATGTGGTGTAAAGTTGTATATCCCTGGATACTATATTGGCTAGTACGTCTTGAGGGGGGGTATTAAGCATTTTTAGTAAGTAGTGAAAATGTACTAGCCATTTCAGTAAGTGTCACAGGTGATATTAATATATAACATAATGTGACAGACTTATTGGTGGTATTTCCCAGGGTATTTCTCGTCTCTGATCAGAGAGGTAAAGGTTATTAAACCAATTAAATTTCTAAGCTGTTAATATTATAACATGTGGAGTTTTTAGATTATTAGTATTATGTTATTTATAAACTAGTAATCATAATAACATGTTGACATATTTTTCCTCTAAGAGGTGGTTAAGCATAGAACAGTAAACAAATCAGTGTGAATTATGCACTTAAACAGTCTGTAATACTTATCAAGCAGAGAAAATACTTTAAACAACATCTTATTCCATTAACCATGTTTAACAACATTTAACTGCCAGCTAAGGCAAGAATATTTTCATAAAGAAACCTCAAATTAACATATTCTAGGTACGTATCCTAGATACCTTAATTTGGTGGAGAGGCAGGCATGGAAATAGATATGTACGCAATTTCTTTTTGAGTAGTTTACAACAGATTGCTATGTGAGAGAAAAACACACACACACAAACACACACAATTGTTTAATGGAGGTCCATTAGTTAGCTCTGGACAGTGTTAAAAGCTCTTATCAATGTCTGGAGGTGCTTGTAGAAGTAGTTATAGGGAGATAATAAAAAATAGCAAATATGTAAGGGCTCCAGATGTATAAAACATCTGAAGAAGCATTTGACACACATTTCAATATTTTACCGTGCTCAGTCAGCGGCTATTATAGTTATTCCAGTAGTGATTTGGTGGACTGTCATGTCAGTGTAGTTTTATAATAAAAGTACAGCTGTGCAGGCTTACAGAAGGAAAGAAAAGCAGTATTTGCATGGCAGGAATATTTGGAATAGCCAAACTAATGCTATTAGGGAGAGACTTACTAAATAGTAAATCATTTTCTGCTGATTTTCCAATTATCCTGTGCTTTTCCAGTCCAAAAGCACTATATATATTGTATTCCCATTGTATGTAGGCAGACCATTCAGATTTCTTTAGTCTGCAATCACAGAGGTGACAAGAAATGCAGTAGTGGCACTTTAAGGGAGAAATGACTTCTAGGATGCCAAGGTCAGGGTTGAAGAAGGAAGTAGGTGACTGTATGAGATGGCTGGATCCCCATGTGTGTTTACAATCGAGCCAGTGATTTCCTTTCAGCCAAAAAATCTGTGAATGGCTTATTTTAATCTAAAGATAGTTCATATATGGTAAGAAGCCATTTTTACCTTATTTTAATCGGGTTCGGTCATCCACAATTAGCGAGCATCGTATTTATGTCATATTGTTGATCTTTTTATTTTATTTACAGCTTTTAGCAGCGCTTAGCTCAGGAATTGCATTAAAGGCTCTGTAGAAGGTTTGTTTCACCTCCGTAGTGTTGCTGGCAGAGTATTTGGTTCCCTGATGTTGAAAGTGAAGTATGTTAGATAACTTCATTTGGAATTTGATTTGTTTTTGGATCAGAAAGCTGCAGAATGGAGTTTTTGTCATTCCATTTTAACTTGTAGTGGTAAATCTTGCGCAAAAAATATTTTGCTGCCACATGGTTCCTCGTTTTTGCTGCTGTGAGGATTTTGGTCGCATGTTGATAGTTAAGCAGTTTAACATATACAAATCTTGGTTTATTTAAGAATTACTACAAGAAGTAGATACCATCCTGGACCAGGCTTTAGACAAATTAATCTTAAACCACTTACCTTTTGACATTTACTGGGCCACTATTAAATCCATAATTAGAGGAACCTTTATAAGTAAAGCTTCGCACTATTAAAAAAAAAAAACATCTCCAGGAAAAATCCAGCCTTAAAAGTCATATTCTCAAGCATGAATCTATACTCCAGTCAGCCTTTAGCCAAGACACTGAAACACAGATAACACAGCTCCAACAAAAGTTATATGTTCTCAACGAATAAAATGTAACATACCAAGAAATTAAAACATTGGCAAATTACTCTGAGTGGTCTCACATGCTATCTAAATTCCTGGCAAGACTAGTTAACCAAAACAAACCCTCCCCCAACATTAAAGAACTATTCTACCAAGATAAACTATATCATACTAGTCAAGATATTATACAAATTTTCAAAAGTATATACACAAAATCCTATAGCTCACCAAACCTCTCTCAAAGCAAACAATACTTAGACACCTTCTTAAATCAACTAAATCAACTAAACTTTCCCAAATTCAGTCCAGAGCAACAAAAATATTATCTTCCTCCATCTCCCAACAAGAAGTTTCATGACAATCAATAAACTTAAACCCAACAAAGCGTCAAGTCTAGATGGCCTTACGGCCGAATTCTACAAAGCCTTCTCTCAAACAATATCTGCCTTTCTTCTTCTTCAACAATTCAGCTACATTACTAGCAATCGTATAAACACTTTAGACTCAGTGTAGGCTTTTTGCTCAATATTTTACCACTCTTTAACATACCCAACAATTATATACAAGCTATCAAAACACTTTATTCTAAGGTCCACACTTTTCTACAAATTAATAACGATCTATCTTCTCAAATCGACATTGAGAATGGTGCCAGACAAGGCTGTCCAATGTCCCCCTATCTAATCTATACATTGAACCTTTATTCCTTCTAATATCTCAGAAAACTTTCCACCATATTCCTAATATCTTCAACACCAGAATTGCCCTAGCAACTTTCACTGATGATTTAAATCTGTACTACTCCCTACCCAATTCAGACCTTCAGAAACTTCTATCTGCCATAGACACTTTCTCATCATTCTCGAACTACAAACTGAATTTAAAGAAAACAAATATCCTCCCTATTAACTCTCTTGGTCAACTACCCACCTACTCCTTAGCATCTGGTATTAAAATTAAGCAATCTCTACAATATCTAGGAATATCTTTTCACCAAGATCCTAAACATTCGTATACAAATAATATTACTAAACTCTGGTCAAACATACAACAAGACCTTAATAGATGGGCAAAACCTCAACTCCCGTTCCTTGCTAAAATAGCTACAATCAAGATGAATCTTTTACCCAGATTTCTATATATCTTTAATGCCACCAACATTATCAATCAAAAATTCTTTAAAACCTTCCAGTCTACAATTTCTAAATTTATCTGGGTTCCCAAATCAATCAGAATTGATTACAACAAATTGATCTACCCTGAAAATTGTAGGGGCTTAGGGTTACCTGACTTTAAACTCTATTATGACATCATAAAATGTAACAGACTGATAAACAATATCTGACTATACCCCAACATCACATTAATGGGCTCCAACTTGGGTTAAACTTCTATACAATTATATCAGAACATTTTGCTTTAACCCAGAGCCATCCCTTTCCTTTATAGCAAAAACTTAAAAAATCTTAAAATACACTCAACTATTAAACATAAAATCTCCACCATACAAAAGATTTTCAAATCGCTAAACATATATAATGCAGTCATCTCTCTACAATCAATCCATCTTAACCCCAATCTTAAAATGAGTAACAACATGATTAACCTAAACAACTACCCCTCCTTATATTTCTCTTCAAGAATAATACTATTACTGAAATGAGAACTCAATTAAACCTCCCCCAAAGCTATGCAATCATTTTAAGGCAAATTTGTGACTTTAGCCGCAGTATTATACAAAACCCCTATATAAACGCAAATTACATTAAAACATGTAAAACTATATGGAAACTCCAGTCATTAAACAAAAAAATTATAGCTATTTGTTATAAATTATTTCTCTCAATCAAAACTTAAAAGGACGTTATTTTGTCTAAATACTGGAAGGAACTTGACCCTTCATTCAGAAACAACCAAATATCCCAGGCCAGCCAGCTAACCTCAAAACTCATTCCCCTTAAAAAAACCTAAATATACAAAATCATGATATTGCATAATGCATACCTTACTCCAACCATTCTTAATAAAATATACCCCTCAATCGCACCATTCTGCTCCTATTGTGATAATCACAAAGCCGACCTGTTCCATATCTTCTGGAGCTGAAAGTGCACCTACAAGCTCTGGTGCTTATTAAGAGTCCAACTTGAAAAGATGGGCTACACAAAAAACAACTATATCCTGGAAACTAGCTCTCCTACAAATCACCACCCACTGGTTTATCTTAACTACAAACATGTATATTAGTAACACTAGCTTCCCTACTCATATATTACATTACACTACATTGGAAGGATAGATCTTCACTCACATGGGAGGGTTTCAAACACCTTGCCACCAAACACCTACTGGCCCATAAATATTTAACCTTTTCTCAGAAATCCTACACCCACTTGACTGAATTCTGGAAATCCCGTTTTGACCACATCCTCGTTTGATGATAATATCTTCAATTAATGATGGACATTTGGCATATGTGTAAATAGTTTAATGTTTTGCTGTTATGTTTCTCTCATCAATGTAATCCTGCTTTTATTGTTAATGCTCAAATATCAGTGTTATGTACGATGAATCTATGCTAAAAATATAATAAAAGATTTTTCACAGTAGAAAAAAAACATTTTTAAAAGTAAAAAAAAAGAAAGAAAGAAAGAAATGAGCAGTGCAAAACGTGCATCTTTTTTGTCGTTAATATGTTTGCGTTAGCTCCCTACTTTCTTAATAACATTAAAACTATTTGCATGCACATATTATTAATGATAAATTCAAGAAGTCTACCCAACGTACCATCTCTTAGTGCAAGAAATCTGGACAAAGCCTAAAATAATGGGGAGAGGGCAAAGGCCCAAAATAGAGACAGGTTTTAAATATCACTCGTATAAACTTAGAAGGAATTTCTTGGAGGATATGAATTCTGAAACTTAAATGTGTGTCATTATTTAGTTACTTCAACCTCAGTGATTTGCTAGAAAAATGCAAACTTTATGAGGATCAGACAAAAAAATGAGGCAAAAATCTGGACATTCTGCGAAAGGATGGATAGCTGACAGGTATTCAACCAAAGTATTTCCTAGTTAGATGTGGCATTTAGACATGATTTTTATAGTAGCTTCATCTTTCTGGCCTCCCACATTTAATGCTGAAGGCAAGTGTGTTGAAGGTAAGTAAGTGTTAAGCATAGGTTGAAAGATGCCGTTGTAGGACATCGTGTTTTCAACTCTACACAGAAGGTATAAGATAGTCGCTGCAAGCTGCATGCTGTCAGATATAAGCAGGACAGGACCAGCTGCAACACACACACACACACACACACACACACACACACACACACACACACACACACACACACAGCACTATATGCCACAACAAAGACAACACTAACACTCACACTTCCCTAACTGGGAAGTGTATTTTTAAAATGAAAACTTGTCAGTTTGTGACAAGGTGACGATTATTCCCTCCAACACATTTTCGAACTGCTTCTTGGCAGGCATTGTCAAGATTACACAACAAAACAAATGTAGACATTATGGAGCAATAGGCATCACACCTGAAAACTTCTAAGGATATTATATCCAGCATCAAAACAAACCTAATATTTTTCCCTCAAGTGCCACTACCTGATCAGGAATGACCAGAAAGATGAAGCCACCATATAAATGCATTTTGCTGGAGCCTCACACAAAAATGCTACAATACTTCAATTAATTTGTAACAAAAAGTCCAATAGTGCCATCACCAGTCTCTACGTGTGAAGTACCATACGACTGTCTTAACAATCTCCAGGTGTAAAGTACCATATCACTGTTAACAATCTCCAGGTGTGAAGTACCATATGACTGTGTTAACCATGTCCAGGTGTGAAGTACCATATCACTGTGTTAACAATCTCAAGGTGTGAAGTACTATATCACTGTGTTAACAATCTCCAGGTGCAAAGTACCATATGACTGTGTTAACAATCTCCAGGTGTTAAGTACCATATGACTGTGTTAACAATCTCCAGGTGCGGAGTACCATATGACTGTGTTAACAGTCTCCAGGTGTGAAGCACCATATGACTGTGTTAACAATCTCCAGGTGTGAAGCATCATATCACTGTGTTAACCATCTCCAGGTGTGAAGTACCATATCATTGTGTTAACAATCTCCAGGTGTGAAGCACCATATCACTGTGTTATCAATCTCCAGGTGTGAAGTACCATATCACCATGTTAACAATATTCATGAATGAAGTACCATATCACCGTGTTAACAATCTTCATGTGCGAAGTACCATATCACCGTGTTAACCATCTCCAGGTGCAAAGTACCATATCACTGTGTTAACAAGCTCCAGGTGCGAAGTACCATATCACTGTGTTAACCATCTCCAGGTGCGAAGTACCATATCACTGTCTTAACAATCCCCAGGTATGAAGTACCATATGATTGTGTTAACAGTCACCAGGTGTGAAGGACCATATGACTGTGTTAACAATCTCAAGGTGTAAAGGACCATATCACTGTGTTAACAATCTCCAGGTGTGAAGTACCATATCACTGTGTTAACAATCTGCAGATGTGAAGTACCATATCACTGTGTTAACAATCTCCAGGTGTGAAGTACCATATCACCATGTTAACAATCTTTATGTGTGAAGCACCATATCACTGTGTTAACAATCTTCATGTGTGAAGGACTATATCACCGTGTTAACCATCTCCAAGTGCGAAGTACCATATCACCGTCTTAACAACCCCCAGGTGTGAAGTACCATATGACTGTGTTAACAATCTCCAGGTGTGAAGTACCATATCACTGTGTTAACAACCTCCAGGTGCGAAGTACCATATCACTGTGTTAACAATCTTCAGGTGTGAAGTACCATATCACTGTGTTTACAATCTCCAGGTGTGAAGTACCATATCACTTTCTTAACCTGTCAGAAGGTGGATCAAGCCTCTTCTTAGGTTTCTTACTCTTCAAATTGCTTAACCAACGTACCTCGTCCCCACTCAACACAGGAACCACTGTACACTACAACTTCAGGACACCATACTAAAGCAAAACCTACAATCAAAACACCCATTTCTAAACTTCACTGCACTGACCATAACTGTTCAGTCATTGCCCCCAAAGTATGATAATCTCTATCTGAACATATAACTGAAATGTCAGAATGTTCTTATCTTCCAAGACCAACTCAAACAGTACTTGCAAGACAAATTTAAATGTAACTGTTATAATACAGGTCATATCACATGACTAACCAAATCTCCCTTTGCATCTACTCACTACCCTTTTTAGATTGATACCAATATCCCTCACTAACATAAAATATAAAAGACACTTTGTAAATACGTATGTAATTCTTCATCCCCTACTAACCCTTTCCATACTTACTTTCCCGCACTGTCTTTTTATTTGTGAACTATCCAAATTGGCTCACCTCTGATTATATCACAACTTCTCGATAAGGTGCATTCCTGTCATGATGAATTCATGTGTAATGTACTAAAGCTCGTTGTATCACTGGTTATCTTGCATGTGTGTTGTAGTGTAGTTTCTGTATGGGCTGCAGTGTTCATTACAGTCCTGACGGAGCCTACATTTGGCCATGTTTGATCAGTACACAACCTCGGTAAACAATTGTAAATAAAATACAAATGAACTAAATGCCAGCATAAAGTACTGTTTTTGTAAAACTTTGTGGTTCTCACTCATCTGCCAAATGAGTTACTTCTCAAGGATATCAATGTCCCAAAATGGGAGGACTGCAAGATTGTGGGTTAGGCACAGGCAATCAATCAAATAAACAAATAAAGCTACTGCTAAGATACTGGAGTAGATATTGTTGACATCATTTTATAAGCGTGGTTTCAAATAAGTGACCATTCCTTGTCTTACTGTAGTGGTTTGATGAAAATAAATGTAAACGGGTTTGGTGAATGGCAGGAATGCCTTGTTAGATTACGAGATCAATGATGGGGGTCGACCAATATACCCTGCAATACACACAAGCAAAACACCATGTCTAGCATAGATGAACTGTAATGATTTGTAACCTCAACACTTATTAATGATAAAAAGTGATTTAAATCAGTCAAGCCACCATCCATCTACCCCAGGAATCTAAATTGTGTGTGCATCTATATGAAGGAATTATTGTTTAAAAAATATTCGCTAGCTGACATACCATAACAAAAATGAAAGTCGATTTCCAAGTGTAATACCGTGACACTAAACTTTTATCAAAATGTGTTTATTAAACCACTGTTGATATTTATGGCATGTGTAATGACATTTAAATATTTAATATCTGAGACACCACAGGTTATTTTTTTAAATGCTACAAGGCTTGCAATTAATGTTCTTTCATTTTGTAGGCATAATACATAATAATGTTTTAATAAAACCTTTACACAAAAACGTTTTTGACTGTATCTACACACACAGGGAACTAATCATTTAAAGAAAACATAAATACAGATGGCAACTTAAATCATAATGCTAATTCACCGACCATTGTAATCCTTTATCTCTTTCACTGGAATTAAACTGCTGGGTGAGAAAGGAACATTTTCTCCAACTAAGTATACTTTCATTGGAATCCACATAGTGGAGACAAAAACTTAGGTCAGCAGCAGATAATCACTCAGTAACAGCAGTCCTGCTTGCTGATGGCTATGCTGCCCTTGATTCATGTCTGCTGCTGGTCAACAGCCTGCCCAGTTTTGTCACATAAAGATTCCATTATTGTCCTTTTTCTGGTAAGCATCAAATTAAATCATTCCTCTTGGTCGAATTTTGGCGCCCCTGGCAGCAAAACAGTTAAATATATTATATATTTTATATGCTGCCCCAAGACAATTCCTCTTCACTCAATGTGGCCCAGGCAAGCCAAAATGTTGGACACTCCTGACCTACATCATCAAGAAGCTATGAATTGTGAAAGACCCGCTGTCTGGTCCCTCATCTAAAATATAATATATAGTGACTTTCATAAAAAAATGAATTAATAAAATTCACAACTGTATTGTGCTACGACATTTGTATTTTCACCTCTTTAAAATATAATTACGTATAATGACTTTCAAAGAAAAAAATCACCAAATAAAAGTTCATTATTTTTCTACTGTATTTGGACTGCATTTGTATTTTCTGCTGATAAAATTCTGTGCAATGTTATAAAGACCCCATTTAACACTGTTTTGGTTAGCACTCCACATTCTAGGAAAGAAACCTGAGCACTAACAAAGATGCTATTTTACTGCTTTGAGTAAACACGTTTATAATGAAAGTGGTAAACACAATTTTAAATGTGAAGTGTTTGCTGTGTTTATGTGAAACATAAGGTGGAGAGAGAGAGAAACACACAGGCAGAATAACTTGCTAATGCCTGAATCACAGTCACAATGTATGCTTTCAACTCCAGGCAGCCTTTCCTTTCTTAAGATGCATTTCAGAAAAATGTAACATGGATACTTTTAATTAACCATAATTATTTTCAGGTGGTTTTAAGAAGTATAACTGTAGTTTATGCAAATAAATTAACATGCTTTTAGAAGCATTCATAAGTAAGGAATAACAAATCAGCACAAAGTGTGGCTTGCCCTAAAGAAAGTTTTTTTTTGTTTGTTTTTTTTTTTATGGTAAATATATTTACTTATCCACTTAAATAATGACTGGGATTTAACTTGTTCAAGAGCATTTCTCTAACTTTATGAATCTGTAATATAATCTGCTGAAAGTAGGCCAAGTCTAGAGGGGCTAACATGGTCAACAAAAATAAATAGATAATGAAACAAATAAATTGCTGAAAGAAATGGAATTTGCATTGCTGATCATTTTCTGTAAATGCATTTTATAACCCAGACATTTATTCCTGTCACGTAATTTGTGCAGGAGTTGTGGTCATTGCACCTCTGTACTAATGCTATAGTAGTTATGAGATGTGTTGTAAAAGCAAAGCTTTACAAGTCAAACAAAACATGGTAAAGCTTTGTTGACTGCTCCCAGAGTCCTTGTGACTCTGGACATGACACCTCTGCTTTTGGACAGTGATGCTGAATCACAATGCTTCCTGCTACTGTCAAGCTAAACATCAAATAAAGAAATATGCATTTATCAGCCTGAAGCGAAGATGATTTACAAGCATACTTAAGGACATATAAAAACTGACAATTTCTTATCCCATTCTAACCTGCATAAAGCAAATTATTATTTTTCCAAATCATTTTATTGCACAAAAGACAAGGGAAAAAGGAAACACTTTCATGACAATGGTCTGTTTATCATGGTATAATATACAAGAAATGTAGTATGCTTAAATATTCAGGGCCACATTAATGTAGGACCAGAGTGATGTTAAATGTAGAGAAAAGGAAGGCTGGTATTTCAAAGAGAACTGTGTAATGGTGCCTTGGGTTAATACAATACTATGCACCAAGCTGATAGATATAGCATGGTACTTATCTTCCCAGAAGGGCATCCCCAGTCTGCAAAATGTAAATACAAATAAATAAATAAATAAATATAATAATAATGGCATGACTAAAGTGCTACCATTATTCACACACAACCATAGAAGAAAGCAGTAGTGTTTGACTGACACTGCATTGCAATATATTTATGTGCTACAGTGGAGATTCTGCTGTGACCTGTGTTCCTCCAAAAGCACAGCTAATAATCCATCCATCGTGCAGTAAAGAACTGCATACATGCATGCCCACTCATACTTTGCATATGCAATGCATAACATCTTCATTTTCTGATATCTATTTTATCAAATTCCATGTTATGAAGAAGTCAGATCCTATCTCAGCAGATAATGTGCAGAAGCATGCATACATGTGCCCATACGCATACAGTCACATACTCATTATAGTCATATAATGATACACCATAAATAGTTGGGCTGTACTGATAATACCATGAGTCACATTGCGCCCATGTGAGAATGTCGTACCCCCCGATCTTAATCATGGAGTACAATGTCCAGATGAGTTGTAAACTGTCAAGGAGTAGGCAGATACAAGAGATAAGTACAACACAGGCTTTTGTAAGTGTAACACAGTTTGACAGTTTATGAACATCCCTACATCTTAGCCTGGTACCAGGGGCCTACACTATGTATAGTTGTGCTGTTGCATGCTTTTGTTGGTGCTGAAAGAGATGCTGCTGTTAGCACAGCATTCCACTCACTGGTAAAGGAACATCTGTTGTAAGAGCAGCACTCTGTACACTAGTAAAAGAACATCTGTTATTAACACAGCACTCTGTACACTAGTAAAAGAACATCTGTTATTAACACAGCACTCTGTACACTAGTAAAAGAACATCTTTTATTAACACAGCACTCTGTACACTAGTAAAAGAACATCAGTTATTAACACAGCACTCTGTGCACTGGTAAAAGAACAGCAGTTTTTAACACAGCACCGTGTACTGGTCAAAGAACATCTGTTGTTAGCACAGCACTCTGTGCACTGCTAAAAGCACAGCTGTTGTTAGCGTGGCAGTCTCAATTGGTAACAGAACAGCTGTCGTTAACATGGCACTCTTTGTTCTGATAAAAGAACAGCTGTCCCTAACACGGTGCTCTTTGCACTTATAAAAGAACAGCTGTCCCCAGTACAGCACTCTTTGCATTGGTAAAAGAACAGCTATTGTTAGTACAGCACTCTGTGCACTGGTAAAAGAACAGTTATTGTTAGTACAGCACCGTGCACTGACAAAAGAACAACTGTTATTAGAGAGCACTCTGTGCACTGGTAAAAGACAGATGTTGTTAACACTGCACTCTGTGCACTGGTAAAATAACAGCTATTGTAAGCACAGCACCGTGCACTGACAAAAGAACAACTGTTATTAGAGAGCACGCTGTGCACTGGTAAAAGAACAGCTGTTGTTAACACTGCACTCTGTGCACTGGTAAAAGCACAGCTGTTATTATCAATGCACTCTATGGACTGATAAAAGAACAGCTGTTATTAGACAGCACTCTGTGCACTGGTAAAAGAACAGCTGTTGTTAATACTGCACTCTGTGGACTGATAAAAGAACAGCTGTTATTAGACAGCACTCTGTGCACTGGTAAAAGAACAGCTGTTGTTAATACTGCACTCTGTGGACTGATAAAAGAACAGCTGCAGTTAACACAGTATTCAGTGAGCTCCCAATGAATGTCATTCAATGCAGCTCTGTAGCATTCATGCTGTCCTTCAATGTGAAGTGAGCTGTGTGCTGAAAGAAGTGGGATTCACAAAAATGAGAGTCGGTTTTGAAACTGCTACTGCCACTGCGTTTTTGAAAGGAATGTCATACATTGAAGCAGTTTGTATACACTGAGCAACATTCACAGAAAAAGTCATTTTGTGAATCACTGTTTATTTTGTAAATGAGTAGACTTAACTATTACATCTCATGTGCAGCGTGAGCCTTGGTTTCAAACCATTTAAGTTCATGGCTGATTTTCAAACATGGGTCTAACACCATATAGCACATGTTGTGCTGGAATGGTCAAACTGCAGTCATTAGAAGTGACAAAATGCAGACATATGCAATAGTCTGCACGTTTTACATCCCACTTGCACAATTTTGGGCATAAATATCATTTTGTTTATATCTTTACGGCAGCCTTTGGAGTTTCCTGCACAGGATTACATGGTGTATGCCAGAAATTACCAGCATGCATATATATAGTAACACTCGTGACATCATGCTAGCTGTGTGCCTGGAGCTGTTTCTGAATTGCTCTGACAATATATTTACCAATTTCTGAGCCTTACTTGCATGAGGAATGTCTCTGGAATTACCAGCTACCAGGGGTCCAGGAAAGTAAATAATGTGGGAAGAAATAGCCAGGGAATTGTTATGGCTAGGCTTGTATAGGCCCTAGGGCTTATAGCCTAGTACCAACCTATGAACCCGTGAATAGTATGGAAACAGAGTAAACTTGTTTGGAGATCCTTTCTGAATTTCCATAGCTTTTCAGACTACCCAAATTGTGATGTGAGGTCTTGTGTAGTCCATAAGGTGTCTCTGAATTTTGACCAATATCTCCATACACAGTTTATTTAAAACATATTCCAATATGTGCAAGGCATAACCCCACATAATTTCTTTAACTTAAAACAATACATTTACATAGCACCAACATTTAAAACGTTTGCCTCTTTTTCCTAAACATTCTTTTTAAACTGAAACCTCAGAATAAGAGAAAGCATTACATTTACAATGTGATGCTCCTTCACACATACAGCTATTATCCTTTTTTATCTAAACTATATTTATAACTTCAGATAAGTAACATTTCTAAAAGTTACTTTAAAAGTAGTCAGAGTTGAAAATGATAGTTAAGGTAATTTTGTTGGTTAACGTATTTTCTACTGCATATTATTCACACTGTAGTAGCTATAATACATTTTTAGATTTACTCGAGTTTCTGCCTTATCTATATTTCTTAGCCTGAAACTATAGAGAGAATCAGTTTAACTGACATGCAACAGTAATGCATTTATAAAACAGCATTTCAATAACCAGCAAATGACCCCTCCCATGCTATGTGTCTTTCAGTTTCCTTGCAGTTTCCCCAATGTAACAGAGTACATAAGCTACCTTTTCAATGTTATATGTACTACATACAGTATTCAGAGCTCCACTTTTATGAAGCATTCCAATTTTCCTTTTGATTTACATCTCAGTTCCACCACTCTGATTCCACATTGTCTATAGCTCTGATTTCTGCTTTTTCACAGGCTTGTTGCAGAGCTTCTGAAAAAGGAATCTCCTAAGGTGAAACGAGTTTAAGAACAATCAATCAATAGAAAAGGACAGCTCAAAGCTCTGATTTATTTTGGAGCTGATATCATGGGTAAAATAGTTTTCAACTGATTATAACTGTAAATGAATTGAAAAGTGACTGTGAGTTAAACTCTGTTATACCCTTGCAGTAACTTAGTTTGATCATGTTCAGTACGTTGCTGTTCCTTAACTTAGCTCAATCATGTTCAGTACGTTGCTGTTCCTTAACATAGTCGTTCATGTTCAGTACGTTGCTGTTCCTTAACTTAGCTCAATCATGTTCAGTACATTGCTGTTCCTTAACATAGTCATTCATGTTCAGTACATTGCTGTTCATTAACTTGATAATGTCAGACTTCCCGCAAATGCCATACTGCCCAATGCATATGGAGTAAAGTTAACAGTCAGAATTCCACAAGTTTGAGTTTAGAGATATTTGCGCTAGTGATATAAAAGAAAAATGACATGATGCTGAAGCATGAGACCTGGCGAGTCAGTATACAGTGAAGCA
This sequence comes from Protopterus annectens, assembly GCF_019279795.1. Lineage (NCBI taxonomy): Eukaryota > Metazoa > Chordata > Ceratodontiformes > Protopteridae > Protopterus > Protopterus annectens. The sequence continues at coordinate 1,244,363,777 of NC_056747.1, read as the reverse complement.
ATGGTGCAGAAAATTCTTCAGAAGAGTGCAATTCAGAAGTCGCAGTCCAGATTGGGTTTGTTTGAGCTAAGATCTGAGATTTTAAACAGATTGTATTCAACAGGTTACCTCTCCCTGCTGCTGCTACATCTGCTGTTCTGCCTGAATATGTTGCTGTTGCCTACACATACAACAAAGATATGATACAATCATGTCATTCATGTACCACATAATGGCACAAGTTGTTTTGACCCCTGTTTTAGTATAAAAATTCTCACTCTTGTGATTTCAGGTAAACTGTCAGCCAGCCATACCACTCAGCTGTTCCTGATTTTGCAGAACGTCCCTTATGTTGCCTCATATTCTGCTCTGTCCCTCATAAAATGTTTGGATTTCTGGTAAATCATTCACAAAGATTAAAGTCAGTCAATAATGTCACTTTTTAGAATTACTTTCTATTGTTAAGAAAATGTATACTGATACAAAACTTGTTCTATTAACTTTTTAAATGAAATATTGCCACAGATCCAAACATATTTGTCAAGGGTGTATGTATGTAAGCATGAGAGCTGGTAATGTGAGCGCGCGCACGCGCGCGCGCGTGTGTGTGTGTGTGTGTGTGTGTGTGTGTGTGTGTGTGTGTGTGTGTGTGTGCGCGCGTGTGCATGTGTGTGTGTGTGCGTGTGCATGTGCTTATGTGTGTGTGTGTGCGTGTGTGTGTGCATGTGTGTGTGTGTGTGTGTGTGTGTGTGTGTGTGTGTGTGTGTGTGTGTGTAGTGTCACATAACTGTTTACAGCAGTTTGGAAATGTGCATGTTTAACTTATCAATTTCATGAGGATGCATTTCTACTGTAAGCAAATTCTTGAGTGCTGTAATTGTTGACCCTTTGCTTTGATTTTTGATGGTGCTCTGCTATGATTAAGAAAGCCGAGAGGCAGAGAAGTATGAATCAGAGGCATAATGTGCAATGCATACCAAATGTGCTACATTGTTGTATAGATCACTGCTAAATACAAGCATGATTCAAAGAAGCACAATAAGGCCAGTTCACAAACATTTCTGTATCACACTCTAGAACTGCCAGTACCCAAAATGCACCACAGAAAATGTGCCGTTCACTGCAACAGCTCCACATTATTAATTAACATTGTAGATTAACATGGCATTCCAAGGTGATGGGCCAAAACTATGAATGTGAGTGACTAACAATGTGCTCTACATTCCACAAAATCGGTATGGATCGAGAGACAACATTGTGTTCCATATCACACAGTCAGTTACACACTGCAGAACTTCACAGGTGCCACATGTACCATAAAGCAAACGCATAAAGATATATATTCATGGTACCTAAATGCAAACCATGGCATGAGATCAACAATGATGCACATGTAAAGGATGCTACTGATACAAGGCATATAGATGCAAAACCATGCAGTGGACATACAATATGCAAACAGATACATGGGAGGAAAAAACAGGCATGATGACATTTAAAAGAAAAGAAGTAGCCAGACATGGCCAGATCCATATGTCCATTGGTGTAACACAGTTGTACAGCATTGGGAAAACAGTGCAAGGCAACACACATAGAACAAAGCAGGATATCACATGTCAAGTGGATGGATGATACACAACCATAAGCTATTTAGAATAACATGCCAGTGCAGCCTTGATGGCAACATATGACACACTGCACAATGTCTTACTGCACATATGTCACAATCATACAACAGATAGCACTTAAAATAGTAAAAAGATTTTGCATAAAAAGGCAGGTCTATGGAAACTACAAAAAGAATAAAATCAAAGCAGTCACCAGAAATATATGAGCATGTTGAACATTGACATAACTCTCCATGACTCTCAGACTTTATGCCCCATAGCTGTCATGCATGTTGGTCACTACAGGCACAGTTCTTGTAGCCATTACTGATAGCAAAAGCCCGACTACAGCCTGCAGAGGGGTATGTTCTGTGGTGCACGCAGCCTGGTGGAATGGATGCTTATGGTTGGTGGATCCAGGTGTTGAATGAGGGGGAACAGATGACATTGGCAAGACCATCCTGCTAGAACATCAGCAGCATACTGTGCATCCCAGTGTGTTCTGATGCATGCTGCATTATGGTGCCTCTAAACCCTGTTATGGCAGCTTCTAGACAATGACTAAGTGGGGTGGGCAAAGACTCTGCAGCAGCAGTTGTTAAGGTTTTGTCCTGCTCATCTTGCACAACGCAAGATATCTATAGCCCCCAAGTGACCTGTGACACCCCACCACTACAGTACACTGCATTTCTGTGATTGCATATGGGACAACATGAACAATCTAGAACATCTAGATCACAGTCTTCTTGATCTTGTCATAGTGGTAGAATTTTTGCCAGGTATCGGTTACATCCTTCAAGTAGTGTCAGCTTATAATACCAGTGTGTTCAACCTCTCACCTAAGTGCTGCATTTTCCTGGTGCAGGGCTCACATGTCCTGATTTAACACAGCCTCCATTTCATGGCATACCACCCCACAATCTCCATCTAGGTTGCTCTCTGACAGGCATTTTCATTAGTAACTGCCACATAATCATCTTATTCTGTAAAGGAAACAAAAATAAAGTCTGACAAGCCCAGATGTGATACATATGTGTATATACATATAAATGACATGTGCAACAATCATACAGCAGGCACAACAGTATAAAGGTTTCAGGCAACTTAAGTAAGCCCACAGTGTTGGCTTATGAGTCATGCAAAAGATAAGCCCAATGGATAGGTCACCCACAAAAGAAGCCATTTTATAATATCTATGATATGCATCACAGCATGACATTGAGAAATGTATAGAACAAGGCTGCCCACATTAATGAAAAAAATCCATCTGTCTGAACGTATACTATACTGACATTCAAAAGGTCTAGTTGAAATGCTACATGTAAATCACAGCAGCTGACCCATTATACATATGACAGCAATGCTGGCAGGTGCAATACAGTAGCAACACAGAAGTATTGTACAAAGTATGTGAAGTTGAACCAATTTTATTTACTTTATGAATTGTTGATCAGGTTAGTTCTATTAGACCTAGGGCCTCTTTTCTGGGTAGACCTGAGCTGGCATTCATACTAGCTAGGAAAAATCTGTCCACAGCACTGGGACAATTCCCCTACTCTTTGGAGAACTTATTAAAGGTGATAACTACATGGCACCAGAGGGCTATTACTGGTGATCATGGAATCTAAGATATAAACTGTGATTGGAGATGAGCTGGAGTAGGAGACAACAGAAACTGTCATTCAGAAGGGAAAAGATGCTTTGGAGGTGAATATCATGGCATCAGGCGGTCCAGATGACTCTGTTTTACAAACAAATAATGGAAGGAGCAGAACCAGAAGAATCAGTGTCCATGCAGTGGAGGTTGGTAATGGACAAAATATTTGGCAGTGAAAGAATGACAAAAACACAGAAGTATGATGTAAACAATGGTATGGATACAGAGAGAGCACTTCTGCCCAGTGGAGTAACTGCTTTTAAGGGTGTGCCCTGTGTCAGACTGCAGGAAGATGGTGCAGAGAGCAGTAAACAGAGACTGACAGCAGTGTTTCCAGCAGCTGTACCAATGAAAGAAAAGGACGTGCAGATGCAGAGCAGGCAGACTGGAGCATTAACAGTAGGAGGAAAAGGCCTTTTGTGCAGGTGAAAACACAGTATAAGCAGCAAATAAATACTTCATAGGCGTGTTTGTAAATACTAGACTAACTACCACCAGGGCCTTTGCAAGCCTAGCTGTGCAACTCAACCCAAATGTGTCCCTATGTATTATGGATTTTTATTATGAGGGAGAATGCTAATGAAGAAGTTTCTAAAATTTTTGGTGGGTATGTTATAGTTTGGCCATAGTTACTCTCTGCCTCTGTCTATCAGAGACATGAGGGCCAAACCTGGGGTGAATTTTCAATTTCCCATTCATGGGTCAAGGTTACGCTTAAAATAGGGTTAGGGATGGACTCTGTTTCACTTGGATGGGGACCCTATTTTAGATCATGGGGATCCTCTGAGACACATATCTATCTTTCCAACATGTCCTATTTATGTGCAAGCAAAATTTAAATCCTTGGATCAAGTGGTTCTCATGCTGTTTGTTTTGTGGATGTGCTAAAGGTCCATCACAGCTGGATCCAAGGATACATTGCATGCCAGGCATAGGTAACCTCTCAGTAACCTGTAAGAGAATGAGTACAGAGATAACACTTTAAGGCAATCCATATGGGGCAATGTGCTTATACCCTGGATTCTCCTGGTAAGTAACATTTGTGGACATTTTAACAGTTGCATATATTCGGTCAGGTACATGCCGAATGGGGCATTGTACTTAAGGATGGTTCTGATAAGGTTTGAATAAAGTGGCATTATGACTTCCTTCGACCTGGATGCTATACCCTTACTTAAAAGATGGGCAACACAGAAAAATTCTTACTACACTGGCCATATGATGGTCAAAGGCCAGATTACTGTCTATATATATTCTCAGATCCCTGACTATCAGGTCAACTCTTAGCATGTATTATCAATGAACTAATTAGCTTGGGTGGCCATTTTCCCAAAAGGCACTATAATGCATTTCTTGGCATTGAGTTTTAATCCATAACTTTGGCACTAGTCATTTGTCTGTATTAGACACTTTGATAAGTTGTTTGTGTCATGGAGAATCTATGATAACTCCCAATTTGCAGTCAACTGCAAATGTGCACAGTCAAAGGTCCTTGACATTAACCTTTACCTCTGAGAAATAGATGCCAAATAAGAGTGGTCCCAGCATGGAGACCTGAGGTACCCTGCTGGTGACTGGTCTCTTAGTGGAGGTGATATCACCAATAAAGTCTTCCTGAGCCCTGTCTGTGAATCAGTGGAAATCCAGCAAGTTATGTAGGGATTTATGCCTAGTTTGGTGAGTTTGTTAGCTATTCCTGAGAGAGGGATATTGTACTAAACACCTTAGCCAGGTACAGGTAGGTGGCATGCACTGTTTTCTCCTCATCCATTGCCTTGGTGACCTTTTCAAAGAAGTCTACTGGGTTTAGTAAGAATGACCTTCCCTTGACAAAGCCAAACTGTGTTGGGTCCAGTGTCTGAAGGTTACCTATGTATTTGTTGATTATTTCCATGATAATTCGTCCCACGGGTTTACATATTAGACTAATGGTCTGTAGATTTGGGGATCAGTTGATGGTCTACTCATGTGAAGCAGGATATCAGTTGTAGTCCTCCATTCTTGTGGTATAAAGCCTGTTCTGAGGTTATAGTTGAAAGATGACTGAAGTGGTCCTGATAGGTCATGTTTCAAGCTATTTAGGAAGCATATTTTTAGGCCCTGTTGAGGCTGTATTTTTGGCTTTAGTGAGTGCCACCAGAACCTGTTTCTTGCTAATAGCTGGGGATTATGCTAATAGGTATTTCATGGGGGAGGTAGGTTGGGAGTGTGTGGTGAAGTTTGAGCTGACTTTGTAAGCCAAGATTTTCACTATGTCACTCTGCTCAGTGAAGCTGCCACCATTGACCACCAGTTTGGCATATTGCTGTGTGATGCCCTTCAGGTTACAGACGTAGCTGCAGAAGGCATTCTGGTTGTCTTTACTCTGCGAGACTATCTTGACATCATAATCAATTTTGTTGGATAGTCCTCTTAGTTTCCTATTTAGTTTAATTAGAGAGCTATATCAGAGGTGTTCTTTCTGATGTTAGCCATGACTTTTTTTCCCTTTTGTTATAAATCCTATTTACGTTAGGGTTCCACCAGTATGGTTTGCTTTTAGAGTTTGTCTTGTGTTTACTTCTAATAGGTACAGCAGCATCTATAAAGACAAGTCATCTCCACCCCCACCAGGTATAATAACAGAACTAATAAAGGAGCCATCTTAAACTGTATTCTAGTCCCCAACCCCACAAAAATTTCATCATCTGGCACCCTCCCTAATACTTTAAGCGATCACCTTCCTGCATTTGCTACTTATGGCACTCCCCCATTTACAAAAAATAACATCACTTCAAGCATGTTAGGAACCTGTCCAATTTTCGACCCACAAACATTCAACCATATCCTGAAAAGCATTAACTGGAATAATCTAAAAACCCTCCCCTAGATGATGCTCTGCACTGTTTTAACTCTACTTTCCTAAAAATAGTAGACAGCCTTTCACCCCCCCCCCCAAACAAGGAGATTAAAGGTAAATCATACCCCATAGCTAACTAAATCTACCAAGGAACTGATGTTAACAAGAGACAAAATATGGAAATTATGGCAAAAATATAAAAATAATTCTGATCTACTGAAGTTCAAATAAGACCACAAACAGTTAAAAAAACTTGTCTCTAAAGATAAGAAAAAACACTATTTAAAGCTTCAAAATCAGCACAAACATAACCCTAAACAATTCTTGTCCTCCAATGGCACTCTTCTTAACCCTAGCACAAAAAAGTAACCCTTGCACACACCCAGATAAAACACCAGAACAAATAGCAAGCCTCTTTAACTCCTACTTCATTGACACCATAGCTAATATCACATTCAGTTTCTCACAACCTCTCCCCACAACTAACACTCACAGACAATTACTCTCTCTCTCTCTCTCAACACAAACATTCCCAGTCTCCACTCCCCACTACAACATTTTAGGTCAATCCACCCTCTTCAAACTCACACAGTGTCAGTCCCCCACAATCGTACACACAAACATAACAATATCCAATTCCTTCCCAGAATTCACACTCACAACTGTCCCAACCTCAACCATAAAAAGACTACTCCTAAATCTAAAACCAAGTTCTAATGCTGCCGATGGTTTGCCTACAGAGTACCTAAAAATTGCTGCAGAAGCTATTGCCTACCCTATTAGCATATTCATTAACAGATCCATCTAAGAATCCCATGTATTCAAGCACTGGAAAAAAGCATACATCTTACCTCTCCACAAAGGGGGTACTTCTACCGATATTTCCAACTTCCATCCCATTGCTATTCTATCCCCAATCTCCAAATTCTTAGAAAAATCTATACACATGCAACTTCTACATTTTCTTCTCAACAATCAAGTCCCTTCTCAAACAGAACATGGTTTCAGACCAGGCCACAGGACTTCAACTGCCCTAATATCCTTTAAAGACATAGTTAAAGTTTGCGACTCTGGGAAGATTGTCTCTCTCTATTTCTGGACATATCTAAGGTCTTTGATACAATCTGTCACTCACTTCTTCTTTCCAAGTGTTCTAACATTGATCTAGCTACATCTATTCTCAAATGGTTTAAAAGCTACTTATCAGGCAGACAACATGCTGTAAAATGGAAACACTGTGTTTCCCCATATATCCACAACACTGCTGGAGTTCCACAAGGCTCCATATTAAGACCTCTATTGTTTAATATTTCTATCAATAACCTTCACTCATCATTTCAACAAGGCTCACTTGTGCAATACAGTGACGACTCCACTATTATATGCTCTGCTGATATCTTGATACAACTTCAACAAATCACTCAATCTGCATTTTCTGCCATAGAGACATGGCTCCACAATAACCACCTGTCTCTAACGCAAACAAAACAAAGCTTATACTATTCACTTTAAAGAAAAATACCCCCTTCAACAAATCACAATTTAATATACTCTCCCTGAACAACACAAACATTGAAACAGTTTCCCACACCAAAATGCTGGGAATTATAATTGATGAAAACTTAAAATTCCATGTACACATACAAAACAATATCAGTAAGCCACACAAAAATTAGGTCTCCTTTATGCACATAAACATTTCCTTTCTCTCCCTACAAAGCAAGTACTCACTTCCACGTCTTCTTCCTTCACTTGTCTATTTTGCCCGATTGTTAACTAACCTCCAACCCTCACTCAAAACTAAGAAGTATGCTATAACAAAATAGCCAAATTCATAACAAACACCCACCACTGCACACCCCTAAAAGCACTAAATTGGCTAGAATCATCCACTATCTCACCTGTCTCCAACTAACTACCATACACAAAATACTTACTCAACCTCAGGATTGCCCTGCCCTAAATGTCTTATTTTCCAACTATAATCCCACTAGGCCCCTAAGATCACAAAACCAGCAGCTCCTGCAAATTCACAAACTCAATCTACTACCGGTCAGCTACTGTACTCTTGGACAATAGCTAAAACTTGGAACAACCTTCCTCTATCTATTTGCACCACCCAAAGTTCAGTTTCCTTCAAAAGAGCTCTTCATAATCACCTCTAGTCTTCCTGGCTCTGCAACTGTGCTAAGCCTCCTCCATCCATAACATCATTTCTTGCTATCCTACCTCATTTCTCCTGTATTTCCCTAACATTCTATCCTGTGCTTAGACCTACTATACTCTCTCTCTCCTTTTTCTCTTCACTATCAGTTCCTCCCAGGCCTGCTTCTCTCTCTTATTCTTACCCCAATCCTTCCAAGTTAAATCTGCCACTATTTTCTTCTCTTTCCCATTGCCTCTTCTATCATCTTCCCAGCTTTCCCTCTAACACCTTATAACTACCTCTCTTGAACATTACTAGTCTTAATGTGCTCACTACTAGTCTCTTAATATTACTCAAGCCTTATCTGCTGCTATAATTTGTTGCTAAGCATTGTTATCAATTCTACACATTCTACCATGCCAACTATACCTAAATTACTTTGTATTTAAACTTTTCTTGATGTTTATGTATTTTCTAAATGTGCTTTGTTGTATTAATTTACACTTTCATCTTTTTTTATATTCCAAATGTATTTTTGTGGAGCTTTTCTCCCCAGGCATCCACTGAAAATGGGCTCTGCTTGGCCCAGTGGACTATCCTGGTAAACAAATGCTGATAAATAAATAGATATTTTACATGGTTATACAGGGTCTCTGTGAACAATGCCTCATAGGTTTCTGTGAACTTGGGGTTAGGAGAGATATTGAACTTTGACAAACTATCACTTTATAGGGTGTAGTTTGCTTTAGAATAGTTCCTAACTGTTACAGGGTTTGCTGGGGTCACCAAGTTTATTTATTTATTTATTGTTTGTTTATTAACCGGGTTAGTCCATCTGGGCTTGTGGCCCTTTTTCAGTGGAGACCCAAGGAGAAAAGCTCTGGTACATAATATAAAGTACATAGATTTGCAGCATTAGAATATATCTAAATATACAGCATTTGCATCATTATATGATGTAAGTACAGACATTTGTAAACTTATAAAAGGCAGAATTACAGAGAGTTGCCACATTAATAATAGATAAAGTGAGTTGCATGTGTCAATATTAGTCTGTACAGGAGTAACAGTTTTACAAATAATATATACACACTGCTTTGCAATTAAGAGCAAGTCAGTTTGAGAATATGTGTAAGGTAGACCAGATACATGCATGCAAAAGATTTTTGGAAAGATGTTCTGAGCAAGACTTCCGAAGTTTGTTAAAGTTGGCAAAGAAACAATAATTTTAAATGTGGAGTTAGTAGTGTGGGTGTTTTAGGTGGGAGCATGTGAAGGACATTCCCATTTGGAGGAGAGATGGGAGAGAAGCATGGATTTGAAGTTGTTCTGGTTAGGTATATTACGTAGTGGTGTGGGGAGATTGTTCCATAGCTTGGCTACAGTGTGGGATAGTAGTAGTTTGCCAGGAGGGTGGATGGGTTTGTGTACATGTAGGAGGTTTTGGCCTTTGGATTTCAGGGTGCGGGTAGGTGTGTAGGGTGTTACAGATTTAGCAAGAGAGGAGCATTCTGTTGGTTTAAAGATGAGTTTGTGGGCTATTGTAAGTTGTAGGTACTTTAGGTGGTTGTGGAGTTCTAGCCAGTTTAGGGTGTGTAGGGAGTGACAGTGATGGGAAGAGTTCTTAGAATTGGTTGCAAATTTGCAGATTTTGTTGTAACAAGCTTCAAGTTTAGAATGGAGGCCAAGTTGTAGGTTGGAGAATAGGGGAGCACCGTACAAGAGAGAGGGGAGAAGGAAGGTAGATGCAAGGGTATGACGGGAGGAGGGAGTAAGGTAGTAGTTATGTCTGTAGAGAAGATCGATTTTCTGGTGGGTTTTTTTGATTGTCGAGAGGATGTGGGAGTCGAACTTTAGGTTTTCATCGATGGTAATGCCAAGTAGCTTGGTACTAGGAACTATTTCTAGAGGGGTGTTATTGTGGCTTTTTATGGAAAATTGGATCTTGTTGAATTGGGAGGTTTTGGTGGGAGTTAATATCAATAGTTTTGTTTTGCTGGCATTTAGGGCCAGGTGATGGGATTGCATCCATGATTCAGTTTTGGAGAAGGCTGTTTGGGTATTGAGTAGAAGTTTGGAGGGGCAGGAGGCTGAGCAGATGGTGGAGTCTTTGGCTTATTGGATGATTGAGGCTTCAGGGATGGAGAGGTGGAAGTTGTTAATGAATATGTTGAAGAGGAGAGGGCCAAGTACTGCTCCTTGCGGAACTCCTGTGGGTGTAGGTAAGAAAGGGGAGGATGATTCTTTCCATTGTACAGCCTGTTGGCACATGGAAAGGTAGCTGGAGAACCAGTCTAGGGTTGAGGGAGATAGGTGCAAGTGTGAGAGTTGGGACAGGAGACGGGAATGGGAGATTGTGTTGAATGCCTTTGAGAGGTCAGGAAATAGAGAAGATATGTATTTGCTGCTATCACTTGCTAGGTTGACTGTTTCAAGGAAGGAAAGGAGGACTGTCATGGTGCTGTGGCCAGGATGGAAGCCGTGCTGGGTGGGAGAGAGGAGCTTGTGCTGGGTTAGGTAGGGCATGAGCTGGGAGTGGATGATTTTCCCTAGAATTTTAGAGAGAGGAGAGAGTATAGCTGCGGGTCTGAAGTTGATAGTGTCTGTGTTCTTACTGCCTTTGTGGAGAGGAATTATGAATGCATGACGTCAGATGGTTGGTGCATAGGATTCCTGAATGGATCTATTTATGAGAATGGATATGGGGGAGGCTATTGATTTGGCTGATATTTGAAGAAAATTTGCTGGAAGGTTGTCAGGGGCATTGCGGCATGGTTGTAGCTTTTGGAGTAGTCTTTTTATAGTATTGGTGGAGACAGGTTTAAGGGAGAACAAGGGGGAAGGATGGTGAGAGGGTGGGTTTGGGGGGCAGGGTGAGGGGGTAGTATTGGTAGACGGACTGGGGAAAGTGGAGGATAATTTAGCTATGCAATCAATGAAAAAAGTGCTGAAATTAGTGGCTGTTTCAAGGCTTGAGAGGTTAGGATTGGGGCAGGGATTGGTATTATTACCAGGGTTGAGTATTGAGGAGATGGACGTCCAGAATTTCTTTGGATTGTTTGAGTGCTTGTATTTCAGATTGCTGTAGTAGTTTTTGCGATCTTTTGTTATTGATTGTTTGGCAAGGTTACAAATATGTTTATATTCTTGGAGGTTGCTGGGGTTTTTTTGTTTTTGGTACAGTTTCCACTTTTTGTTTCTTTGATTCATTATCAGTTTAGTTTCTTACGATAATCAGGAGTAGGGATTAGTTTTGATACATTTGGTTTGTAAAGGGGCTAGTTTATCAAGTAAGGTAAGGAAAGTTTGGTTAAAATATGTGACAGCATTATCTAGTGGAAGGCTTTTCAGTGGAGACCAGTTAGTAACCTTGAGACATTCAGAGAAGATTTTGGGGTTGATGGAAGATAGGTTACAGGATTGCTTGAATAGGTATTGTTTTTCTATGTGGGGGGTAGGCGGTCTGTGAAGGCTGGTAAGTGGTTACCTAGGGGGTCTGGTATTATACCGGCTTTGGAGATATGGTTGGGGTGTGTTGTTAGTATCCAATCTAGGATGGTACCAGAGGAACCATCCTTGTTTGGCCTGGTAGGGAGGTCTATTAGTTGGATGAAATTGTAGAGCTTGATAGAGTGAGTTGGGGTATCTATGAGGAAGGAGGCCCAGTTAATATTTATGTCACCAAGAATGTAGGTTTCATTTTTGATGTTTGAGCTAAACCAAGAGAGGATGTCTTCTAGAGTTTTGGTATTGTTTCCAGGTGGGATGTAGATGCAGATGGATTTGTAGTTGTTAAGTTTTAAAAAGCCCACAGTCATTTCTGCATTGGCAAAAGTTGGGATGGAGTTGGCCAGTGGAGTAAAAGTGAGAGTGGAGGGGTAGATAATTGCTATGCCACCTCCTTTTCTATGAGGCCTATCATTGCGTATGATATGGTAGCTTGAGGGAGGATTTTGTTAACTCTGATGGAGAGTTTGAGCCAGGTCTCAGAGACAGCGGTTATGTCTGGCTGGTTGTGAGAGAGCCAGGCATGTAGGTTGGGGATTTTATTACCGAGGCTTTGTGCATTTAGGGTCATGAGGTAGATAGCCTTGTGTTTGTGTGAATTGGAACTTGAGTTAGGGTGGGTAAAGCTGAGGGTTGGGCCTGGGTTAGGGTGGATGTAACCTGAGAGAGAGAGTGAGATATTGGGGAGGATCTGTCTGAGGAGGAGTAGAGGGGATAGAGAAGTATGGTTTTGCTGGGGGAGGGTTTTCTTTGAGAAAGTAGTTAGAGTAGGGTGAGGTGATGGTGGTGTAGGGAGTAAGGAGAGTTTGAAAAGATTGGATGGGCTGGAGGAGTAGAGTTCTGGGGAGATCTGTGAATATGAGTGGGATGTATTTGGGGGGTCTGAGGTGATGGTGTGTGTGGTTAGAGGTAGGTATGAGTTGGTGTGGAGGTTAAGTTGGGTAATATAGGTTAGGGATACTAGAAGGGTAGCTAGTAGTAGAGTTTGTGGTGGGAAGGTAGGCATTGTAGTATGTGTGTGTGAGTTGTGGTGCATGTATGAGAGAGGGTGGGGGTGGGGGTGAAATTGGTGTGTGTATGGAAGTGGGAGGGGTTGAGGAAGTATAAGTGTAGGTGCACTGGGAGTGGGTGGAATTTGGGGGGAGGGTAGGGGAGCAGAGTGCGCATGTAGGGGGAACTGAGCAGGACAGAGCAAAAGGAGAAAATCAGCAGGAAAAAAGTATCAGCAACTGCCGTTTTAAATGGTAAGGTAAACAGGTAGTTATTATGAGAAAATAAAGGGAGAAATAATTTACAAAGGTAAATATTGATGCTTTAGTACAAATAGTTTGTGCTTTGAGGGGTGGGGGGTTTATTTCCAGTGTTTGGCAAGTGTTAACTAGGATATGAGATATACAGTCAATTTCAAAAGAAATGAAGCCAAATTGGGAATAGTGTTTTACTGGCTTTTGGATGTAGGTGCTGCCACCTAGTGGTAACTAGGAAGATAGCAGGCAGGAAAGAGGACCAGGTCTCATTAATGGTGCACTATGAAAAGTTTCTAGGACACTATGAAAACTTCGAGGACATAGAAGACCTGAGGGTTAGAGTAGTTATCGGTCTGCGGTAGGCTGCTGAATCACTCACACAGGGAGGCAAACAAGTATATATAAGTGATTAATAGGCAGTTACAATACTTGATTTAGGGCTACATACATTCACAAAATGTGGTGTTTGGGGAGTCCTCACAGTAGTTTGAAAGGCTCAGGCTGGCAGGTAAAAATCCAGGGAAATTTCAGAGGATTTCAAGGAGGTGTTCCTTTTACTTTAGAGGCAGGGAGGGAGCTTCTGGAGTGAAGAACTGTAAAATGAGAGGAGACACACACTAGGTTAGGTTATTTGGAAGTTTTAAAGTTACAGGTATGGAGGTAGGTAAACCCATTTCAGGCAGACAAAAGCACTTAAAATAGCAATGCAGAGCACCATTAAATTAGAACATTAATTAACAGAAAAACAGTCAGTACATTGCTTTAGCCCAAGGCTGACTAAACATTAAATTAGCGCAGAGAATCCAAGTGGACCCTTTAGCACTGCCTTAAAGTATCACATAGAATATCTGTACAAGGATGGGTTCTTTCCCACTAATGTATTAAGTTTGTAGACCTTGACTGTTAGTGGGGCACCAATGTGACCTTTTAGGTACAGTAGTTAAACAATACAGGCTGGCTGGATGGTTTGTAAAAAGAGCATTACACCATTCAGCGAGTTTAATTAAATGCACGCATGTTACAGCCCACTTAAGTGGCATTCATTAGTTTGGTCAACAAATGTATGCTTTCACCGCTAAGGTAAAGAGCCTTGTTAGGGCTCATACAGTCTGGAAACTATCACTTTGTGAGCAGATATTGCAAGCAGGTCATATTTGCGACGCCCTTAGGATGGCGTTTATACACTAGTCACCATGTGATTCTCCAATTACACTACTATTACAGTAATTTGGTGCAAATATACTCCACATGCAAGTGATAAAAGTTTCTAGGTGGGAGTACAAACAGGATTCTCTGTTTCTATTCATTTTCTATTACAATGCCTTGTGGTTGGCATACATAATGCAGTCAGCGTTATACAGCCATAGGCGCAAATAATAAGAAATACATTATTAGCTTATGAGAAAATAAAGAAAACTAACTAGCTCCAAGAGGCACCAGAGCAGCTGGTGATAGGTAATTGCGGCCTCTATTTAGGTATCATGGAACAAGTTAGACTCAAGCCAATATTGCGGTTATATGAACAAAAACAGCTGTATCACAGTTAGTTCAGTGGTAAAAGACATTTGTAACATTCATAAACACATACATTTCCAGGAGTACAGTATTTAGCACATTTCTATGTTCAAATAAGCCTATATGTTAGGCTATCCCTTTGTTCAAACCTACTGGGAGGCGAAGCAAGCAGCACTACCGTGGGAACTGGTTCTGGGGAAAGAAGAAGGATAATGTCGCTTCTGATCAGGCTTTAAAAATGGTGCCACAGTTTGCGATGTCTAAAACTAAGTTCAGGGGAGGGCATGTGATGAAGGGGGAGAGGATAAAATAGAGGGGTTGGATGGGATTAGAGAAGGGAAAAAGAATGTGTGGGAAGGGAAGATCTCAGGAAGAGGAGAGCAAAAGGAGAAAATCATATTTTGAAGGAGACAGCTCTGTGGTCCGACCTCACCAGTGAGGATGTGACACTAGTGGGTGTGCAGTGGTTTCCCAATATTGCTAGGACCAATTCCAGTACATTTGAGCCTCTAGTGGGTGTGCACACTATATGTGTTAATAAAGTCCAGGAGTCATTGTGCCTGCAAGTTTGAGGCAATGTAGGTTTCCCAGTCTATACAGGGGTAGTTAAAGTCTCCGATGAATGCTGAGTAACTCCAGTGGGTCTACATATGAGCTATGGGATTCTTGCAACATAGAGGGTGAACTATAGCTTCCTAGGATATGGCATGGGACTTCATCTATGGCGATTTGCACAAGGATAAACTCCAAAGCAATGTCCTATTTTACCAACCTGTAGGTATATTTGTTGCTAATGCAGACTGAGACTCCTCCATCTTTTGTCCCTTTCTGTGCAGCTGATTGCCTAAATGTGTGGAAGGCACTGAAGCCTTGCACTGCCAGAGTACTTCCTAAAGACTTAAACCATGTCTCGGTAACAGCACCAATGTCTATATTCTCCAGAGTGAGGAAATCTTGTAGGGTATGAAGTTTGTTTACTGTGTTTTAGACAATGTTGATATGCTGTTAGGCTTCAGGCTGTCTGATATTAGGACATTAATACATATGGGAACTGAATCTTTCTAATAAATAACTTTTGAGATATTTGCATTAGCAGAAACAAATAATTAATGTGAAAAGAAAATTAATGTATCTCTTTGGAAGCGCTATGTTTATCAAAATGAGAATGTGCAGTTAAAAATAAAACTTGTTACAATTGTATAATGGCTGAATTTAAGAAAATGAATTAAATGTTTTTTCTTAAACTTATGTCATTATGTGTTGTAGATGACAGAAAAGTATGCATTGCAGGATGGGATGTTTCTATAACATTAAAAACAGAAAATAAGTTGCAACATGTGCCTAATGAGATGGTAATACATGGGAAAAGGGGGAACATTAAGTATTTGGACTAGCCAAAAGCATGTTTTTTTTTTCTGTGGAAATGAAACATATTTAATCCAGGACTGTACAAAACAAAGTGTGGGCAGTTTAGACATTCCAGGAAAAACAGCTATCCATTGGGTAGGAAATGTGGAAATGAGGAGCATTTTTAGTTTGATTATCCATGAAGGAAAATCAGATGGAAGAACAAGTTTTTAAGCAGTGAAGGATGAGAGAAAATGATGAAAGGATGGGGACTGGGTAAGGAATTTCAAGGTAAAAATATAGAAAAAGATACACTAGATGAAGTCCAGAAACTAATAAATGAAAAAGAAACATATATACAGGTGGAAAACAGGTTTGGGGTATTAGAAGCAGAGGAAAAAGAGGGAGATATGAGCTCTGAGTTAGAAAATAAAAAAGTGGAGGGTTCTTAGGAAGAAAGGATTATAAGGAGAAAAAAGAGCCCAAAAGATAAACTAAAAAAATAGGAAAAGCTTACTGTTAACTATATAATCACTGAAAGTGAATAGCTTGAAGAGTGATATTAGAAAAAGATGGTGTTTGAATGTTGGGAAAAATAAATGCACAGATAATTTTGAAAAAATAAATGCACAGATAATTTGCTTACTTGATATAAACTGTACAGTTAAAAAGGAAAAGAATATGAGAAGATGTGGAAAAGAAAAGAAAAGTGGTGTGGACTACAGGAAGTGATGTGTGTTCAGGTGCTAAAGTATGAAAATATTAAAAGTGTAGATTTTGTGGTGGTGATGGTGGCATGGAGAGTTTCAGTGCATGATGTAAGAAAGGGAGGGGCAGAAGGTGTTTGGAACAGTAGTAATGTATGCCTACACAATTGTAAATGAAAGAAAAAATGGAGGAAATTCAAAATTGTGTGGTAGTCAATATATCTGTCATGATGGTGGGAGACTTTAATTGTAATGTATGAAAGGAGAAAGGGAAGATAGCACAAGATGTAAAAATG
Organism: Protopterus annectens; assembly: GCF_019279795.1. Classification (NCBI taxonomy): domain Eukaryota; kingdom Metazoa; phylum Chordata; order Ceratodontiformes; family Protopteridae; genus Protopterus; species Protopterus annectens. The sequence continues at coordinate 1,244,346,930 of NC_056747.1, read as the reverse complement.
CTGAGACAGTTTATAAATAATGGTAGGTTAAGAAATGGCAAAGAGATAGGAATACTTATAAGATGGTTTAATTAAAACAACAATTGATTATATATTGTAAACAGATGACATGAAAGAAATAAAAGATGGAATTAGAGAGGCGGATGTTTCAGATCATGGGACTGTAAGGGTGATAAAAGAGAGAGAGAATAAAAATACAATAACAAGGAAAATGGTTAAAAGGCTGACAGGAAAAATTGCAGGAGTAGATTGTCTTAAATAGTAAGAGGTTAATTGTAGGATGATCATATAGCAATAAAGCAAATTTATAGCAAAGTGTTCGATGTTGTATAAAGAAAAGTTTAAAAAATGCACTTAAAATTAGAGAGATAAATGGAAGAGGAAAAAATACATGTTATATGTATGAAGAAATCTGTGAAAAAATAGTAGAGAAAGGAGCAGGGGGAATCCTGAAGAAGAAGAAAAAAAGAAACTATATAAATATAATAAAGAAAATGAAGATGATATTTAGACAAAAGTATTATTTGAAAGAGAGAAAACAAAATGTTTCTCCATTATTAGGTAAGAAGTTAAGATATAATGAGAGAAAATGAATGTAGTGAAGAATGAAAAAGGACAGGTAAAATATTATGGATATAGTTGAAAGATATGTACAGAATATGCATGAAAAAATGAATGTAACAGGGGGTGCATGGAAAATAAAGAAGAAAGAGGTAGTAGAAGAAATGCAAAAAAGAATCAAGAGAAAAGAGATAATGCTATAAAGGAAGGTAAAGAGCAATCCACACTTAGTCCAGAGGGATTAGAGCATAGTTTTATAAAGCAGTGTCAGATAATGAAAAGGATATTTTTTTCTGGAAAGACTGAATGAATAAATGAATGAAGGAAGGCATAAAAGAAGAAGAGATTTGTAAGGGGGGTTATACATTTTATATGGAAAAGGAGGATGGAAGAAATAAAAAATTGGAAAACAATTACATTGGGAAATACTGAGTACAAAATATTTATGAAGATTATTCAGAAAAGAATGATCGATGTCCTGAAAGAAGTACTAGGCAAAAGGGTATATCGGGTTAAAGAGAAAAGAGTACATTAAATGCTAATGCTAGTTAAAGAACTGGTTGGGTGTATAAATAAAGGGGAGGAGAAAGAAAAGTAACAGTATGTGATGTGTTTAAGGCATCTGTTGGTATTGATCATGGGGAAACATTGAACATTTTCAAAGAATATGCGGTAAATAAAATAGGAAGAAAAGTGAGGACATTTTAATGAAAATTCTTGCGTGTCTGTGATGGTGAATGAATGGATGGGTAGGAAAAAAGATAAAGACAGGGAAAAGGGGTAATGCAGCATTGTCCAATTAGCATGTGTTTGTTTGTGATGATAATGAGTGCAGTTATACAGACATGTAGATTAAGGTTACAGGGTGGTAGTTGGGAAATTAAGGAATGGTTAAAGTTACCATTATTGTTAACCTATGCAGATGATTTGATTTTAGTTGTCAAAAGCAAACATTGCATGAAACAGATTATCTACGGAACAGGACAGATTTTGGGTGCAGTAGAATTATATAAGTTAAAAAGTAAGGGGTTTGGAGATGTGGTAAGAATAGCAGGATGTCATTTTGCCAAAAGTAAAACTGCTTTTTCTTGTTGCTAACTTTGTAAGGGAACAATGGAGAGAAGTTATAAAAAATATGAAAGTTGACGGATTGGTGGAAGGTATTCCAGTCATCCAATTGTTATGTATCCTTTTTTTTTTTTTTTTTTTTGTGGGCAACAAGGTTGAATCCAATCAAAAGAGGGATAGTATATAATATGAAATAAAAGGGGCCTTGAATTTAATAAATCCAGCTGTTTTCTTAGTGTCAATAAAATTGGGAGTGTTAAAAAGGGGTCTATATTAGAATCTCGAAGGTTTAATGCTTCGAACCACTAAATATCGAACTTTAGTGATCGAAACATTAAACCATCGATCTTCTAGTAGACCCTGTAAAAAAAAAACAAAAAAACAAGTAAAGGGTGTTTAGGCAGGGGAGCAAGCCCCCCTGCACTCCCCACATGGGGGGCTGTACCACCCACACCCCCGCTACTTAAATATACCAACTCCAAGAGCACTTTAATGGAGTATGGTGCAGAAAGGGAAGACTTCCCTTTTCTACACTGTAGCGTGATCTCAGAGTTGGTATATTTAAGTAGCGGGGGCTGTGGGGGGTGCAGCCCCCCATGTGAGGGGTGCAAAGGGGCTTGCCCCCTGCCTACACTCCTTAGTTCTTTTTTTTTTTTTTTTGGTCCTAAAAATATTTTTATAGGTGTTCGATTGTTTAATAGTTCAATGCCTACAGTTCGATGTTTATGCATTCAAACTATTAACCTTTCGCGATTATAATATAGACCCGTTAAAAAGCATCTGAAAAAGACAATACTAGGAAATTTGTTATTTGAAAAATATAAAGGTACATGGAATGGTTAAAAAAGTCAAAAGAGAAACACAAGGTTTGAAAGAGAAGGAATGTGGAAGTAAAATACAGATGTTGAAAAACTGATGTAAATGAAGTAGAGATGGAAAGGAAAGAATGGTATAAAATGAAAGCAAACTATTATATTGATCCTTGGAAAAAATGGGAGGTGAATACAAGAAAGCAAAAGGCAGGAAAGATTTTAATCTTTGTTTTTTTAAGCCTTAATTATTGAACAACCTGCCATTGAAGAGAGCCATGAAATATAAAATGATAGAAGAAACAATGTGTAATAGCTGTAACACTGAATAGTCATCACAGCATTGTTATCTGAACTATAAAAAATGAAGGGTTTTGGACGTGAAGATGTCTGTGACTGGACAGTATTTAAAACATTGATATGTACATGGTGCTGAATGGGTAAATGTGAGGCAGGGAGTGAAAAACAATTTGAAAAATGGGATAACATTTTGTACTTTGTTATTTGGTGTTTATGGAAAAGAAGGTGTGAAGAACTGCCGTATAACAAAAGAAGAGAAGACGAGGAAGTAACATGTGATATAAAAATGGTTATGGTGGAAAGGATAGGAGGCTGAAATGTTTTTTACATGAATTTAGAAAACTGAACTTGTAAAGTGTTTTATTAAGATGTATAATGTGATATAAATTGTAAATATAATGAATTTGTAAATAATTAAAGAAAGATGGAAAAGTGTTAATATAATACAGCAGCCCGTACCCTTTCCTGTAAAGGGTGATAGATGATTGCTCTATAGACAGCCATTTGCTCTTCATTATATGCTTCTGTGGTGTCCGTGTTGATATCAAGACTCTATGGCTTGCAACATTTGCTGATGACTCCAGACTGGCACTGGCATTAATGCACCAGCAAATACCCATGTTGTGCTACTCTTGTCCCTGTTGTCATAATGAGGGGCTCAAAGCTCAGTTCTAGAAAATAAAAAAAAAAAAAAGGCAAGCTTGCTCCTGCTACTTCACAAAATTCTTTTAATGCTAGTGCTTTCATTGAAGTCAATGCCCCAACTTCTTCAGACAACTCAACAATACAAAACAAGCTGTTTTATATCATATCTAAGTAAGCAATCAATTCAAACAGTTCACATTTAAAGGTCCCTTACCTAAATAACCTTAGGTGTCAGAGAATGTTTCTTATAAAATCATTCCTCGTTTTTAAAAAATAGCATATCCAAACAATCTTAAAAACATTTAAAACTAGAACCATATAAAATGATACTAAATTAGTGGACATAAACTACTTTACACTCATATAATTAAAGAATAGAAGTTAAAAAAATATAAATAATAGTACCTTTTTACCAGTACCTTTTTTAATTTTATTGTGATATTTAACCCTATAAAATACAACAAATAATATTACTATTGGTAGAATTAATAATATTAATAACAATGACAATTTTAATTGTGTTATAAAATACAGGTGAATCGTAAACACAGTGAAGCAAAGTTCACTTTTGCATTATTATATATAGATTAGTTAATGTACATGAATATTTATAATTATAAATGCATGTACATATGTATCTATCATCTACCTAAGAAGTGCTTTAAGTTTTAAAATACACTTTATAAAGACAAATGTGTTCAAACCTGGGGGTATATGTGCAAAATTACGAATTTGCCACATGAGCTCACTTTCTTCCAATTTCAACTCCACTGGCCCTCCTCTCTTACTATGTTCTACCTTTTGCATGATTGTAAAAACAAATTTATGTGTGGGGTTATCCAGTATATGCCTAGCAATGGCATTCATAGCTATTCGTCTTTGGCTATTATATTGCTGCTCATAAATCCTCTGTTTTAATTTTCTTTCCATTTTCCCAATATAAAATTAACAGTGTTCACAAGGTGCCACATAGACCACGCCTTGGAAATTACAGTTAAACTTTCCTTTTACCATATAACACTTATCCCTAATGGTATACTTATTTGCTACTTTTATATATTTGCACTGTTGACAGCATCCGCATTTACTCACACCACCCATAGGTTTAGGTTCCTCTTTGACTTTCTAATACACATTTCAAGTTGGACCCCCTCCTATAAGTGAACTTTGGTTGTATGTCTAAAATCCTATTTAGAGCATTATCTTCAAATATAATGGACCAGTTCTTATACATAATGTATTTAATATTATCTGTGTCCAAAGAATATGTAATCAGAAACCTGATCCCCAGATTTTTATTGTTATCATTATTGGATTGACTATTAATCTGACTAATCTCTACAGTCTCCTGTTCCAAAGGTTCACTATAGGTGTTATCATAGCCTTTATATACTATAGGTTTGAAGTGCCCAGACCTCCTTTTGGAGTTCACTTCATCAAAACTTTGTGCTAAAAACTTTCGGGATACCCTCTCCTAAGGAACATATCCTTTAAAGTTTCACATTCCAAAAAATAATCACTATCAGCTGAAACCATCCTAGTTGCCCTTACAACTTGTCCTTTAACCACCGCCTTCTTCTGGTGGTAAGGATGGCAGCTTGTAAAATGCAAAAACACATTGGAATAGGTCGACTTTCTATATATAGTTGTCCTGAACCTATTATGAACCTTGTCTTTAGATAGTTGAATGTCCAAAAAATTAATAGAATCAACACCAACTTGATAAGTGAATTCTAGGAATCCTGTTGATTCTGTGATGGTTCTAATAAACGGCTGGATTATTGCTGCCTGCCACTTCCAGACGAAAAACATATCGTCTTGGTACCTAGTGTACCATACTACATTATCTTGGAATATTCTGTTTTTAAATAAATGTTCTTTTTCCAATAAGCCATTACGCAATTGGCGAAACTGCCTCCACAGGGAGACCCCATTGCCACCCTTGTTTTTTGTAAGAAATAGTCTCCATTAAAGTACATAAAGTTGTTAGATTAAACAAGTGCAAGTAAAGCTTCTATAACATAAATTTCACCCGTATCAACTCCTTTGAGATTCAAAAAAATCTCTCATCCACTCTATAACCAGATCTTGTGGTATAACCATATAAAGGTCCTTTATATCTACAGTAAGGAAGATATAATCGTCATTGTATTCTAAATTATTAATATCTTCCAAAAATCCCCAAGAATCTGAACAGATTTGTTTTTCTGTTTTGATATAGGGCTTGAGTTTGTTGTCAACATATTTCGCGCAGGCATATGTAATGGATCCCCTACCATCCACTATAGGCCTGAAGGGTGGATCGTACAAATTCGTATGTATCTTAGGAGACCCAAAAAGGGTGGGTATAATGGGAGCTGGCATGGTTAAATACAAGATATCAATAGTTATACTACCTTTCAAAAACAAGTCATTAAGGGTAGCGTTTATTCTTATATATGCCCCATTAATCTCATTCAAGCTAACTGATTCGTAGGTATCACTATCCAAAAAAAATCACACATCTTTTTGTTATAAACTTGTTGGTCCGTAAATAGCAGACCCCCTCCCTTGTCTGGTTTCATAACTCTAATATGACATACTTTCAACAGATGTATAAACTCCAAATCATCTTAAGTTATGTCTGGATGTTTTTTATTAATATAATTTTTACTGTTGCTTTTATTATTGCTACTAAACATTGCTCTTAAATCCATTTCGCACATCCTTTCGAATGTAACTAGGGATTTATGAAGGGGTGGATTAAACAAACTCAAAATTTTAAAACTATTAATTAGAGAAGGATTAGGATCCATCATACATTAAATTTAACTTTCTCACAAACAATTTAAGATCTAGGATAGTTTTTCCTACATCAGCTTTTCTGTCCGGGACAAATGTAAGTCCCTTAGCAAAAATGTCAACAGTACATTCAGTGATGCCCAAATCAGTGAAATTAAATATTTTAAAGTAATTTGTAGAACTCACATGAATTTTAAAGTTTTGCTCAGCTCTGGTCATCTTCTGCGTCAATTCTGACGTTTCCGTTGTGGACCCTGCTTCCTGTTGTTCCTCCATTGCCCATGCTGACTTTGTTGGTGTCCCTGAAAACTCTGATTATTATTGCCATTGTTGTTGTTATTATTGTTATTATTTTGCTGTTCATTACGATATAAATTGTTGGCCTGTTTGGTTGTTAATCCTCTCACTATGCCATAAAATTGGTGTTTGTGGATTACTACCTTCATTTTGTGTACCATTAGGTTCCTCCTCATTACCTCTGTTATCAGTTAGGCGTGGTCTTACGTCATCAAGTGCCACATCCGTAAACTTATTAGTTTCCAGGGGTGGAGGGTAGGCGATTCCTTTTGAATATTCATTAACATCCCGAAAAATCTTTTTCTTTTTTATTTCAATGGCTTTGTTAATATCAGAGTCAATACTTGTATAAATTCGTGCATAGTCATATTTATATCTCTCAAAATCAACATTAGTGGTAATACTATGTTCCAAAGTCTCAAGTTCAACTTTTAAAACAGCTATCTGGGCGGCATATTGTTTAATTAAGAGCTCAAAAAACTCTGTCCCCTGATGATCAAATAGTTGAATCAGTTCGTAAAAGAAAGGAGACTTAAACACTAAGCCAACTGGTGTAACCCTTTTGGGATAATCTTCTTAATGATACATGCACAGAAATATGAGATTTTCAACTGTAGCTTACGGCATTTGAAGAGTTTGTTATCAAACTCGTTAAGTTGTGTTACAATAGGTAAAATATTGTTACTGTTATTAGCATTTGCATTAGAATCCATGTTACTTGTGAAAAATGAAGAAGTTTTTAAATATTCTGTCATAGATGGAAAAGAATTCAGTGCACTTACATTGTGTTGCTCATTTAGACAAGGCACTCGCGGTGCATTACTCCCTTCCATAAGTGACTGTGTTCTACTGGCAGATGCAGAACCACTTACAAAAGAGTTAAGGGTTCCACTCGAGATTTCTGCATAAGTCCACTTGATCCCAAGTTATCTTCCATTGGTCTGGGGACAAACTGGGATCTTCCTAAGTTATTCTCTTCAATTGTTTTGGATAATCCATCCACTTGACTAAGCAACTGTTGCACCAAAATGGTTAAGTTCCCCACAGCATTTGTCTCAGAGGTAGAATTGGATACATTCATATCTTGTTGAGAAAACAATGATTGTGAAGAGTTACCAGATTTGCTAGCCATGAAACAACAAAGTAAACCACTCTCTTGACAAACTGTTTAAAACAAACAAAGGCAAGCTTGCTGCTGCTACTTCACAGAAATCTTTTAATGTTAGCACTTTCTTTGAGGTCAATGCCCCAACTTCTTCAGACAACTCAACAATAGAAAACAAGCTGTTTTATATCATATCTAATTAAGCAATCAATTCAAACAGTTCACATTTAAAGGTCCCTTACCGAAATAACCTTAGGTGTCAGAGGATGTTTCTTATAAAATCATTTCTCATTTTTAAAAAATAGCATATCCAAACAATCTTAAAAACATTTAAAAGTAGAACCATATAAAATGATACTAAATTAGTGGACATAAACTACTTTACACTCATATAATTAAAGAATAGAAGTTAAAAATATATAAATAATAGTACCCTTTTACCAGTACCTTTTTTAATTTTATTGTGATATTTAACCCTATAAAATACAACAAATAATATTACTATTGGTAGAATTAATAATATTAATAGCAATAATAACTTTAATTGTGTTATAAAATACAGGTGAATCGTAAACAGAGTGAAGCAAAGTTCATTTTTGCATTATTATATATAGATTAGTTAATGTACATGTATATTTATAATTATAAATACATGTACATATGTATCTATCATCTACCTAAGAAGTACTTTAAGTTTTAAAATACACTTTATAGAGACAAATTTGTTCAAACCTGGGGGTATATGTGCAAAAGTACGAATTTGCCACATGAGCTCACTTTCTTCCAATTTTAACTCCCATGGCCCTCCTCTCTTATTATGTTCTGCCTTTTGCATGATTGTAAAAACAAATTTATGTGTGGGGATATCCATTATATGCCTAGCAAGGGCATTAGTAGTTATTCGTCTTTGGATATTATATTGGTGCTCATAAATCCTCTGTTTTAACTTTCTTTACATTTTCCCAATATAAAATTAACAGTGTTCACAGAGTTGCCACATAGACCACGCCTTGGGAATTACAATTAAGCTTTCCTTTTACCATATAACACTTATCCCTAATGGTATACTTATTCCCTACTTTTATATATTTGCACTGTTGACAGCATCCGCATTTACTCATACCACCCATAGGTTTAGGTTCCTCTCTTTGACATTCTAATAAACAGATTAATAGTCAATCCAATAATGATAACAATAAAAATCTGGGGATCAGGTTTCTGATTACATATTCTTTGGACACAGATAATATTAAATACATTATGTATAAGAACTGGTCCATTATATTGGAAGATAATGCTCTAAATAAGATTTTAGACATACAACCAAAGTTCACTTATAGGAGGGGGCCCAACTTGTAAAGTTTATTAGAAAGTCAAGTGTTTAAGTCTCCTTTCTTTTACGAACTGATTCAACTATTTGATCATCAGGGGACAGAGTTTTTAGAACTCTTAATTAAACAATATGCTGCCTAGATAGATGTTTTAAAAGTTAAACTTGAGACTTTGGAACGTAGTATTACCACTAATGTCGATTTTGGGAGATATAAATATGACTGTGCACAAATTTATACAAGTATTGACTCTGATATTAACAAAGCCATTGAAATAAAAAAGAAAAAGATTTTTCGGGATGTTAATGAATATTCAAAAGGAATCGCCTACCCCCCACCCCCGGAAACTAATAAGTTTACGGATGTGGCACTTGATGACGTAAGGCCACGCCTATCTGATAACGAAGGTAATGAGGAGGAACCTAATGGCACACAAAATGAAGCTAGTAATCCACAAACACCAATTTTATGGTATAGTGAGAGGATTAACAACCAACAAGCCAAAAATTTATATCGTAACGAACAGCAAAATAATAACAATAATAAAAACAACAATGGCAATAATAATCAGGGTTTTCAGGGATGCCAACAAAATCAGCATGGGCAATGAAGGAAAAACAGGAACCAGGGTCCACAACGGAAATGCCAGAATCGATGCAGAAGATGACCAGAGCTGAGCAAAACTTTAAAATTCATGTGAGTTCTACAAATGACTTTAAAATATTTAATTTCACTGATTTGGACATCACTGAAAGTACTGTTGACATTTTTGCTAAGGGACTTACATTTATCCTGGACAGAAAAGCTGATGTAGCAAAAACTATCCTGGATCTTAAATTGTTTGTGAGAAAGTTACATTTTAATGTATTTGATGGGTCCTAATCCTTCTCTAATTAATAGTTTTAGAATTTCAAGTTTGTTTAATCCACCCCTTCATGAATCCCTAGTTACATTCGAAAGGATGTACGAAATGGATTTAAGAGCAATGTTTAGTAGTAATAATAAAAGCAACAGTAAAAATTATATTAATAAAAAACATCCAGACATAACTCAAGATGATTTAGAGTTTATACATCTGTTGAAAGTATGTCATATTAGAGTTATGAAACCAGACAAGGGAGGGGGTCTGCTATTTATGAACCAACTAGTTTATAACAAAAAGATGTGTGATTTTTTGATAGTGATACCTACGAATCAGTTAGCTTGAATAAGATTAATGGGGCGTATAAAATAATAAACGCTACCCTTAATGACCTGTTTTTGGAAGGTAATGTAACTATTGATATCTTGTGTTATTTAACCATGCCAGCTCCCATCATACCCACCCTTTTTGGGTCTCCTAAGATGCATAAGAATTTGTACTATCCACCCTTCAGGCCTATAGTGGATGGTAGGGGATCGATTATACATGCCTGCGCGAAATATGTTGACAACAAACTCAAGCCCTATATCAAAACAGAAAAACAGATCTGTTCAGATACTTGGGGATTTTTGGAAGGTATTAATAATTTAGAATACAATGACGAGTATATCTTCCTTACCGTAGATATAAAGGACCTTTATACAGTTATGCCACAAGAGTTGGATATAGAGTGGATAAGAGATTTTTTGATCTCAAAGGTGTTGATGTGGGTGAAATTTATGTTATAGAAACTCTACTTGAGCTTGTTTTATCTAACAACTTTATGTACTTTAGTGGAGACTATTTCTTACAAAAAACAGAGGTGGCAATGGGGTCACCCTGTGGAAACAGTTTTGCCAATTGCGTAATGGCTTATTGGGAAAAGAACATTTATTTAAAAACAGAATATTCCAAGATAATGTAGTATGGTACACTAGGTACCAAGACAATATGTTTTTCATCTGGAAGGGGCAGGCAGCAATAATCCAGCCATTTATTAGAACCATCACAGGAACAACAGGATTCCTAGAATTCACTTATCAAGTTGGTGTTGATTCTATTAATTTTTTGGACATTCAACGGTCTAAAGACAAGGTTCATAATAGGTTTAGGACAACTATATATAGAAAGTCGACATATTCCAATGTGTTTTTGCATTTTACAAGCTGCCATCCTTACCACCAGAAGAAGGCGGTGGTTAAAGGACAAGTTGTAAGGGCAACTAGGATGGTTTCAGCTGATAGTGATTATTTCTTGGAATGTGAAACTTTAAAGGATATGTTCCTTAGGGGATGGTATCCCGAAAGTTTGTAGCACAAAGTTTTGATGAATTGAACTCCAAAAGGAGGTCTGGGCACTTCAAACCTATAGTATATAAAGGCTATGATAACACCTATAGTGAACCTTTGGAACAGGAGACTGTAGAGATTAGTCAGATTAATAGTCAATCCAATAATAATAACAATAAAAATCTGGGGATCAGGTTTCTGATTACATATTCTTTGGACACAGATAATATTAAATACATTATGTATAAGAACTGGTCCATTATATTTGAAGATAATGCTCTAAATAGGATTTTAGACATACAACCAAAGTTCACTTATAGGAGGGGGTCCAACTTAAAACGTTTATTAGAAAGTCAAAGAGAGGAACCTAAACCTATGGGTGGTATGAGTAAATGTGGATGCTGTCAACAATGCAAATATATAAAAGTAGCGAATAAGTATTCCATTAGGGATAAGTGTTATATGGTAAAAGGAAAGTTTAATTGTAATTCCCAAGGCGTGGTCTATGTGGCACCTTGTGAACACTGTTAATTTTATATTGGGAAAATGGAAAGAAAATTAAAACAGAGGATCTATGAGCACCAATATAATATCCAAAGATGAATAACTATGAATGCCCTTGCTAGGCATATACTGGATAACCCCACACATAAATTTGTTTTTACAATCATACAAAAGGTAGAACGTAGTAAGAGAGGAGGGCCATGGGAGTTGAAATTGGAAGAAAGTGAGCTCATGTGGCAAATTCGTACTTTTGCACATATACCCCCAGGTTGGAATGAATTTGTCTCTATAAAGTGTATTTTAAAACTTAAAGCGCTTCTTAGTTAGATGATAGATACATATGTACATGCATTTATAATTATAAATATACATGTACATTACCTAATCTATATATAATAATGCAAAAATGAACTTTGCTTCACTGTGTTTACGATTCACCAGTATTTCATAACACAATTAAAGTTGTCATTGTTATTAATATTATTAATTCTACCAATAGTAATATTATTTGTTGTATTTTATAGGGTTAAATATCACAATAAATTTAAAAAAGGTACTAGTAAAAAGCTACTATTATTTATATATTTTTTAACTTCTATTCTTTAATTATATGAGTGTAAAGTAGTTTATGTCCACTAATTTAGTATCATTTTATATGGTTCTATTTTTAAATGTTTTTAAGATTGCTTGGATATGCTATTTTTTAAAAACTAGGAATGATTTTATAAGAAACATCTTCTGACACCTAAGGTTATTTAGGTAAGGGACCTTTAAATGTGAACTGTTTGAATTGATTGCTTAATTAGATATGATATAAAACAGCTTGTTTTCTATTGTTGAGTTGTCTGAAGAAGTTAGGGCATTGACCTCAAAGAAAGTGCTAACATTAAAAGATTTTTGTGAAGTAGCTTGCCTTTGTTTTTGTTTTAAACAGTTTGTCAAGAGAGTGGTTTACTTCCGTGCTAGAAAATGCAGTATAGTACTCCTTGAGAAACAGGAACACTGCTGGACGTGCACATAAAATACCTTCTCTTGAAGCTGATACCATTATTATGGACTTAGGGTCATTCCACTAAAATTAACTTGGATTTAATTACCATATATTAACTGTTGTTAGGCAATCATTCTACCTCCACAACTAATCAGTAAAGGCATATTCTTCAGATCCAAAGAAGTTACCTCCCTGGTGTACTCATTCCTCATCAGACCCATAATAGAATGCAGCCACTTACCCATCCAAATACATCACTTCCTAATTAAGCACATAATAGAATGCAGCCACTTACCCATACAAATACATCACTTCCTAATTAAGCACATAACACAATGCAGTAACTTACCCATCCAAGTACATCACTTCCTAATTAATAGAATGCAGCCACTTACTTATTCAAATATATCGCTTCCTAATTAAGCACATAATAGAATGCAGCCACTTAGCCATCCAAATACATCAGCTCCTAATTAAGCACATAACAGAATGCAGCCACTTACCCATCCAAATACATCACTTCCTAATTAAGCACATAATAGAATGCAGCCACTTACCCATACAAATACATCAGCTCCTAATTAAGCACATAACAGAATGCAGCCACTTACCCATCCAAATACATCACTTCCTAATTAAGCACATAACAGAATGCAGCCACTTACCTATCCAAATACATCACTTCCTAATTAAGCACATAACAGAATGCAGCAACTTACCTATCCAAATACATCACTTCCTAATTAAGCACATAACAGAATGCAGCCACTTACCCATCCAAATACATCACTTCCTAATTAAGCACATAACAGAATGCAGCCACTTACCTATCCAAATACATCACTTCCTAATTAAGCACATAACAGAATGCAGCAACTTACCTATCTAAATACATCACTTCCTAATTAAGCATATGACAGAATGCAGCCACTTATGTAGCCAACACATCACTTCCTAATCAGGCCCATAATAGGATGCAGCCACTAACCTATCCAAACATATTACCCAGCTTGAAAGACCACAATGTTTAACTTAGACAGACTGACCAAGAACCTTGTCACTTTACTCTGTCTCCTATAGGCTCTGCGTGGTGACTTCTACTTGACCTACAGTGTTACAAAAGAACTAGTCTTGCTTAACATCTTACACTTCTGAAAAATGGCAATACTACCAATACATACTACATAAACCTGAAAAACAATGTAAACAGAACCTAATGGTACTATAGATAGCTCCCCCAAGGAACCCTGATCTATGGGAAAAGCTCATACTCTGCATCAAACAATGTAGCTCTCTAGTTCTCTTTAAAACCATTTTTTATGAGTTAACAATTTTGACATTTGTTTACTGGGAGAGTCCAACTTGGAACAAAGCCAATTTTCAGCGAAGGCCCAAGAAAAAATGCTCCAGATGCATGTCTTTGCAACGTGTATATATATATATATATATATATATATATATATATATATATATATATATATATATATAAGAATATATATATGCAAGCCCCCCTGCACACCCCTGTAATTAAATATACCAACTCCAAGGTCACACTACAGTGGGGGAAAAAGGTAATTTCCTAACCCCCACTGTAGTGCGACCTTGGAGTTGGTATATTTAATTACGGGGGGGTGTGGGCGGGGGGCTTGTCCCTCTGCATAAATGTAGTAAACAGTGTCTGGGATGTCATTTCTAGTTGCTTTATAGTTTTCAATGATTTAAGATTCGATGATATGAGTTTTCGACAAAATGAGTTTTCGACAATTTGGTCTTGTTGATTTGAATTTCGATTAAATGAAATTTCGATTATATGAAGTGGAACCATATATATATATATATATATATATATATATATATATATATATATATATATATGTTCATAGGTTCATAGGTTCATACTAGGCTATCTGCCCTAGGGCATTTATAAGCCTAGCCAGAGTGTGTTTGGCTTTCGCCACCCATTTTAAATTAATTTTGCTATGCCCTTTTTCGAGGTTAGTATACCGTGCCTCTGTCTAACAGTGACACAGAAGTGATACCCGGGGTAAACCTACGATCTCCCATCCACTCATCAAGATTCCTCTTGAAGAGAGTCAATGAGGGACTCTGCCTAACCTGGACTGGGATTTTATTCCAGAGTGAAGGCAGCCTCTGGGTTATGAATCTGTCCCTCCAGCATGTCCTATTTATTTCAGTGCTGAGGTTCAAGTCTCTCGAGCACATAGCTTAATGGGATTTGGATTTTCTGAGGTGCAGAATGTCCATTAATTCCGGGTTGGACATGGCTTTATATGTCAGGCACAGATCGCCTCTGAGCAGGCGGTATGCCACTGAGTAGAGCTGGAGTTTCTTTAACCGGGCAGTATATGGCATCTGTTTGAGCCCTTTGATCCTCTTGTTGAGGTACTTTTGGGGTCTTTCCAGTTGCTGCAGGTGTCTGGTAAGGTACATCCCAAAAGGGGCATTGTACTCAATTATGGGCCTGATGAGGGATGAGTAAAGAGGCACGATGACCTCCCCTGATCTAGATGTGAATCCCTTCATGATTAGGTGGGCTATATAAAATGTTCTTCTAACCACCTTGGCCACGTGGTTGTCAAATGAGAGATTGATATCAACTTGGGTCCCCAGGTCCCTAATTACTTCTTCTGTACTTAATGGATTACCACCTATGTGGTAATTTGTGGGCACTTTGTTTTTGCCAAAGGGGATGACTATACACTTTTTGGCGTTTAGCTTGAGGCCATGGCTCTGGCACCAGTTGTCTGTTTCTATGAGGCCCTTTTGGAGGATGCTTGTGTCAGCTGGAGAGTCGATTATGGTGCCCAATTTGCAGTCATCTGTGAACTTGGTCAGCCACAGTCCTTCCGTGTTGGCCTGTACCTCCGAGAAATATATACCGAACAAGAGAGGTCCCAGGACTGAGCCTTGTGGGACGCCACTTGTAACTGGTTTGGAGTCTGACATGGCTCCAGCAATTCTAACCATGTGGGTTCTGTCCTTGAGCCAGTTTGCAACCCATCTAGTGACATAGGGGTTTATATTTAAGTTGGCGAGCTTATCTATAATGCCCGAGTGGGGTATTGTATTGAAGGCTTTTGCGAGGTCCAGGTAGGCTGTGTGGACCACCTTCCCCTTGTCAATGGCCTTGGTGACTGTTTCAAAGAAATCGACCAGGTTTAAGAGGCATGATCTGCCCTTAACAAAGCCGAACTGGGTAGGATCCAGTGTCTGTAGGTCCCCAATATCTTTATTTATGAGGTCTATGATGATCCTTTCCATAGCTTTGCAGACCAAGCTTGTCAGGCTTATGGGGCGATAGTTTCCAGGATCCGTTGAGGCACCACCTTTGTGGAGAGGGACCACTGTTGCTGTACGCCACTTTTTGGGTACATATCCTGTAGTAAGGCTGAGATTGAACAGTAGTTTTATGTTTGGGTTTAGCTCTTCTTGGAGTTCATGTAGGACGCAGCCCGGGACACCGTCTGGTCACATTGATGCTGTGTTTTTTGCTTTGGAGAGGGCGGCTTTTACCTGAGCATCTGAGATGTCAGGGGGGCAGCACTCTGCTGGGATAGATATTTGCCCTTTGGTGGGAGGGGAGAAGTTTGCGCTGAACCTGTCAGCTAGGATGTTGGCAATGTCTGTGGGTTCGGTGTATTTTTTGTCATTTTGGACTAATTCTGAGCATATCTGGGAATTCCCACCCAGGTTCCTAACATAACAAAGAAAGCCTTGTGATTATCCTTAGTGTCCTGTGCAATTTTTCTCTTGAAGCTGGCCTTAGACGATTTTATGAGTGCCCGTAGTTTTTTGCTAATACTGATCAGAGATGCCTTCCCTTCTTGGGATTTTGCTCTAGCATGTACTAGCTTCCTCCTTCTGTTGTATAGTTTGTTTATGGCTGGGGTCCACCAGACAGGACGTCTGCCTTTGGAGGATTGGTTCTTGGTTTTATTTGGGATTGTATGATCCATGCATTCCTGAAGGTGTTCATAGAATGCATTTATAAAGGATTCTGCGGTCTGGGCCGTATTTTCCACAGGCCCGGGGGCTTTGAAGGATTCCACCCTTGTTTTGAGGAGTGTGAAATTTGCTTTAGAGAAGTTTTTCACTGTGGTTTTCTGGGCAGGGGGTGGGGTCGGGATGTGAATATCCAGTGAGATTAGTTTATGGTCTGATCTTACCAGTGAGGGATACACTTCTGGTCTGGAGCATAGAGTCCCCATGTTGGTGATGATCAGGTCCAGTATGTTTTCCCCTCTTGTGGGAGTGGTAACAAGTTGTTCCATAGCATTTGAGTTTATAAATTCTAGGAACCTTTGGGCTAGGGTGTTGGAGCTAGAGTAATGTTCCCAGTCTATGTTTGGGTAGTTGAAGTCGCCCAATATAATGGTGTTTGGAGAGACCTTCATATTTTCCAGTGTTCTCAGGAAGGCCGAGGGGGGTTCCTGGGTTTGGGAGGGTGGTCTGTATATATATATATATATATATATATATATATATATATATATATATATATATATATGTTTGTGTTTGTATAATGTGTGTGTGCATATATACAAATGCAAGAATTTCAGGAGCAGCAGTCAAAGATCCACACAGTCCACTTACTGCAACTATAAAATACAAATAAACCACTGCAGTCACCAGGCTGAAGATCATATCTTCTTTTGGCTTTTCCCAGTTAGGGGTCACCACAGTGGAACTCCAGTTCCCTCATGATTGGCAGTGGATTTTATGGTGCCAAGTTGCCAGCCCGACGCCCAACCTTCAATGAAGGCACACCCAGTCATGCTCACACCTACCTGCATGTCTTTAATATCACTCAACCGTGGGGAGGACATGCAGACTCCACACAGAAGGTGCTCCAGTGGAGAATCGAACAGGAGAACCTCTTGCTGTGAGGTGACAACACTAACCGCTGATCATGTGCATCCACTTTAATCATTAAAAAGCCAAAAACGTAAAATAAAAATTAACATAAGATAACTGCTTTCGGATTTTTAACAACCCTTCATCAGATCTAGTCAACAAAACCATGATCCAATATTTAAAATATTAACAACCAGTCAGAAATCATCTGAATGTCTAGTCAACCAATGTCCAGCCACTGATATGCACACCAAAAATAAAACATGAGATGTACTAATTGGTCAAACTTCAACACACAAGAAACCAATGAGAAATGTCCATGATCTCAGTCACAATAATTTCCAAAAAATCATGAAACCCATGTAGTGTTACAAAGCAACAAGCCTTTATTTGTCACAGTCAAATAATCCTCAGTAACAAAAAATCAGAACTATTTTAACAATGTTAAACATATCAGTTTTATATACTTATTTATTTCATTTTACATTAGTTGACTGGCTCGTCTAATTGGATATATGTCCATTTTCAGTAGAGGCCCGGGGAGAAAAGCTCCACATAAAAAATGGATAGTTGCAACTACAGATACAGTTCACTTTTCAGACAATACAGCTATGTACTTAGTAATATAGTAATCATGAGAGATAACAAAACATTTTTTAAAAAATAAATAAAATACATTTTATACTTAAAAGTAGGTGTGGAAAATGTATGTATTGTTTAATTTTAAACCAGCCTATTCAAGGCAACCAGTATAAACAGGGCTATAAAAGTGCCTTTTAGAACAATAAGTACCCACCCCTACACACTGCTACTGATTAGATCAAACTAAATTTGCAACCCACATTTCAAAATCAGGTATTAAGCAAAGCATAAAATACACATAAAAAGACTTAAACTAAAATCACTTTCGGCTACCTAATACAATAAAACCTTCATCGGGTCTGTGACAAGATCTAAAATCAAGAAAGAAAAAAAACATAGCTATCTAACCATAAACAAAATCTAACTAGCACACTATAAATATAAAAATACATCTGTCTAATAATATCAGCTAGTAAATAAAATAATCTTTTTTTTTGGCAGAGTTGGGCTTCCTGCAGCACCTTCCCCCTTACTGAAATATATTAACTCCATGGCCAAACAACAATGGAGAAAGCGTAAACATTGTAGGAAGCAGAAACTACTCATACA
>NC_056747.1:1244311760-1244327782 GCF_019279795.1 Protopterus annectens | reverse complement strand
AATAATCTCATATAGAAAAACATATGTGACATCCTTCAGTAGGCTTGTAAACATGTACTAGAATGTCTCACCAGAGCCATGTGTGAAGTGGACTGTTGTTTCAATTGAGCCAGCAGGAAAACCTACCCAGTATCTGAGCAATAAAGCATGGTCATAATCACTGCCCCATATGGTACCAGGAGGTGAAGTGACAACTCTGGTTTCACAACCCCCTCAACAAAAGTAATTCTAAACTTGTCACTATCCACAAAAAGGAAAATGCAATAAATACTGTATTAAAAATAAATAAATAATAAGCCACACTAAAACCTTCAGCAAGGACCACGTCTTCTCAGCTGAGCTAAAATCTTGCAAAAATAACATGATACACCTCCTAGAAAACCAGATTCCCAAGCAATCAGTGAAAAAAATAGCCAGTTAGCAATGGAGATGACACTCCTCCATCAACCAAACACACATTGAAATTACTGTACACTCAGAGTGCATGAAAACTAGTAACCTGTAAAAAATGAAACCTATAATACAAAGTTTTACACTATATAAACCATGCAATAAGGAAACAAGAAGTACAACTACATAGTGTCCACTTAAATTCATCCAGTAGTGAAAACAAAACACAAGAGATGACATCAATAACATACAGTTTAAATCGGAATCTCCCAAACATAAAAATGTTCACCTACCTGTAATGTCCAAGTGTGTAGTTTAAACAAGTCCCATTAATTCTTCAAGCAGCCATCTCCTACAATGCGGACTGCTTCTCCAGATGGCTTGCACGGACTCTAAAGAACAGCTTAACCAGCAGAATATTGCCATTATCTGTAAAACTTACTCCAAAAATTTCAAGTCACCTATAGCAAATCGTGCAAGCCATCTATAATCCCACTGTCACCAACCACAAAAAGTAAACTTTATAAAAAGCAGTAATTAAAAAAAAGACTGTACTAACTTCTTGTCCAACCTTCCCTTATGACTGTGAGTTCCACAACTAAGCAGAATTCTATAGAAAGCAACAGACATATTGTTTCATAAAACAGCATACCCACCCCCAATCAATTAAGTCAAGTCTTGTCTCTCCACATGATGCACCTAGACAATATTTACCACTTTGCAATGAATCCATGAATAGATTACACTGGTAAAGACATTCAGTTAAATACATACATTAAAATGCATAAGACAGTTTTAACAGCTCAGCATTTAAATGTCTCATTAAATGAAATGAAAGTCAATACCAAGCCAGAAACCAATGCACTTAGCAGCTCATCAGGTTGGATATGACCGTTTTCACCTCTGCTGGCACCCATTGTTTAATCCAGTATGTAAAGAACAAGGCAGGAAACCACTGGATAAACACTTTATATAAGTAAAGCTTTCAGATACAATCCTTTCTCAATACAAAACAATGCATAGAACCAGCTCTTTATATATAGGTCCAAATATATCACATGACATGCAGCCAAAATCACATGATATGTCATCCAAATCACAAAAACATTTTAAAGAAACATTTTAAAAAAACTTTTTTAAAAAACTTAATACAAAAAACTTGAAATACTTTAATAAAACTTATATTTAGATAAAACTTCAGGCTAAGAGAGATTAGCTCTACTTAATTTAACTAAAATAGGTTTGAGACTGACTTGGCTATTCAAGCCTGGTTTTGAATCACTCATAAGTCTCAAGATCCATTCATATTCTTTAATTTCTAAGTGATTATTTAGGTCCCCTCCCCTAGGTGTAGGTGTAACGTGGTCAATAATTCTAAACCTAAAAAATGCTGCTGACCAAATTCCTCTATATGTTTGAATAGTGCATTCCTGTCATAGCATCTCCTAATTTCTGACTTATGTTCAGTCATCCTGTCCTTAAGCCTGCGGGTAGTTTTGCCTACATAGAAAGCATTACATGCCTGGCAGGTAGCCAAGTAAACCACATGGGTAGTAATACATGTACCTGCTACTCTAAAACTAAATGTCCTACCATTGATAGGATGCAAAAACGTATCATTTTCTGTACTACAAATGTCATCACAACAAGAACAGTTGTGACATTTGTGAGTACCATATTTCACTATAGTAGATACAGGTGTAGTCCTCTCAAAGTCCTTGTAGCATAGTGAACTCTTAAGGGTCCTCATATTCTTATAAGAGAAATTGGGTTTAGGTTCCAATAAACTTCTTAGTTCATCTGATGCCATCAAGATGACCCAATTATCAGATATAATTTTTCTAACAGCGGGTGTCCTTAAATTATATGTAGTTACATATCTAATAGGTGCTACAGATGTTTGTTTGCACCTAGAGTCAATACTAACAACATCCTCATACAAAACTGGTTTAAATAAAGTCCGCCTATCTTCCCTAATCTTAATGACCTGTTCATAAAGTAGAGATCTATCATACCCACTAAGCAAGAAATCATTAACCATCTCATTTAATTGTACTTCAAAGCAGTCATCATCGGTATTAAGCATACTGAGTCTGCAGAATTGAGATTTAACAGTACTTCTAAATATGTGAGGTGCATGCATGCTTGTGGCATAAGTGTATCTACCTGAACAAACTTCTTTCCTAAAGATACTAGTTTGTAATGTATCTCCAGCGAGATCTAACTTCAAATCCAAAAATGTAATAGAAGTTTCAGATACTGTCATCTTAAACTTTAGAAAAGTAGATGCAGAGTTTAGATATTCCAGAAATTTTTCAATATCCTCATGGCTACCTTTCCAAAGTAGGAGGCAGTCATCTACAAAGCGTTGAAAAAATGTGATATTACTTTTAAATGGGTTTCCATCACCAAACAAATGCGTTCTTTCCCACTGATAAAGTATCAGGATGGCATAAGTATTGGCTACAGAGGTACCCATAGCCACCCCTGTAAGTTGTAAATATGTGGAGCCATTAAAAAGGAAGACGTTGTTTTTCAATGTAACATCCATAAGGCTGCAGATAATTTCAACTTTGTTGGGATTATCACATGTATATGTCCACAACAATTCTCTTAAAAGCTCCAGGCCTATATCATTAGGAATAACGGTGAAGAGTGATACAATGTCCAAAGAAACTAAAAGATACTTATTGTTAACTAAAGAAGCTTTTCTTTATCCATCCATCCCTTAATTTCTGTAATAAATCAAAGCTATCTTTAATGATAGAATCACATTTAGCCAGGTATGGAAGCAGTTGCCCATGTAGATAAATCGAGATGGGTTCTGTAACCCAACACGCACCAGAGACAATAGGTCTCATAGGTGGATCTAGCTTAGATTTATGAATTTTGGGGAGACCATAGAGATGTGGTATAACTGGACAAGTAACAGTGAGATAATTAAATAACTCAAGATCTATATCACCACTCAATTGCAAATCATACACAACCATGTTTACATATGCAACACTTTTTTCACATCCAAACTGGTAATGCATTTAAAAGCTTTAGTGTCTTGTAGTAACTTAAACATAGAATCCATATAATCAACTCGGTTCATAAGAACCACAGCACCTCCTTTATCAGCCTGTTTTATAATTATATCTTTACAGGACTGTAAGCTCTTCAAAGCCTTAAATTCACCATAATTTAAATTAAATCTTTTTTTCTTTCTGGTAGATGAATTAAATAACTGCCTGATATGAATTTCACAAATATCATGAAATGCTTTAACCACTGAGTACTGGTGGGTACAAGCATGCTACCTCGTTTGTTACCCCCCAGTAGCTTCAGAACCACCAAATAGCAGTTTTAAATTTAAAAGTCTGGAGAAGATTTTAAATCAGTTAATGCTGATACTAAATTTTCTTCACAGCAAGGGATGAAATTCAGGCCCTTTGAAAACAATGAATAATGAGTGTCATCTAACTCTATCGCTGATAGATTCAACGTGCCTCTGATAACTTGCGGCTCTGTTTCCCCAGTCCTAAAGGGCTCTCACTTTTTCTTTTATTAGACATACCTGACTGCAGCACCGGGGAACCTCTGTGCTGCAATATACGCCTTTAACTGTCTCTGGGCGCTCTAACTGAAAGCGCTTATTAGAAAAGTTCGTAAAGTTAAGTGTTGACTGCTGTGTTTTTTTTTTTTTTTGTTTTCTTTTTTTTTTCATAGACGCGTTCTGAATGCCATCAATCGATTGCGACGTAGCACTTCTTCCCTCAGTACTGGTTTCCATATTTACTTGACGTAACGACGTCTGGCCCAAACTATTAGCTTCCAGGGACAGGGGGCGTTCTTCTACGAGTGAGGCAGACGAGATAGCTGCATTAGGTGCAATTTGATGAAAAACGAATTTAATAAGGGTAATATCTTCTCTTGGCCTAAGGAGAACGTTGTTATTAAAACTAATGTCCAACCTAAGACACTGAATAAAAATACCCTTTAAGGGTACCCCATTATAAAAAGGCGCCAAAAGGTAACTTTTTTGACAAAATTTAAAGTAAAAGCACACATTTCAAAACTCAAAACTTTTCATACTATTAACCACAAAGAAACCTAGTAAAAACCTACCAGGTTCCTACCAAATACATAAAAATAATAAATAAAAATGTCTAACCACACTTTAAAAAGACAAATATAAAGGTGTGTTAAAAAACAAAACCTAGAGTTATATAAATTAATATCCATTTAAATTAAAAATCCTATTGCAATACAATCTACTTGTAAAATTGTTTATGAATATCTCAATTTTGATGTTGTAAATTCTCTGACTTTTTTATTAAATAAGGCTTAATAGAAATATACTCATTTAGTCCTGGGAGGTGGGTGGCATTTAATCTTAATTGCCAGTAGGTCTCCCTACAACATAACCAGTTCTCCCAGTCTCCCCCCTTAGGATCAATTGGCACTTGTTCAAGAATTCCAAAACGGAAACCTGTATGTTTAGGTTCTATTTGTAGATGCTTACTTAATGCATTATTTATATTTCCTTTTCTAATATTATAAAGATTTTCGTAGATACGTTTGTTCAATGCCCTCTCTGATTTCCCTACATAGAAACTTGGACAATACTTACACAGGGCTGATACATAAAAACATACAACTAACCTGTAGCATCCTACAGTAGGCTTGTAAGCATGTACAAGAATGTCTCACTGGAGCCATGTCTATCTAACCTGTAGCATCATACAGTAGGCTTGTAAGCATGTCCAAGAATGTCTCACTGGAGCCATGTCATCTAACCTGTAGCATCCTACAGTTGGCTTGTAAGCATGTACAAGGATGTCTCACTGGAGCCATGTCTATCTAACCTGTAGCATCCTACAGTAGGCTTGTAAGCATGTCCGAGAATGTCTCACTGGAGCCATGTCTATCTAACCTGTAGCATCCTACAGTAGGCTTGTAAGCATGTCCACGAATGTCTCACTGGAGCCGTGTCTACCTAACCTGTAGCATCCTACAGTAGGCTTGTAAGCATGTCCAAGAATGTCTCACTGGAGCCATGTCATCTAACCTGTAGCATCCTACAGTTGGCTTGTAAGCATGTACAACAATGTCTCACTGGAGCCATGTCTATCTAACCTGTAGCATCCTACAGTAGGCTTGTAAGCATGTACAAGAATGTCTCACTGGAGCCATGTCTATCTAACCTGTAGCATCCTACAGTAGGCTTGTAAGCATGTACAAGAATGTCTCACTGGAGCCATGTCTATCTAACCTGTAGCATCCTACAGTAGGCTTGTAAGCATGTACAAGGATGTCTCACTGGAGCCATGTCTATGTGTGAAGTGGACTGTTGCTTCATTTGAGCCAGCAGAAAAAAAACTACCTAGTATTTGAGCAATAAAACATGGCCATAATCACTATCACATGCAGCACCCCACAACAAAACTAATTCTAAACTTATTGTCACTGTTCACAAAAGGAAAACACAATAACTGCTGTATAAAAAATACATAACTAATAAGCCCCACTAAAACCTTCAACAATGACCACATCTTCTCGGTTGAGCTCAAACCCAGCAGACCAAAGCAAAATGAACATGGCGAACCTCCTAGAAAATAGGACTCCCACACCATCAATGAAAAAATAGTCAGTTAGCAATGGAGATAACATTTCTCTATTAACACAAACACACGCCTAAATTACTGCACTCTCAGAGTGCAGGAAAACTAGGAACCTGTGTAGAATTAAACCTGTAATACAAAGCTTTACACTATATAAACCATGCAACATGGAAAGAAGTACATCACATACATACTGTCCACTTACAATTTCTGCAGTAATGAAAGCAAAACACATTGTTTCAATAACAAACACCCCGGGATTCATGAAGCTTGCGCCAGGCGCACGCATAGCGTAGGCGTTGTAATGCCAAATATGGCCGCCGAGCGATTCAGGTACGATCTAATTCCACGTGCACTACCGGCGTACACCAAATCTGTGCAGCCCCCGGCGTAGGTATGCAAATCACTCCATGTGCAGTGTTGCACCATGCAAATGAAGGCATATAGTGATTCATGAAGTGGTTCAGGCGTATTGTAAGCCCACGGAAATGTAAACCAAAAAACAAGGTTTACATTTTCCCAAACATAACATCGGAGCTATGGAAGAGGGCCAGACTCAGGTATCACAACGTGAACATATGCCAATGGCGAAATACACAGCCAATGGCATAAGAAAAGATGCACAACACATAAATAACAACATTTAATGTCATGTCCACAGTAACGCACAGCAGAACCGCAGGGCATGTGTGCGGAAGCTGTAACATAAAGAAATAATATAAAAATGTCATAAAATCGCAACGTAATAGAAATCAGGTTTACAGCATAACACACAATGGTAGGCATGGAACACCACAACCAAGGTGCAAGGGTTGCTAAGGGCTTGCGATAGTGTTCGGCTCGGTAACTATGAATTAGTAGTCAATGCCATGCAAATGAGGCAGATAATACTGAATCGCAAATGTCCCACCGGAGGAAGGTTGTACCATACGGCGCAGTGGTATAACACTGAGGAGTGGCTCAGAGGAGCTACATGACATCAGCAGAGGGGTGTGCCACTGTAGCACTAAGCACATTGGAGCATTGCAAATCTGGCCTGTCCGTTGCTAAGCAAAGCTGCAGGATAGGGGTGGGGAGGAATCGTTTAGCTGAGAGCACACATGGTGGCCAAAAGCGCATGTGTACGAGGATGAAAACGTGCCCAAAACCCAGTAATCGGATGCACGTGATGCAAACAATAGCAGAAACAGGAAGGTCAGGGGAAGAAAAGGAAATGCGGAAGTAGGGTAATTGGAGTACTAATGAGCAATCAACACCAATCAACCCACGATGGCCAATCGACGGCAGCTGACAAGTCCGCTTGCAGAAACCTGCAAAACAGGATAGGGGAGGCATGTGAATGCAAAGAAAGGAGGGGAGGTATTGGATTGCAAAGATAGGAGACCTGATACAGCAGAGCAAAGCAAACCAACAGCAGACCGGCAGTAGCACACATAACGCAAGATACGCCAGGTCCAGGAAAGCACA
Source organism: Protopterus annectens (assembly GCF_019279795.1). Taxonomy (NCBI): domain Eukaryota; kingdom Metazoa; phylum Chordata; order Ceratodontiformes; family Protopteridae; genus Protopterus; species Protopterus annectens. The sequence goes on along the minus strand of NC_056747.1, from coordinate 1,244,320,316 downwards.
AATGAAAGTAGGCTGCAGGATGCACGCCAGAAAATGGTAGGTGCAATGCGCAGAAATGTAAAGGGAAGGTCAAGAGGTAATCCACGGCAGGCAAATGTAATTCAACACCAAAGGCACCACAATAGTAGTTCCGGCAGTAAAACACATAACATAACCTGTAGCTACGAACGTACATACACACCCTATGACATCATCAGTGTTCACAGCACAATAGTATAAAGTGTGTAAGCACCCAACACACACCTGTGTATTCCCAAACACCGCACCATAGGTGTAAACACACGGGGAACTTTTAAAATGTACATGTTGGGAGCTGCCATAGCTGTGATTCATCAGCATGTGTTAGAGACTGACGGTGTTGTGGAGGATGATGCCGACAACCACCGCAGACCTCGGAGGAGAAGGAGAGTGTTCAGACCAAGGGTCACCTACCAGGGGCTACATGACCTGGAGATAGTACAGCATTACAGGGTGGACATGGACATCTTACAGCAAATAGTGGAGCTGTGCCGGCCACGCCTGAGAACCAGAAACAACAGAGGGGAACCCATACCAGTGGACACGAAGGTATGTGTAAGCCTGCGAATACTGGCCACAGGTACCTTTCAAAGGCCAACTGGAGATATAATGGGTATCTCACAGGCATCAGCATCCAGGGTACTACACCAGTTCCTGGATGCCATGTTACCACATGCCAATGAGCAGATATACTTCCCCAAAACTCAGGAGGAGTTGGCCAGCAATATGCGTCACTTCCACAGTGTGGCACAATACACAGAGGTACTGGGTGCGATAGACTGCACGCACATACAAATCAAGTCACCACCCGGTGAGCAGGGTATGCGCTACATAAACCGCAAGGGATTCCACTCCATCAACTGCCAGGTCGTGTGCAATGCCCAGGGCATTATCATGGATGTGTGTGCTGGCAGCCCTGGAAGCTACCATGACTCCCATATCTGGCATGCCTCACAGCTGTATCAGGTATTTGTCAGGGGGGACATCCCACATGGCCATCTCATGGGGGATGCTGGCTATGCACTGGAGCAGTGGATGATGACTCCCATCAGAAATGCACACACACCCATGCAAGAACGCCATAATGAGGCACACGCACAAACCAGAATCATCATAGAGAGTGTGTTCGGGATGCTGAAATCACGGTTCCGGTGCTTGGATACATCTGGTGGAGCCTTGCAGTACTCTCCAGGCACGTGTGCCCACATCGTCATAGTATGTGCCATGCTACATAATATGATCCTGCGGAAGCAGCTGCAGCAGGGACAAAATGGTGAAGGCCCTCATAACCCACCGCAATTGCTAAGGCCAGTACAGGCACAGAGGGATTCAGACCATGAACACACTGTGCCAACCCCAGTAGGCAGACGGAGGCGTGCCCAATATGCCTACGCCTTGGCAAAGAGGGAACATATAGCACATACACTGACCGTGTAGGCCCCTACGGACTGACACCTCTCCACCTGCACACACAGTAAAATGGATGGCACACAAACATGACCACCTGTAAATTGTAATGTATAGGTGGCCCAATGTGTGACTCCTACATAGGCAGCCCTCAAACATTGTAAACACAACAGCCAGTGCAACACGGAATGCCAACACCTGAACAGTGCATGAGTCTTACAGCATATGGTGGTGCTGTGTGCCTGTCACGTTCCCCGCCAGATATATATATATATATATATATATATATATAGATATATATAGATATATATATATATATATATATATATATGTACACATATGCATATATATAATACAGATAGAAAGGGCAATAGAGGGATATATATGGTGATATAGATGGATTCAGCGATATCTGCATATATGATAGATAGTTCAACGACATTCATAACATCTTGGAGGTACAAATAAATAGGATACCGCCAACCATGGAATGTGTAACATACCGACATGCGTAACCACGAGGCTGAAAGACCGATAGAACACAGTACCGGAACAGTACATCCGTGAGTAATAGTATGATGATATGAAGGGACGGTTAGTCACCGCTGACGGGTCGCGCGGTCCACGTAGGTACTGTGTTCAACTGTGTCTGTGAGTGCCGTAGTCTGTGTAAGTGTGCGTTGAGGGTGCCGTGTGCATTTCTGTGTGACTGTAATGTGTGTGTGTGTCCGCAACATGTGTATGTTGGTGCCAAGTCAGAGGCAGACCAGTATGGTAGGTGTGGGTATAGCTAGCCGTAGGCATACGGTTACTACCTGTACCACAGTAGGAGGGACATCCGCACCCTGGGCAGGTGTGTTCCTGACATAAAACAGTACAAAGGGCAAATGTCCGAGATGGTAGGACATAAATATGTCTCATATATAATGTAACAGTAGTATTTAATAGTTATGCCTGTATGTAAGAAACTTAAATGTTACATGCAATATGATAAGTATCCAAAGTCACAACAATAGGTATGTAGTGAGGATAAAAGTATGTGCTACCTGTGTACTGACCGTGGCTACGTGTTGGCCTGTAAACAATGCTTTGTGTCCATAAGTGTCCAACAATGACCATATGATAAGGTGGCAATCCATGGCAAACAGGCTCTTTTAACAACACAACCACAATGACTGCAAATATCTGGGACAGAAATACAAGGGATAGCTGTCACCTACACATATCCTGATATATCGCTGCAATTACGAGGTATACAAGCACCCAGCTCCCCTGCAGACGATATAGAAACCAATTAACAACGGCCCAATGTACAATCCCGTAACATAAGTCTACTAACTGTTAGCTCTCTAATCAGGGATGGAGCCCACACACATATATACGGATTATGTAGAAATGCAAGGCCCACAAACCGTATATGTTATGTACAACCACCGACATTCCCCACACTAGAAACTAAAGCAATACAAACTGTAATAGCAGCACAAACATCCAGTCAGTCAATTACATCTGCAGAACCCTCAACATACCGTGTGAGAGACACAATTAAAGGCGACATGCATAATTTCAGGTGTTGTATAATGGAACAAACAGCCATGTTACAGGTATTGATTGCAATACTCCGTTAACAGACGTCGGGATGACAGGTACACCCACATGTTGAACCAAATACTCTACCTGTCACACACAATCCACGGGGGACATGAATCCAAACTATACTTGTCTCCATGCATAGCAGTTGCAGTTACTCATAACAAAACACAATACAGACCGTCTCCCCGAAGGTAGGGCAAATAGGCAACGCCCAAGTGGAGAATCCAATTATACCCCACTGTCGCCGCGTAATTGGCGAATGGAGTAGCTGCACAATTGATATGCAAGTAATTAGTCACTCAGGAACACCAATTGGCGGGAAGAATCCACGTTTCAGGTTTCGACATATATTAGGATGACTTGCCAGACATTCAAACCGTATGCTTATACTGATAAACAGTTGAAACACTGTGACAGAGATAGAAACGAAACACCGTAACGACAACAAGGTATGTAGAACGCCCGATATGTAAGGTTATGTATAGCATGATCTGTATTAATTAGTATTACTGTATGTATAGCCTGGTTTGCATTAATTAAACGTGTCCGCAATGCATAAAGTGGTAAAGGTATTGATGTAGTGATGTCTTGCTGAGCATACTAACGCTTGTAGAATCTGTGCGTCCAGCAGTGGGACACAAGGTACACAGCACAGACACCAGAAGGGATGCTACATGAGGCCATTAAACAGAACAATGCCATACAACCCGCCGTCAGTGGTAGGGTATGTCCAACAAGGACGTGCCATAGCAGGGGATAGTATATGTTGATATACTGTCACAGCACACATGTGTATGGGTAAATAACATTAATGACATATGTAAGGTGGTCCCGCTGAGCAAGTATGCTTTGCATTATGGGATACTATGTGAAATATGTGTAATGTATAGTATTATAGGTAGATATGACAGATATTCTACACAGCATAACAGGCATATAATGCATACCACAGGTATCGTCTATTGGTATGTACAATAACAGGATACATATGGCCTGTAGGTATGGGACATAGTAATAGCATGATAGCTAATCTAAATGGAAGGGCTACCAAGTAACCATGCACAAAGGACATGTAATAGCTGCACAGGTGCATAGTGGGGTACTATGTAGTCTGTCAAGTCCATGTGTAAGCACAACTATAGTGTTCACACTAGTGGCACCTCTCCAGGGTTGTGTCCTGTGAAGAGCAGAGTCAGGTGTCACCTGCACCACTGCACAGTACAGCCACTTCAGTGATCCCAGGCCTACATGTGTCTCCCAACCACCAAGGGAGGTATCACATGTACAGTGCTACTGAGTGTCCCTGCGTGATGTACAGAGGACTTATGTTCCACAGCATGGTGAGTGTCCTGTTTGGGAATGTAACCCAGAAGCACATCCCACTCATTGTGGCATGTGTGCACATATCCATGAGCATGTTGCTCACTGTGGCCTCTGCTTATGTTGCGTATGAGGAGTATATCCATCAATAATGTTGTGGACATGGGCCCTGTCTGATCAGCAGAGGTCACCCCTGAGTATGTAGTATGCAAATGTGTACAGATGTGGTGTCCGTAGTGCAGCCACATATTTAAACTGTCGGAGCTCAGTAAGCGTCATGGCGTGTTAATGTTGGGGCATGTAAAGCTGTAGCTGTTGTGTAAGGTACACCCTAAATGGGGTGGTGTACCCTTAAATGTGTGTAGATGTCTTGAGTTCAGAGGTACAATGGGTGCCTATGTACCAGTTACACACCCATTACAGATAGGTGTGGCGTGGGAGGATATCCATGCCACAGTGGCAATCTGGTAACCACAGGAGTGGGTGCGACATATGTGTGTACTGCAAACATGTACAATGTGATATGTATGTAGGGGACTACCATCCATGTGATAGTCAGTGGGTGAATGGTGTAATGCAAAGGTGATGTGCATGCACCTTGTGTCATGCAGCTTGATGCCATGATAGTCATATTATGTATCTGTCACAGTGACACCCGTATGGTTGGAGTCAGTATCAGCTGGTGAAGCAATCATGGCGCTTGGTATGTAGGGGTTCTAAAGCTAGGCAGGGAAAGTCCCCTGTGCCAGCCTGTTCCACAGGGAAGCATATACTTAACATGAGGGGCCCTATGACTGAGGACTGTGGTATGCCAAAGTACCTGACATGTAGTAGGTACTATGGTATGCTGGCCTCACTGTGTGTCCTGTCCATGGGCCACATAGCATAACATCCTGAGACACAGGGTACGATGTGCAGGTGGATGTGTATGTTGTCAATACCAGAAGGGGGAATGGTGCTGAAAGGCAATGAGAGGACAATGTAGGATGTGTGGACTCCTGTACCATCAGCAACTGCCCTGGTAACTGTATGAAAGGAGTCCACCATGTGTAGGGGCCATGCTCTGGCCTTAACAAGCCCAACCTGGGTGGCAGCAGAGGATGGGAGACCAACAATGTCTCTGAGAATGACGTCCTTGACGATGTACCCCATAGCCATGCAGAACAGTCCAGTCAGGTGTGTAGGACTATAGTCCCACTCGTGCAATGCGGTGCCACCTGTGTGTAGTGTGATAAATGCTGCTGTGTGCCATTCAGGGTCTACAATGTCTGAAACAAGGCTATTACTGAATATGGTGGCCTAGTGGGGAGACAAGTAATTCAGAGGTTGGTGGACATCACAGCCTGGGACATTGGAAGATGACATGGGGCCAGTGTCCCAGGACACATAGAGTGTAGGTCAGTACTGTGTAGGTGTGACCACAGGGACACCACAATGTTCATGTATGGATTGCGGCCCTGTAGTGAGTGAGAGGGTGTACTGTCAGCATTGAATCCATCCTGTGAGAGGGTGTACTGTCAGCATTGAATCCATCCTCCAGCATGTTGCCAACAATACCTGGGTCTGCAATGTTCCTGAGTGACTGTTGTATGTGACAGCAGATGTGGGTGTTGCCATCGAATACTGACATACCACCATAATGCCTGGTGGTACACCCCGGAATGTGTGGCAGTCATGTTTACGTAGCTAGTCTTGGAGTATGTGATGAGGGACCCTGTGGCCCCACCACGGCTGACCAGTGAGCCACCCCACACATGGGAATGTACACCACTGTGCAACAGCCTACACCTGTTGTTGTACATCATATGTCCGTGGAACATGACCACCAGAGTGGCGTCTGTTATCTGGTGTGTACCATCATGGCTCTGTGTGGAATAGCATGATCCATGCAGTTGTGTACATGCTAATGAAGTGCACTGGGGTATGTGTCAGCATTTGTATGTGCATTGTCCATCTGCACGGGTGTCATGATGTTAACAACCGCTGTCAGCAGGCGTCTGTAGTAGGTGTAGTAGTACACATGTACTGTGTATGCTGTGATGGGTGTGTTTCCGGGATGTGGCTAACAAGGTAGATTAGCATATGTTGAATCCACCAATGAGGGGATAACCCCAGGTGTGTAACACCAGTCACATGGTGGTAGTGTTCATGCCAAGGGTAATGTAGGTCTTGGAGGTGGTGTGTATCTGTTGATCCAGCAGAGTGGAGGGTATGACTCATGGATGTGTCGGGACATGAGTGGCTATCCCAGTGAAGTGTGGGGTAGTGTCGGTCACACATCAGTAGTAGCTGAGGCCCACTGTCCACTATACCACCATAGAAGGTATGTTACCCGTGGGGTATGATGTTGACTCTGTCGCTTGTTACAATGTGTATAGCGGTCCCAGACACAGTTAGTTGCACGTGGAGCACCTCTGATGCATTGTGCTAAGCAACTTGCCAGGATGTGTGCAAAACATACTGGGATATGGGAACCCCTCAGCTGTGGGTGTGCCGGTCCAGGTATGTGCCTGGAAGGTATGGTCCGTCTATAACCTGTCATTGCAGGTGTGCTCTGCAGAGCCTACAGGCAGGTCCCAGTCACTGCAGAGATGTTGGAGTGGCACATTATAAGGTGTGCCTTGCCTGTGTGCGTCACAGGGGAAGATGCAAGCAATGTGTCACATGACCCCATGTCGCGCATGCCAGTTACCGCCCTGCCGGTGACAGTTATTGGAAACTGTGCAGGACAGGCAGTATAGCAGCTGCAAGAGCCTAGCATGTGAGCTGTACTCCCAGGGCTGACAGGTGCAAGTCATCTGTGCCACAGCATTGTGTTTGACCAGGACAGTCATAGCGGACAGATACCACATGCCTGTGGAATGACAATAGGAGCATAGGCAACTGTTGAAGTGACACAGTCGGTCATTGTACAGTGGTATCATGTCTGGACGAATGCAATATGCTCCCCAGGGCTAGGCCCACACCCTCAGGGCTATAAGACTGGTGAGCTATTGCATGTCCCTGCACATGTAGTCTGTGAAGTGGCATCACAGGGCAGTCACACTAACATGGCGAATGACAGACATATCGTACCTGGTGAGGTGTGGCATGGGTGCATAGGTTATGTTGCAGACGCAGTTACCCGACAGCAAGATGTAAGCGACTAATGCCTTGTGTAGCCTGCTGTGTGGAACTGCAGTGTGACACCCTACAGAGTCAACTATGACTGGTGTGTTGTGAATGTTATAACACACTATTGGCTGTATGTGGTGGGCACACATGAGTCTGTGGGCTATAAGCTGGTGGTGCCAACAGTGAGTATGGAGACGTACTGCACAGGTTGTCCTCGTAGGTGTGGCCAGTGGTGTAGATTATGTGAGAATATGTGATGGGTGGGGTGTGTTGCGAATGTTACAGATCCCCAAACGACTGTCAGGTGCAGTCAGGGTTGGCGACAGCATTACCCCCAGCCATAGCTGTCAGCCTCCTGTCCCCAAAATGAGGAACATTAGCCCTCATACAGTGTGACAAATGGGCGAAATGTGGAACACTTACAACTGGCTTACTAACAGCGTCAACTAGGAAGGGCATATGATGGCTAAAATAGGCTGGTCTTACGTATAAAACAGATATTCCAATGAATTACTATGATTCTCATCTATCTAGCCATGGCTAGCAGGTAAACTATGTACAACAATGAATGTGTGACAGACCCTTCCAATGTGGAACCTTGAGGAACATGCACCTTTTAGAACCCCAAATGAGGTATGTTTCCCATAATGAGGTACACCTGAGAGCTATGGGCCCAGCGCTGCAGGCGTGCATCCCCACAGGCTGTAGTGCATTATGTTGGGAAGTGATCATTGAATGTGTACACCAGACAAATTTTTAGCCCAATACCCCAAAAAACAAATTTTTTTTTTTTTTTTTTTTTTTTTTTTTTTTCTTTTTTTTTTTTTTTTTTTTTTTTTTTTTTTTTTTTTTTTTTTTTTTTTTTTTTTTTTTAATAAAAAAAAAAAAAAAAAAAAAAAAAAAAAAAAAAAAAAAAAAAAAAAAAAAAAAACATAAAAAAAAAAAAAAAAAAAAAAAAAAAAAAAAAAAAAAAAAAAAGGGATCTGTGTATGTAAGGCTGTGAATGGCCATGACCTATCAGTTTAGCTGTGTCAGTGTTGTGAACAACATAAAACAGGGGGAATTGGGCTTTTGGTGTGGGGGGGGGTTTTTAAAAGGTTTTTT
>NC_056747.1:1244294769-1244311260 GCF_019279795.1 Protopterus annectens | reverse complement strand
GGGCAGCCTCACAGCAAGAGGTTCTCCGGTTCGATCCTCTGCTGGGGTGCCTTCTGTGCGGAGTCTGCATGTCCTCCCTGTGGTCGTGTGGGTTTCCTCCCACATCTCAAAGACATGCTGTAGGTGGATTGGACACACTGAATTGGCCCTAGGTGTTAGTGTGTGCATGTGTGCCGCCTTTGGAAGGTTGGGCGCCAGGCTGGCAACTCGACACTGTAAAGCTCCACTGCCAATCATTAGCGGACAGTGATCCACTGTGGTGACCCCTAACCGGGAAAAGCCGAAAGAAGGTATGACCTGTATAAGCTCCGATTCATGCAGTTGTCTATTTTCCATTCTCTTATCTCCCTTAAAGTGCAGATTGTGAATCACTATGCTGATGTAGTTTTTTTTTTTTTCCCCCCTATCTTTAATGACAGTAACTCTGTTCAGCTAATGAGACAGGTAGGTAGCTTTGAGTTTTGATTGTGGCCTGCTATCTTGTCCTGCCTTCAGGGGAAGGGAGAAGGATTACTCAAGGGGCCCTGATGGAGGCAAGTAGTTGGCACCAGTTGGAGTCTGAAGTCTAATAAGTGCATTCAGTTTGCTTCTGTATCCAGTATGAATAGGTGAGGGGCATGCACTCGCTGATAAGTGCCAGGGATTATGCATTGTACTTGAATAGTCCAGGAGGATTATGGCTTCAGTATAGGTTAAAAATCACCAGTATTTGGAAATTTAAATTTGATATAGAGACTGTATTGAATATTTTATATTGGGAAGCTGCTTTCTGTTATATGGCCATGACTCTGCAGTGATCTTGAGGTCAACATATTGCCTGCTTATTTATTAACTTATTTGTTTCTCAGACACACCTTACATTTGGGAAGGAGTTCACAGAAGCTGTAGAAGCTAAACAAGTAGCCCAGCAAGAAGCTGAAAGAGCCAGATTTGTTGTGGAAAAGGTAAGCAAGTGGTGATGTTTTGCCCATCTTTCTTGGCAATGTGCTCCAAGAGCAACAAGATTATATACATTTTTAATTAAAGTAGCAGTATTTATTTGTAATGTGGTATTTACCAGTATCAAATTTTATGCATATCTCTAGTGTTAAGCGCCAGCGCCTTATTTTGCAGGTGTAGTTTAGTCAAGAACCTCAAATTAAGATGTCAGAAGCTTAATTCATACCTTATTAAACAGTGATGCTGTTTAACTTTAACTCAAAGTAGTGTAATATGTCCATTTTTGTCAACGGTAGGACTAATGTTATTCGACATTGGGCACCTCTGCCTCTGAAACTTTCCCAAGCTAGCAGCACCTCTGTTTTACCAATAAAGATCTGCAAAACAGCTTCTTTTCTAATTTCTTTTGCCATAAGTCAGAGCAGAAGCATCAAGACTGTTTGTTTTTTTTCTGAACAATTGCAATTTTGTGAGAATATATTTTTAGTATATACCACCTCATTTTCATCCTTTGTCTGATTCTTTTTAACGTTTCGGTCTAGGCTATTCCATGTTTTGTCTGTCTGTGTCACTGTCTGTGTCACTGTCTGTGTCACTGTCTGTGTCACTGTCTGTGTCACTGTCTGTGTCACTGTCTGTGTCACTGTCTGTGTCACTGTCTGTGTCACTGTCTGTGTCACTGTGTTGAGAAAGCCCCAACATTTGAGAGACTTGCTGTCTTACCTACCCACCTTGATGAAGGATCAGTAGCCATGGAAAGATACGAGCTTGACGTTTTCTGTAGGGGGCAGTAAACTCTCCGTCCCTCTCTGTCTCTGTCTCTCTCTCTCTCTCACGCTAAAGTTCCAGTGCGAATTGCAGACACAATGAATGAGTTGCAAGATGGTTCAAACTTAAAGATCAAGCGCAATTATTTTTTCTTTTTTGCCATCTGTTTGTTATGCCCGCATCTCGTAAAGTGGCCTGTGGGCTTTCTTATTCTAAAATTATTTTTTTGTTTAGTTATGTCAATGGACCTATATTTATTACGTTTATATAAAAAAAATAATGCTTCTCTTTACTGTGTGCTGAGCAGCTGTCCAATTACTTCCTGATTCCATGTCATCCAGCTCCACCTTCTGATGATGTATCGGAGGGGTGAAACCATTCATTAGTGGGTTAATGTGTTCTGTAGTTTGTAGCAGATTTTATTACAAAGTTACCAGAATGCAGTACAGTCAGTAACAAACAGTAAATAAAAAAATAAACATTGTTATATTCAAGTGGAAGGTAACAAAAGTCAGATGGAACAGGTCAAGATTCTTGGTAAGGTGTATAGTGTTGGCCAGACAGTGTAGTAAAAGTGATGTAAAACTAATGAATCATTGTATGCCAGTCTATTGATCACTTTTAGGGGAAAACTGCTTCTACATGAATTGGGTACAAATTGGATTTGTCCAGAATACCAGTTACTGAAAAAAGAGGAAAAAATATTGTAGAGTGAAGTGTTTTTACCAGCTCTGAAATGTTTTAGAAATAGCATTGTTGAACAGATAGTAGCACACATTTCAACTTCCTTGATAAAATAATTCTGTGCAAGTCCAAAATTAATGGGAGGACATGGGTTCAAGTCAGGGAGAGTTTTTAAATATGGCTCTAATTCACTTAGTGTTAATAGAACAAAAGGTTTTGCATCAACATGCATTGCATTTTCTTAACAGGAAGAATGCAACTCTTGTCTGCATTTGACTGACTATACAGTTCTCTGTGATATGCCAGAAATTCAAAACATTTTTGCGGGATAGGGCAAACCTTATGAGGCAAAATTGGTGACAGCCGAGGGGTATGGACAGAAGCAAAATGAAGTGCTCCTCTGTGGAATTAACAAATGTCAAAGCTGTAAGACACTTAATAAGTGGGTCCACTGAAGTAACCCAAGTAAAAATTACACATTTCAGAATGACAGCCTACTTTGCAAGATGAAGGCATAATTACAGTAAAAAGAAACTGTAAAAAAGAAAATAAGCTTTGTACTTAACTGACATCAGTGACTGCGATTTAAAGGTTATGTGGTCAGCTGTCATCCTCACAGTGAGGCTTGCACACAGTGCAGCTAATAGTGTAGTTTTGGCAACCAGTGCTGATACTGCTATTCACTGCCACCCCTGTTCGTACCTGGCTTTACCAAGGACACCGAGGCAATCTTTACCTATGACCTATCTGACAGGAGCTGTTCTGTCATCAAGACAGCAAGCAAAAGAAAGGCAGGACCTTTTCTAGTGCTGGTTTCAAGTTGCAGATGACTCAACAGAACCCACATAATCTCTGGTTTCACTTTTGGCAACAACAATAATATCCATGTGTTTTAATTTTCTTGAGCAGTTTTCTCCAGTGCCAGCAGTTTAGTCAATAAGGACAGTACCTACACCTAGATGCTTTTCTTAGTTGTGTGTCAGTAGACATTTGTGCAGCAGCTGCCACATGAACATATAAATAGTCATACAACGTAGTTTGGTATGGTTTATCATCTGTGACTAACTTGACATGATATTTTTACTTGCCAGTCCATACCATGCATTCTGTTTGAGATTGCCTGTACAATACCTATAATGTTGGAAAAAGTTATAAAACAAAATTGTTTTTCAGCATACATGAGTTACTTATTAATGAATGGACTGTGCACATGATGTAAAGGCATGCCTATTTCATTTCCTAGCTGGTTCTTTAATGTCGTTGATATCTGTTGAGAAATAGTCTGTTATACTGCGTTTAGACCAGCTTTTCCCAACAAAAATTTATTGCAATAATATCTTGTCCTCGCAGGCAGAACAACAGAAAATGGCAACAGTCATTACAGCAGAAGGAGATGCCAAAGCTGCAGAGTTGGTCGCTTCATCTTTGACCATCGCTGGAGATGGCCTTGTGGAGCTTCGAAAATTGGAAGCAGCAGAAGACATTGCATACCAGCTGTCCCGTGCTCGTAATGTCACATACCTTCCTTCTGGACAGACAACTCTGCTGCAGCTGCCACAATAAATTTATCCATCTGTGTTTCGGTGAAAGAAAAAGACTGAATCACATTTTTGTAGGTTTAAACTGAATTATGTTTTCTTAAGCACTAAAGTTAATTTAATATTTTTGTAACAAAATAAAATGCCACCTATCCTTAGTGTTAATCCCTCTGTGATTTAAGCATTTTGGGAGTAACTCTGCAAACAGTTTTAATGTTGTTGCAACAGTTTTGGGGATAGGTAGAAAATAAATTGAAATTACAGCACTGTTTCGTGTCTCTGCATTTTTTGTACTAATCTTGGTTTTACAGTTTGGTCTTTCCTGGCATTGAGCAAGTGTTGGGCAGTTATTGGGTGCATTGTTTGAGGATAGCCTTTGAAGCAGAAGGAAGAACCTTTTAAAGTTTTTGTGTACCTAAAATTGGTGCTGAATGTATTGCTGACAGCAAGTCAGGTTGGGGTACAGATTGTTGCTTTCGTGCTGTGGTTACTACTGTGTTATGGCCTAGGTTATACATCCACTTGATTTATCTGCAGACTGTGATTATTTTAGCCTGGGTTTACCATTTTATGTATGATGTGCTTCAAGCTCAGAAACCTATTTTATCTTCAGTTGCTGTATTAACATCACTGTGATGCATAGACAACGGAGGATGTAGCCTTGGTCGCCTGCCTGAACCATGCTTATCTGCAGTTCAATGGTGTAACCACTAATGTAACTATTGTGTGTCGTAGGGAAAAATATAGAACATAATGTTGAGATATGTAATAATATTGCAGTATTGTTAATTAGTAGATTGTGCTATTTCTGTTGTGTGGCAGGATGTTGAAAAAAATCCTTTGAGTAAGTAGCTCTGTAGAATGTTTAGTGTGTTATATACCAACTCCTTATTTTTCCTTCCATAGCAGAAGCAATTAAGAAGAGGAGTATTCAGTTTTCATTGCATGTGCCTTCAAATTTAGTGGTAACTAACCAGATTATATCAATTTTTATACAGTTGAGAGAAAGCTGCTGGAGTGTTTATAAAGGTGAAACAATGAGCTGAAAAATAAATCCAGTTGTGAGGAATGGAATGCAAGGAGTAGTCCCTTGTTTACTTGCAGTGTAGAGTAAATTTAGTTGCCGTGTAAAGTTTGTATTTTACTGAACCCAATTTTACTGGGTCAGTGTTGCCTGTGATATTTTTACACATTTACATAACTATAGTTCTCTGAAGGGAAGAAACTGAAGTGATTTTCTTTTTAAAATGACTAGCAAAGTTGGTAATAAAAATGCTTATATTGCACTATTCTACACTGATGTAATTTCTTTGCTTTTATGGTCCACTTATTTGTTGTGATGTACTGAGATTTCCTGGGTTTTCACTTAATCGGTGGTCAGAAATTCATTTTGTTTGTTAGCAATATGTCTGTCAGTAGCAGTTGTTGACTATGCGAATGTAATTTGAGTAACAGTTTGTTCTAGTTTTACTCCTCTGTATATTGGCTTTGTCTAGGCTTGGAAGTAAGTTGTCTTAATCTGTCTTTATCTTATCTGAATCTTAATTCATTTGTAGTGCTGATCATGAGCTTTCATCATAGAATTCTGGACAGATCTTCAGAAATAGACTGCTATTAACCACTTGTACTGGATAGTTATTTGTCTCCATCTGTAGAATATGTGGGCATGGATTCATAAAGATTATGACTAAGCGTACACTTAGTGTAGCCTTTCTGAGTGAATAGCTAGTACAAGCAATATGGTAGGGGTGTTCTTAATACAGAAACACTTGGTGGTAACCTTTATGAATCCCAAGGGTGTTTTTGTGACCCTGTTTGGTCTGCACTGTGGTTAAAGTGGTTAAGGCTTTCTTCATAGTTATAGGGTGTAAGGTTCCGTCTTGCTCTGCAGCACTCTGTATGAAGTTTGCAGGGTCCCCAAGTATTCATTTGGGGTTTTGTTTTAACATTAAATGTTTTTGACTGCATAAAGCTGTTGTGTATTGCATTTTTCTCTTCCACTTGGTTATGGATGGAGAAGATCCATGAAGCATCACTGGAGTATTTTTTGTGAGAAAAGAAAGGTGACGTGTAAACACTGGTGAAATTCTGGAAGTTTTGCATTGGACCATTGAGATGTTCTGTTAACCTTACACTGGTGAGGACACAATTTTTTTTTGTCAAGTACAGAAGCTGAGCCTGTATGTTTTCCACAATTATCTGTACTAATGGTGTCTGAAAAACATTAACTTCTATTTATGGCATAGTGTATTGTGCTTCAGTACCATCTTCCCATTGCATTGTGGCTTTATCGTTGTGTGTATGACTATCTTGAAATGTGTTTTCCCTTTGCTTTAGATCGTTGGACTGTGAAACATCCAATATCTGTGGTAGATATCAAGAAGTTAAATGTCCACAGGACCATGGTTGACTCAACACCACCTAGTAAATTTTGAAACTGCGTCTGACTTAAAAATATTATCAAGAAAGAGGTCATGTAACGGAATAATTTAAATTACAGATCTTAAAAGTCATAGGTTGATGCTCTTTGTTCTGCACCTTCAACAGTGGAGATAACCAGTTAGGGCAAGTCACTATAAATAGTATGCAGATATAAAGATTAAGATTAGTATTAATCAAAAACTATACTTGAAAGGATTTTAACCCCTTTGTCAGATGTACGAGTAAAAACATCAGATGTTCTGTAGTCCTATCTCGCCGCCATTCTTACATATGGGTTCGGAGCTGATCCTCTGCTCAGACTCTGCAGATTACAAAGCTCAAAGTCTCTCAGTTGGCTCGTGGCAGGGTAGCTATCCCATCATGCACTAGTAAGAATCCCCAGATCTTGTTTGCTGCGTCTTGAGTTCAGAAGTGCTGTCTTTCTTGGCTGCGGCTAAGTTGGAATTTTTGCTTATTCAAAATTTTGTAGTGGTTCTTTTTTGACTATAATAGTTAGTTTACTATTAATAACTTACAGTTGTTACCTAGTAGTAGTAGTTAGTGTCTTTTCTAAATTTTATTGCAAATTGTTGGCAGTCGCTTCCGCAGGCCTTTCCTCTCTGGTATCCCTTTTTCTGTGTGCTAGTTATTGGTCTGTTTTTTTAGTTGGGACCTATTCTACCCTTTGTCTGTTGCTTGCTTGTTTGTTCTCTATCTCGCCTTCCCTTCGTTTCAGAGCTAGGCCCGTTGAACCTAGTCCTCTTTTTTTTTTTTTTTTTTTTTTTTCTCCTGTCTGTAGTGTTTTCTTGAGCAGGGCTAGGCCGTTTAAGTTGGAGGACCTTGTCCTCTCTTCCTATCATCCTCTACATTTATATTTTGTGATTGTTGTGACAGTACGTCTAAGGAATCTAAAGATCATAAACCTTTGGGTTTTAAGAAATGTCTTAAATGTTCTCAAAAAAATTTCACTGACAGACATAGCAATTGTGTTTTACATCTTCAGGAGACTTTATCTTTTGCCACTCTTTTAGTTCTTGGGTTCTTCAGGAAAGGAAGAACAAACTGATCTTGAAAAGGTCTCCTTAAACCTTCTCTTGAGGAGGATTTAACCAGTTCTTCATCCTCTCATTCCAGGTCTCCCTCTTCTAAAAAAAGAAAGGTCAAGTTTGTGAAAAGACAGTCTCCCACACCGACTGTTAAATCAGAACCTCCACAGAAAATTGCTAAACTGGGCAAATCTTCTACCTCTTCGGCTCCTCTGCCTTCGGAGCCGGTCGAGGTTATTGACATTGACATTCCAGTTTTGGCCCCAACTTTTTCGGAGCCAATTACTGAACCCATACCTCTGAGCCGGTGTAGAGATTTATTACCGGTGTCCCCGACACTCATATCTCTGATTTCGCAGAGATCCCGATCACCTACCTTGTCTTCCAGATCCTCCAAGAGTCTTTGAGGAGGATGTGGAGAGAGTGGTGCTTAGACTTTTGAAGTCATCGGCGCTAGCAAATTTGTTGCCGGCTCCGGAGCCATCTAAGACCATATTAGCTGCTTCTGTTCCTCCTCTGAGCCATGTTGGTCTTTCGGAGACAGAGCTATTGGTGCCATTTGTTGTAAAACCGTCTGTTTCAGCACTCCTACTGTCTGTCTCGGAGCCGAGTTCCGCTCTGACACCTTCGGTGCCGTCCTTGGTGTCTAGGAGCCGAAGCTCCCCAGTCGGCCCCTAACTTTTTCGGTTCCGAGCCTACCTCTGTGTGTCTGCTCGGCTTAGCTCTGGTCCTACATCTGTATCTGAGTCTTATCGCTCTGGAGCGGAGGGTTACTTCCACTTCCTCAGAACCAGTGGTATCCTCAGAGCCGGAGAGATCTGCCTTCGAGGTAATGAGGAGCGTGCTGTCTAGGTCTTTAGCTCCACACAAGGTTACTGATGCTCTTCCCCCTCAAGCTCCAACCTCTTTCTCAGCACCATCTCCCTCTTGACAGCAGAAACCTACAGCCTCAGGAGCCCCCATTGGGTGGCCCCCAGTCTTCCGAGACCTCCCCAGCATACACTTCTGAGGAGCCTCCTTGGAAGAGAACTTGCAAGAGGAAGCATGTAGACTCCCCTGATGAGTCAGTCACCTCTGACACTGACCTCGGGGAGTCAGAAGGATTCCCTAGGTCATCCTGTGATATCGCCTTCGTAGAGATCCTAGAGATCAACTGCGGTGGTGGTGCTGTGGTAGCATTGTCGCCTCACAGACGTTGCCTGTTTGATTTTCAGAGCGTCTTCTGTGTAGCGACATGCGTGAATGGGCATTCCTACGCTGAAGGTTGTGCGTTAAGCCCAGCAAGCCAGTACGTAAAAATTTACTGCCAATCATTAGCGGACCGGAGTTCCTAACTGGGAAAAGCCGAAAGAGACAAAGAGATCCTAGAGATACAGAGACACGGCTGGCCAACTGTCACCTCTTCTGATGAATTGGTGTACCAGAAGGCTTTCAGGTCTCGGCCTTCAGCGTCTTGGGTGTCTCCACCTTTCGATGAGCTGTTAGAGTTGATGAGTCGAAAGGTGTGGGAAGCTCCTGATGCCATGGAACCAGTCCCCAGAAGGTCCAACAAATTTCTTTCCGCTCCCAAAAAAGAGTTTTTGACCAAAGGTGCGACTGCAGATGCCATGGTGGTGGCAGCAACCACAAAGAAGGAACTAGCAGAAACTTCCTCATCTGGCCACCCACCGAACAGGGAGTCTCGAACGATGGACAGGTACGGGAAGCATATTTTTTTCTTCAGCGGCTTTTACACTCAGATCTCTGAATTACCTCACTCATTTCACTGGGCTTCAAAGAGATCTAAAGGAGCTAGGAGATGCTCTCCAAGGTACTTTAACTGAAGGAGTCACTGAGAAGGTTACTGCTCAGTTGTCTACCTTAAACTCCTGCATGTGGCTGATATCTTAAGCAGCAAATGGAGCGAGCAGGGCAGCGGGTTCAGGAGTTTCCCTTAGGAGACCCTCCTGGATGCGCTTATGTAACTTTGCGGAGCCCTTCAAATCTACATTTACCAACGCCCCCTGTGACTGTACCCCTCTGTTTGGACCACAGGTAAGATGCACTCGCCAGATGTGAGCAGGAGGGGAAAACTGTCTCTGCCGTGGGAGTACGTTTTTCCATCTCTTCTAGACCATACCCTAAGGGTCAGAGAGGTGGAAAAATGTGGTTCAAGAAATCTCAAGATTTTTCCCAGACGCATAAGGTGATTCCTTCTCCAGAGGCAGAGGAGAAGGAAGTAATGGTAGACATCACCCTAGAGGCAGGGGGGCCCACAAAACCAGGGTGGCCGCGATTCCTTTCGTGGATGCCCCCTATTAGCACTCCTGAATTGGGGCCCGACTGCACTTCTCTGAAGCCAGTTGGGGGTCACTTATCTTTGTAACCAGAAGCCTGGAATGACATCACACAAGACAAGTGGGTACAAAGAATAATTTCCAGAGCGTACTCCATACCCTTCTTTCCACCTTATCGAACCAAGAAAATCCCAGATGTTCCACCCAATCACAGGGATCAAGCAACTATAGAAGTCCAAAAGTTGCTTCAAAGGAGAGTCATCCAAACTGTCCCCACAGACCAGATAGGATTCGGAACTTACTCCAGATTCTTTTTAGTGCCAAAACAAACAGAGAACTGGAGGCCCATTTTGGATCTCAGCAAGTTAAACGAATCAGTAAAGAAGTCCAAGTGCCGAATGGTAACACTGCATGTCTATACTCCCTCTGTTAGGGAAAGACAATTGTATGTGCTGTATAGACCTCCAAGATGCGTACTACCACATAAAAATGGACAGAGCATCAAGCTGTCATTTACACTTCCGGCTGGGAGCCAGTCATTACCATTTTCATGCTCTGCCCTTTGATCTCACCACAGCCCCGCGGTGTTCACCAATTATATGGCGGTAGTAACGGCTCACTTGAGACGTCTTGGATTCCAAGTGTTTCCTTACCGGGACGACTGGCTCCTGACTGTCACCACCAGGCACGTACTTCTACAAGCCAGGGATTCAACCATCCAAGTCTGCACACGGCTAGGCATTACTATAAATTGGGAAAAGTCTGCCTCGTCGCCCTCTGAATATGTGACTTTTTATAGTCACAGAAATAGACACAGTCGCAATGATGGCTCGCCTTCCTTCAGACAGAATACAAAATCTAAGACAACAAATATACAGCCTGCTTCCCCAACACAAAGTCAAAGCAAAGATGGTGGTCAAACGTCTAGGAACCATGGCCTCTACTGTAAGTTTAGTTCCGCTAGCCAGACTACATATGAGAATTCTACAATGGCTACTTTTTCCCAGTGGTCTCTTCAGCTCATCCTATTTTAGTAACAGAATCTTGCAAAAATGACCTTCGTTGGTGGATCCAGTCCAGTCAACTAACTATAGGGAGACCATTCATTCCTCGCCAACCCTTTGCTACTGTGACCACGGATGCCTCCCAGATAGGGTGGGGGGGGGTATTATCTATGAAGGATAGTCCAAGGCACATGGCAAGAACACGAGGCTCATCTGCATATCAGTGTTCTAGAGATGAGAGCAGTGCTACTAGTGTTGCAAGCACTTTATGACTTTCTTCCTCTGGGGACAATAGCAATCCAGTCGGACAATGTCAGTGGTATGGTATATAAACAAGGGGGAACCAGATCCTACCCTGTATGTCGAGAAGCTTTTAGTGTTTGCCAGTGGGCGATATCTTCCCAACGCTTTCTAGTTGCAATGCATATCCTAGGGAGAACCAGTGTGATAGCTGACAAGCTCAGCAGGGCAATCTTGATGCCTCACGAGTGGTGTCTGAATCAGAAGGTCGCTAAACAGATTTTCCGCAAATGCGGACAGTCTTGCGATTCGTTTGCCATCCCAACGAACACCAAATGCAACAGCTACTTCTCCCTTATCCACCCCCGGGGGAGACACCGAGAGACCCACTTGTCCACAATTGGCCCTCGGGACTTCTTTATGCTTTCCCTCCCTATCCGCTATCGAAAGTGATCCAGAAAGCAAAGACCTTTGGGAAGCAGAATGATTATCACTCTCTACTGGCCTCGTCAGATTTGGTTCCCCTTTCTCAGGCCTCACTTTCTGGATGATCCATGGAATCTGAACCCAGTACCAGACCTTCTGACACATGAGGCACAACATCCCTGTCTCCACACCCTCAACTTGACTGCATTGCTGCTCCACTTCCATCCCTAGTCAGGCATCATGATTTCTCCCCTGCAGTTAAACATATCCTGAAGCCTTCTCATAAACCTTCTACGAGAAAATTGTACACTAGCAAATGGAAAAGATTTTCTCTGGGCACAAGCTAAAAACATAGATCATACACAGCCTCCATTCCTTTAGTGTTAGAATTTCTAACCAAACTTTTTCATCAGGGATCAGCTGCTACTACAATCAATGTTCAGTTAGCAGCCATCTCCAATTTTCATTTGGGACAACATGAAACTAATCTTATGGCTCATAGATTGTGTAGATCATTTTTGAAAGGCACTACCTTACTAAGACCTCCTTTTCAAGAACCTATATCTCCTTGGGATCTAAATTTTGTTCTTTCAAAACTTACCTCACCGCCTTTTGAACCTTCACATACTTGTGATTTAAAGTTCCTTTCATAGAAGACAATTTTTCTGGTAGCCATTACATCCGCCAGAAGAGTGTCAGAACTGCAAGCACTCAGTCAAATCTCCTTACTTGATTTTTCATAGAGACAGAGTTTCCCTTTGCACTAATCCGTCCTTCATTCCCAAGATTTCTTCTCAATCTAGTATGAACCAAACTATCGAACTGCCAGTCTTTTTTCGAAATCGTTCAAAGCGGAATATATGTTCCATCAACTTGATGTTCACACAGTTAAGGTTCTATCTGCATAGAACCAAAGAGTTTAGGAGATCCGACAAATTGTTTGGCATACCTTTTCTTGTCTCTGAAAAAAAGTCTCCAAGATAACGTTATCAAACTGGATTTCAGATTGTATATCTTTTATTTACTCTTCTAATGGCAAAGAACTCCCATTTAAAATTAAAGCTCATTCTACCAGATCTATATCCACATCTGCTGCTTTTCAAGCCAGAATTCCAGTGGGCAGTATATGTGCAGCAGAAACTTGGGCTATCCCTCATACTTTTATTACTCCTTACAAATTGGACTTTGCCTCTAGGGGCAGAGCCTCCTTTGGTTCCACGGTTCTTAGGAGTATATTCCCGTGAGCCACCTGAGAAAAAGATGCTAGGGATGCTGTCCCATATGTAAGAATGAATGCGAGATAGGACTACAGAACATAAAGAAGATAGGACTACAGAACATAAAGAAGTTATGTACTCACCATAACGTTCCATGTTTGTAGTCCATCTCGCCCTTCATTCTTACAAACCCACCCAGCTATCCCTGTCCACGTATCCTTGGAGGATCCGGAGACAAGATGGTGTAGATCTTCCTTAGGGTTGGAGACCTTTCATCTTTGTTTTTCCTTGTGGAAATACCTTCTATCCTGTTTTATAGATGGCAGCAAACAAGATCTGGGGATTCTTACTAGTGCATAATGGGATGGCCTACCTTGCCATGAGCCAACTGAGAGACTTCGAGCTTTGTAATCGGCCGAGTCGGAGCCGAGCATCGGCTCCGAACCCATATGTACGAATGAAGGGCGAGATGGACTACAAACATGGAACGTTATGGTGAGTTCATAACTTCTGTTTTATATACTAATAATGATCACGTAAAAGTGTCACAAAAAATAAATATTTGTCATCTTTACTGGCTTTACTTTTTTTTTATCACAAGTCAACACCCATATTTCATATTCCTTTGATTGGAACAAAAAATGCTCCTTACTTACAGAACTGTTGGGTGGGGGAGGAAGAAAAGTAGTAAATACACAGACCTTACTGCATCAAAAGCCTTTATCTGTTTGTGAACAATAGGTCTAACTAAAGTTAGCCACATCCTAATTTAACTTATCACAGACAAGCATGGAAAGTGGATGCCATATCCTTCAGTTGGAAAAACCTATCAGTCTATGCCTTTCCTCCTCTGCCTCTTCTCCCCAAGGTCTTACTAAAGGTCAGGCAGGAAAAACCAAAAATGAACCTAATTGCCCCGGACTGGCCAGCACTGGTACCCAATTCTAAGGAATATGTCTCAACTCCCTCCTTGGTACTTGCCTCAAATACCTCATCTACTGTCTCAGCAGAGCAATCAAATTCTGCACAATCTGCTCCAAACTCTGAACCTGGCAGCGTAGCTGATCATGTAATTTTTCAAACACCACCTCTCAGAAAGTCTGTGATGGATGTCATTTTGGAAGCCAGAAGGCCTAGTACTAGAAAATCTTATGCTGATAAATGGAAGAGATTCTGTGATTGGAACCAAGCACAAGGAACGGACCCAGCAAAGCCAAATATTCCTGACATTTTACAATGCTTGACAAGGGCCTATCTTTTTCATCAATAAAAATCCATGCCTCATTATAACACAGAGCCTCCCATCTTTTCTCATCCTCTGCTAAAACAGTATCTTAGAGGGGCCAGAAATGTAAGGCCTCCCAGAAGATCACCAACTCCTGCATGGGACCTCAATTTTGTGCTGGAAAAGCTCACCCTGCCTCCTTTTGAACCAGCAGCTACTGCGGATATAGTTTTTATCTTGGAAAACAGCTTTCCTTCTGGCAATCACGTCAGCAAGAAGGGTTTCAGAACTACAGGCCCTCATGGCTGTGGAGCCTTTTATTATACCCGGACATGGTGTCCCTCTGGACCAATCCTTCCTTTATGCCTAAGGTGGTATCCAGTGTGGCTCTTAACCAAACTATTCACCTGCCAACTTTTTACCCAAATCCGCAGAACAAGGATGAGCGGATTCTGCATTCCTTGGACATACACAGACAACTAAGATTCTACTTAAACAGGACCAAATCTCTAAAAGTCTGAGCAACTACTGGTGGCATTTGCTGCAGGATCAGAGGGGAAGGCTATTTCAAAGCAGACTCTTTCAATGTGGATAAGCCACTGCATTCGTTTCTGCTAGTTGCATCATGGTAAACCGGTACCCAAGGGAATCAGGTCACATTCCACCAGGGCTGCATCTACCTCAGCAGCTTTTCTCAGAAGAGTTCCAACCAAAGGCATTCTAGAAGCTGCTACTTGGAGCTCTGTTCATACATTTACAAAGTATTATCATTTGCCTCTTTTCTCTAGTTCCAGGGCAGGCTTTGCCACTGCAGTTCTGCAGGGCCTTATAGCCACTCCTAATGCTAGTTATTTCTAGCCTTCCATCCATAGCTTTGGGATTATACCCAAATGCAACAGTGAAACACGAAGAACATAGTACAGTCATGTACACTTACCATAAATGTAGATGTTTGAGTGTATTCACTGTTGCAGTCTGGGTTACCCACCCGCCATCCTCCTTTTTTCTAGAACTTCTCTTTCCTTCACTATATTCTAAAGCCTTTGTGGTGCATTTGCTTTTAGATGAAGGTAACGTTTATGTTGGTACGATTGCATTTACATATATATTTCAGTTTATTATATATATATATATATATATATATATATATATATATATATATATATATATATATATATATATTTGCTCTCCATTTGGGGGGCACCTGACATCTGGGGCAGGAAAAACTGAAGAATGGTGTTGGCTGCATGTTTTATACCCCTGACGACCTGTCGTCATGGAAGAGGAGACAGCAACTGATGCAGGACACAAGACTTTGATATTCAGGTCGACTGAGGGCAACCTGCCAGCAGATTACCTAAATGTAATAACTGCAACAGTGAATGCACTCAAACATCTACATTTATGGTAAGTGTACTCATCTGTACTTTCCTGTCATACCTTGCCTACGCCTAGAGTTCCTTTGGTGGGCAGAGGCCTGCCACCAAAACAAGGGACTACCTTTCACACCACCCCCTGTTGCCCAAACCCTAACAGACACATCAGACTATGCATGGGGGGCACACCTGGCAGGGAAGTGCATTCAGGGCAAATGGAACCCAAGTCAAATGCACCTGCATATCAATCAAAAAGAAATGTTAGCTGTACAGATTGCTCCGACAGCCTTCAAGGACTACATTCTTCCAGGACAACTAATGGTAAAGACGGACAACACTACTGTTATGTGGTACATAAACAAGCAGGGAGGTACATATTCTTACCCGCTCTGCAGACTAGCCATGACATTTTGGAACACAGCCTCGAGTTGCCAAGTGCACCTACAAGCTCAATTCCTGCCAGGAAAATTAAATGCACTGGCAGATGGACTAAGCAGAAACCTCATGGACCCACACGAGTGGAAACTGGAACCAAGGATTTTCAGCATGTTGACAAGCAAATGGGGGAGCCCAAATATATACCTGTTTGCCTCTCCCCAGAACTACCAATTGGACAAATTTTGCACAAGGACTTCCCCACAAACAAGCCTGGAAAGTGGATTTTCTGTCCTTCAGCTGGAAAAACCTATCAGTCTGTGCCTTCCCCCCTCTGCCCCTGCTCTCCAAAGTACTACTAAAAATCGAACCGGACAAACCAGTGATGATTCTGATTGTTCCAGACTGGCCGTGCCAACACTGGTACCCCCTCCTGTGCAGTGTGTCACTGTTATCTCCATGGCACCTGCCTCAGACTCCTTCCCTGCTGTGTCTCAGCAGGAGAACCAGATTCTGCACCCTCAGCTTCTAACACTGAACCTTGCAGCCTGGCTAATTACTTAATCTCTCCTTTACCATCCCTCAGTAAACCTGTGATGGATATCATTTTAGAGGCAAGGAGGCCTCGTACTAGAAAATCTTATGCTGAAAAATGGAAAAGATTCTGTGCCTGGAACCAATCCCAAGGGATGAGCAGAGCAGCGCCCAATTTACCTCAGATTTTACAATACTTAAACTGAGATGCTTCACAAGGGCCTGTCTTTTTCCTACATTAAAATCCACACCTCAGCCATTTCAGCTCATAACACAGAACCTCCCCTCTTTTCTCATCCACTGCTCAAGCAGTTCCTGAGAGGGGCCAAAAATTTGAGACCACCCAGGAGAGCTCCAACCCCAGCCTGGGACCTTAACTTTGTCTTGGAGAAACTCATTCTACCTCCTTTTGAACTGCAGAC
>NC_056747.1:1244262551-1244285051 GCF_019279795.1 Protopterus annectens | reverse complement strand
GATGGAATATACCCAGTGATATAACTCTGATCTCATCGCTCTCTTTTCAAACAAAAACTCAAGCTATACTTTCAAAATCATTGGCTCTGTTCCTGTAGTTTACCTGACTGACATTCTTTCCTACCCCTTTTTACTATTTCCTCAATTTCTTACACTCCTCTTACTATATTCTGACCATTGAAGCTACTTCCTAGGCTACCTTTAGTCTATGCATGGCTCTTGCTCTACCTTCTTCTCCCAGCTCTCTCCTCTCCTTGTCACCTCTCCTTCTCCTTTCTCTCCTTACTGTCTACTGCTTCATTTCTACTTCCTATAATTCTCTACCACTCCTGACTTTCCTCTTCTCTTGTACTCTATTGTTATTTATTCTCTTCATGATACCTTTAAAAATAGCCTTGAACTATAATAATGGCGTCCTTCAACTGACTATGTATTTTTCATTGTCTTCCTGAAATTACTATGTAACTAGTCCTTTTTGGACACTTTCTACTGTTTTTGAATTTTGTGTACATATATGACTTCTTTGGTATATTGTGCTTTTTATGTGTGTGGAGTTTTCTCCCGGCCTCTACTGAAATGGACATATATCCAGCTAGACTAGCCCGGTCAACAAATGTAAAATAAAATAATAAAATAAAAATATATATATATATATATATATATATATATATATATATATATATATATATATATATATATATATATATATATATGTATATATGTAGACAACTGTCTGGCTATTTACACCTTGCTAGTACCCATCCATAGAACTTGCCTTATTTTTTCAAGGAGCGAATACTCATCCTATTGTCTTAGCTCCTTTTTAGTGGAAGGGAGAGTGCCATGTTTTATCCGGAGTGGACTTGTTTTCTTTTACACAGAAGGGATAGTCCTTATATGACAGACCTCTGTCCACCAGAATTTGTTTATTCGTTGAAGCAGGTTCAGATCTGTGGTCCAAGTTATTTGTGCATGTGGACCACTTGTGGAGTTGTAAGAGGTCTTGGACTGCCAGATCACTGCAGGCCTGGACTGCCAGATCACTGCAGGCCTGGACTGCCAGATCACTGCAGGCCTGGACTGCCAGATCACTGCAGGCCTGGACTGCCAGATCACTGCAGGCCTGGACTGCCAGATCACTGCAGGCCTGGACTGCCAGATCACTGCAGGCCTGGACTGCCAGATCACTGCAGGCCTGGACTGCCAGATCACTGCAGGCCTGGACTGCCAGATCACTGCAGGCCTGGACTGCCAGATCACTGCAGGCCTGGACTGCCAGATCACTGCAGGCCTGGACTGCCAGATCACTGCAGGCCTGGACTGCCAGATCACTGCAGGCCTGGACTGCCAGATCACTGCAGGCCTGGACTGCAAAGCATGGATCGCCCCTAAGGACTCTGCAGGACACTGAATACAAGAACAGAGCTTCTAGTCTCTCGTGGTAGCTCAGATCTTTTAAACCTATGATCTTTTTTGTTTTCTTTTTAGAAACTTTTAGAAACTTCTGGCATCTGTCCAACTGTCTTACATGTCTAGTAAGAGTAATTCCAAAAGGGGCATTGTATTCTATGATGGGTGTGATATTTGTGGAATGTAAATGGGTAAGGATGACTTTGTACGTAAAGGAGCTTTCCCTTGCCATCTGCTGTTGCAGATAGAAAGGTTTGCTAACCACTGTCACAGCATCATGATCAAAGGAGCTGGAGTTGTCTACCCAGGTTCCAAGGTGTCTCTCATAACATCTTCATTTTGAAGTGGGTTGTCTATACTTTAAGCCTGATTGAGGAACAGTTTGTGAAATTTGACAGTATTGTAGTTTTTAACATTTAGTGTTAGCACATTTTCTTTGAATCGGCTGTTAAAATGCACATTTAAGTTTGCTTCTGCATGTCCAAAACTAATTTGAAGAGGATACCTACCTTCCACTCGTCTGCAAATTTTCGCTGTAGATCCCTGTTTTTAATTTGGAGAATCAGAAAAGTATTTGCTGAAAAGTAAAGGGTCCTACTACAGATCCCTGCGAGACTTCACTTGTTACCTTCATGTTGTCTACTGATGCATCTGCCACCCTCATTTTGCAGATTCTGTCCCTCCATTAATTTGCTGCCGTATAACTACATGGATAGCAGTTTGGAATGCATTTAGCTTAATTATTTTAGCATATGGTATAATATGCTTTGAGGTCCATATATGCTGTATGGCTGCATGACCATTGTCCTTGGCTTGTGTTGCTCTTTTTCATAGGTTCATAGATTTGTACTAAGCTAACTGCCCTTGCGAGCCATTTTAAGCCTAGCCAGTTATCCCTGTGAGACTTGAACCCTGCACCTTTTGCTTGCAAGGCAAACACTTTAACCATTAGGCCATTCTCTTTTTACTAGATTTCATTATGATCTGTTCTTAAAAACCTTGTAAGACTTGACCCCTAGCAGTCTGGCATTGTTCATACCATATGGGGTCCATTACAATCAGTTCATGGTCTTGCAGGCGATGGTTGGGAGACTAATGGGTCTGTGGTAGGGCTGCGCTTGTGAAGTGGTATCACTCCTGTTCTATGCCATACCTTTGGGACAAAACCGCTAAGCTTGAATTGAGTAGCTGTAGGAGCAGGGCCACAAGCAAATGTTTAGTGCTGTTTAGTCAGTCAGGTATGTTATCCGGTCTCATGGAAGTTGTCTTTTGTTTTGGAAAGAACCGTTAGCAAGTGTTTTGTGATAATGGGAATTGGAGAGCCTTCGGATTAGTTATGTGTTTTTTAATAGTTGTCAAGGAAAGTGAAATTTGCACTGAATTTGTTTACCAATATATCTGCTGTATCTATGTATGCATGAACAAAATTCCAAACAGTGTTGGGTGGGGTTTCTTAATCCCGATACAAGTAAAGATTTGTAATTATCCTTGGCTTCTGATGCAAGCTAAGTTCATAGGATGCCATTGTCTTCCTGATGGTGTTTTTCAGTAACATCGATTTGTTTTGTGATGTTTACCTCGATTTGTGGACCTTTAGTTTTGTTGTATAACCTTTTTGCTTTTATTGTTATATATATTTGTACATGTGGACCACTGAGCTGATTTGATCATGAGCTTCCCTTTTTGTTTGGTTCTGGTAGAAATCATTGCATTAATATAGTTATCTAGGTGACCGTATAATTTATTTGCCTAACTACCAGCCATGTCAGCATTTTTGAGGTTATAGTTGTACTTGAATTTTGAGACTTCAAATGGACAACCACCTGCAAATTTACTTTAAAGTCCTTTGAAATACTGTGTGAGGATTTTGAAGGAGGGGCTTGCCAGTTTGTGGTCAGACTTGAACCTAAGAAAGGATATACCCATGTGATAATGCATATAGAAGCTATAATTGTAAGGACTAGGTCAAGAATATTTTGTCCTCTAATTGGTTCTTTGACTGTTTGGTCCAGGGAGTTCTTGTTTATGAACTCAAGAAATGTTGGGGTATAACCTACATATGAGTTATAGTTATCCCAATGTATTGAAAGATAGTTTCCCAGGACTATAGCGTTCCTGTTTTGAAGTTCATGCAGTATATTTAGGAATATTACTTTGTTTTCAAGGGGGATTAAGGGGGTCCTGTAACATGCTGTGATCTGATAAGTTGCACTAAATTATAAAATCTGTGTTTCAGTGAGTTTGGCCTGTGTCTGCTTCAAGATATAGAGAGAGTGCTCCCTACACTTATAAACCATGTTTCAGAAATGTACTCTTGAATCTGCCTTAAATGCAGGAGGGCCTCAAGGTCAGACGGTTTATTTAGCTTCTTAATATTTAACAGCGTCACTGATATTGTCTGGTTCTTGGCTTATTTTGGTTGGGATATCCGGTAGCTAGACTCTGCTCAAAAAAGGCACTCTGAGGGCAGCAAGGGTTTTATCCAGTATGTGGAAGCATTGATATACAAGGTGGGACATCCTCATTGGTGATGCAAGTAGGACTGTGCAGCAAGTCATCCCTCAGATCCCCAAGCAGGGAGCTAGTACCTCTGGCTAACTGTTTGCAGATGGCTACAAACTACAGTTAATTCGCCCTCTGACATACAAACCCTCCAGAATGAATCATCCCTAGTAAATGCTTGGTGTACTAAAATGGGCTCAGACTAAGGCTGAAAAGTGTTTTTTTGTTAGGCAGCCCCTCCCCTCACCATGCTATATTGACAACACACCAATACCAAATTAAAGTAGTCGGGGACCTAAGAACTTGATTTGATAATTTCCCCCTCTTTTGACCATATGACAATTATCTTTAAGATCTAAAGAGGTAAGCAGTCTCTCTTATATACTCTGCATTGTTAAGGCCAGTTATTTAAAAACAGTGACCCCCATCAAGCTGGATCCCATTAAACATGTCCAGTGACTTGAACGACTCTAAAGACAGACAACCAAAGAAAATCACAGGACTAGTCCCTGAGCTGTGCGACTTTAAGTCCTGTCCCTTGTGCCTTGCAGACTTTTGAGGGGAGATCTCAGTCTGATACCTCTCCATTAGAGCCCTGTTTGTCCTGGTTAGCCTTGCAAGTCCATTGGCTTCCCCATTGCTAAAACCATGGATCTAATTCTTCACCAACAGATAGATAAAATATGGGGAGGGGCAGGTTTATAACCCAGCATGTTTCATATCTCTGGAATAAACTTCTCCTGCATGCAAAGCAGTGCATCTCCGTCTTCCCTGTAAACAGAACCTAGATGGCTGGATGGGATTTCATGAATTTATCTTGGAATTGGCTGGTGTGACCCTCAAGGAGAAAGAAGGTTTAGCCTGATGGAAGGTACTGGCAAAGCATAAATGGTCATAAGACTCCATGGCCTTGGAATATCTGAATTGGTAAAAAATTTGTAGAGAATAAAGATGTGCATAATTTGAGTCAAGTCCAAATGCTTTATACTGTTCACATCAATGAGCTGTCAGTTCCTTGGTAACACGGAGCACACTTTGCTGAGTGCATGTATCCTTTACAGCATTGACCTAGGCCATAAGGACAGTGGAAAATACAGCATACATATTGGCATTAAAGAATAGCCAGTGTATTGTAGTATCTGATTATGCAGTTCCGTTTGTAGAATGCTACAGTTCTATCATGCCTTCATCATTTAGCATGCACGTTTACTTAAACTATTTCAGATCTTAAGTGACTTGAATCTTAGCCCATGGTTAGTTTGTGTTTTCACATGCATATCTTCACATTGCATCCTTGTGGAGAGTAGAACTGTGGTGCAGCAGTAGTTTGTTGAGGAGCACTTTGAAAGAGCTCTGCACTTGCACCCATCTTTAAAGACTCCTTCTGCTTAGTACTTGGAACTTCACAAATGGCAGCTTTGCATGTCTTCTGCTCAAACCAGCTGATTTGAGTGAAGTTCATTTTTGAAGCTGTTATTGTCTGTGGCCATCACTTCTGCTTACAGATTTTTAAGGCTGCAGACACTTTTTCTGTATGGATGACCTCTTTTTTTATGCTTTGCAAAGATCAGATTTCCCTTAATACAAACCCACATTTTCTGCCAAAAAATGGTGTCAGA
Source organism: Protopterus annectens (assembly GCF_019279795.1). Lineage (NCBI taxonomy): Eukaryota > Metazoa > Chordata > Ceratodontiformes > Protopteridae > Protopterus > Protopterus annectens. The sequence continues at coordinate 1,244,279,520 of NC_056747.1, read as the reverse complement.
ACTCCTCTTAGTTCACTCATCTCCCTATTTTCCTCCGAGGGCAGAATCATAGGGGGATAAAGTCCTCTCTACATTGGACATCCACCTTAACTCAGATTTTATCTCTCTCTTTTCCAGTATAGTGAAAGGGCAGTAATGGTAGAATAAACATTCCAGCTGGATTGATGATTGTCTTCAGACTGGTAACCTACTAGAAAACCCAAAGTAGTTGGTACCAAGGCCATCCCACTGAGAGAGTGGCTGCTCCTTTTGCTTGCCTCAAAACTGTCCCAGGCATTATTTGCTTTGACTCTATAGGATTGTGGCTAAATGTAGAATTTTAGTGCTTCAAGGCTGTGTTCTAAAGCTTTGCTGTTTGGCCTTCCAGCTGTATGCTGCCATGGAGGTTTAATTTTTCTGTTTGGTACTCTTAATAGTTTCTTTTGTGCTTTTCAGGTTGTGCTAATAGTGTACATGGTAATTGTACTGGAGAGAGTAAAGTTCAAAGTGCTCCATATTAATCAATCTGGTGCATGATGACATGACATGTTAGCCATAGTTACATGTGCCTCCAAATGTAAGAGCTGGAAAGATGCTGCTCTGGGGTTTCTAGAAGAGGCATTCCCAACAGTTACATAATGTGGAAAACTTCCTAATTTATGTGGAGATTATGATGAAACTTTGGTGTTTCCTCAGTGGATTGGGAGATTTCCATTTCCTTTACTTGTCTACTGACAATAGGTTATTAAATAAACTGTACTGTTACTAACCTCTTGTGGTGTAGAATTAAGCCTTAGTTTAGTACAGTTGCAAACATTTGGTATATTATTGTGTACAAAAGATATTTTATTCAGTACAAAGACATTTGACAAAACTACATGGAACTGTTTTCACTCTGTTCACTGTATTAATTGTATATCTGGTAAGCTTGCTTTTGCCTTTCTTCCTTAATGCATAGAAAGATGACAGAATAGATCCGTGGCTGAAAACGCACGCATTCCCCTCCCATCGCTGACTCTGTAATACAGACGGGTGGAGCTCTGACTGCAGTCGTAGTGGCTTAGATTCAGCTAGGTGACCTAAGCTTTCGAGAAGCCAACAAGGGGTGGGAGTAAATGGCACTTGTCTGCTCATCTATCTCTTGGGGATGAAGGCAGTCTGGCCTACTGTCCTGATGTCTGGTAGACATTTGAGGTGACATTACAAGAATATGCACTTTCTACTGGGCCAGCACTTCAGATCACTGCTTCACCATCACTTGAGGTTACAAGTGCTTATGACATGAACCCCATCCTTCAGTTCTGTTTTCCTTATGCCCTCAGATACCAGTTCAAGGAGGGATTAATGGACCAGTAGCAGATGAGGGCTCAGTGGTTGCAGGAGGAGGGGAGAAAAGCTTTGCAGGAAAAATACTCGAGTCTCTCTTGCTGTCGCTCTCGCTGTCTCGTGCTCTGTCGCTCTCGCTGTCTCGTGCTCTCTGTTGCTGTCTCTCGCTCGCTCTCTTGCTGTCTCGCACGCTCTCTCGCTCATGCAGTCTCGCTAGCTCTGTCTATTTCTCATAGTCTTTCTCTCTCTTGCTCACTCTCACAGTCTCGCTCTCTCCCTCTGTTTCTGTCGCGCTCTCCCTCCTTCTCTCTGGCTCCCTCTTTCGCTCACTTGCTCGCTCTGGCTCCCTCTTTCGCTCACTTGCTCGCTCTGGCTCCCTCTTTCGCTCACTTGCTCGCTCTGGCTCCCTCTTTCGCTCACTTGCTCGCTCTGGCTCCCTCTTCGCTCACTTGCTCGCTCTGGCTCCCTCTTTCGCTCACTTGCTCGCTCTGGCTCCCTCTTTCGCTCTGTTGCTCGCTGTGTCTTTCTGTCGTTCACTCTGTCTCTCGATCTGTGTCTCTCTCTCGCATTCTCTTTCGTTGTCTCGCTCTCGCGCTCTTTCTCTCTCTTGCTGCCTCTCTCTCTCTCTTTCTCTCTTTCTCTCTCTCTTTCACTCTTTCTCTCTCTCTCTCTTTCACTCTTTCTCTCTCTCTCTCTTTCACTCTTTCTCTCTCTCTCTCTCACTCTTTCTCTCTATCTCTCTCTCGCTCACTCTTTCTCTCTCTCTCTCTTTCTCTCTTTTGCGCTCTCACTCTCTCTCTCTTTCTTTTTTTCTCTCTCTTTCTCTGTCTCTCTCTCTCTCTCGTTTTCTTTGTGTTTTATGTATGTGTGTGCATGTGTTTGGTTGAGACCCTTTGCCTGAGCTGGTGGCATCTAGTGTGCAAAGTTAGTGTTACTGACATGACTTTGAATTGCTTTAACATTCCAAACAGAGAAACCAACATCGGCTGATCACATCACATTCTTTTTCAATAATTCTAGCATCATGGTGGTGGTTCCTGTTTAAAAGCATTCCAAAAACATTCATTTGTCAGATTACCTGCCTAATCCAGTTCAGGTTCACAGAGGAGCTGAAGTCTGCACTGGGTAATGCTGAAGCGAGTGCCAGTCCATTACAGCTGCAGCCACTCGCTGTCGCATGACATATACATACAGCACAGTTTTGGGATGTGGAAGGAAACTGTAACACCCAGCAAAAACCCACATGGACACACAGGAGTTGCACAAAAAGCACCCACTGTACATAAAACAGCTCTGCTTTTTTAGTGCCGTGCCTTCTCAAAATATTTATGTACCCAGTGTTTAATATTTTCCATACTTGTTCTTAAATTCTACTAGTTAATAATCCCCCTTGCATTTAATAAAAATATGATGTTCTTCGTGTTTCACTGTTGCAGTCATCACACTTGGGTTATCTGCCTGCAGGTAGCCCTCAGTCGGCCTGAATACCAGAGTCTTGGGATTTCTGCGTCGGATGCTGTCGCTTCTTCCATGATGACAGGGGTATAAAAAAATGCAGCCGACGCCATTACATCAGCTTTTCTTGCCATGTGGGAGCCCAAAGCAGAAGCGGTTCAGTGCCGGTCGGGCGCTACCTGAAATTTTCGTTTTTAGAGTTTCAAACCTGAAGTCTTCTAAAGCTAAGTACCCCATTGGATCCTTTTTTCTTGTTCTAACCTATGTCAGAAAAAGTTAACAATTGTCTTGCCTGTGGAAAGCAAATGCCTTAGAGATTTTCATTCTTACTGTGTCACCTGTTTGAGGAATGCCGTGGTCTGGGCCTAGTCTGTTTTGTGCCTTGTTTAATGCCCAAACTATTCGTCGTCTGGCTATCTTTGTCGCTAAATTCTTTCTCCGTATTCCAAAATGGCTTCGATAAGCCATCCAACTACCAATCTACCGAAAAAACGTAAGGATAAAGACAGACTGCATAGGTCCAAAACTGCCGACGACGCTTCTGTTAAGCTAGTCGCCAGTCTGCCAGTACTCTGTGAAGTGCCTTTGCAGCCCCTGATGCCCGCTTCTACAGATTCGCAGGCCTCTGCTGAGACCCATTCGGAGTCCAGTATGCCGCGAGATGCTTCTTCAGCTATGGAACCTGCGGATGTGTCTACCTTAGATGGGTTCAGAGCCACTGTGCAGACACCAGCTTCTGAGGGTGTGTTCCAACATTCCGATATTTGTATAAAACCAACAACTTCGGTTTTGACAAACTACCGAGTTTCTCGGGGCCAGAGCTCGCACTACGCCTAGAAAACAGACTACAAAGCGCATGCTCAAGCTCCCATGCCACAGAAACAAATGCTTAGAATAGCTGAAGACCTTACTGATTACCAGGACATACCCTTATCTATCTATGAGGATTCAGATGCAGAAGAATCCATACCCTCTACCTCCCCTCCAGAGGATTTTTCTTTCAGTGAAACCTTGCATACCTTAAGAGCATTTCCGCTGAGAATGCCAGGACTATTCCCAGTCCAAAAAGAGACTGAGGATTTTTAGACTTGCCTTAGCACAGGCCTCTAGCTATACCCCCTGTCCTTGATATTGTAGATGTCTTCATGGAATCCAGTCTTACTCCTAATACCTTACCACTAGCTCCTAGAAAACCTGACTGGTACTACAGAGTACCGGACTCTCGCAAATTTCTCATTAAGAATCCCACTGCAGATCCAGAGACTATTTCCCAGGGACCTAAAGGCATTCGGGCTACTACAGCCAAAAGACATACCCCTTTGGACATGGATTCTAGAGCTTTAGACAGATTTGGTAAGAAGGTATATACCTCTGCAACTATTGCCATTGTGGCTTTGAATTGCCAGTTTCATATGTTGGAAGTACCAGCAGCATATTATGAAATTAAACAAAACATGTTGTTGCTTCCAGATTGTACAGAAAATGAAGCTTTACAAGAGTTAATGCATTCTGCAAGCCAAGTTAGTGAACATACTTTGCAGTGTGGGTTTGATGCCTTAGAAGCATCTTGCAGGGCTGCTGTCACTGGGTATGTACTGACAAAGACATGCTTGACTGAACGAGCAAATCTTGCCAGACCATGTCAAAGCAAAATTATTAGATGCTCCATTAAACCAGGAAAGTTTGTTTGGCACAAAAGCAGAAGTTCTCGAAAAGATGGAGGAAAAAATCTAAATCTATGCAAACTGTTAAAGATTTCTTACAGGTGCAGCCACCTAGATTCAGTAGGCATTGGCCTTCTAAAAACTGGTCCTTTCCAGTCCCTCCCAGGCCTTCAGTCCAAACCCTAGAGCAACAGACCACGGCTACAGTCTCTGGGTATGCAGAGATCTAAACAATGGAGTGCTCCCACCTCTAAAACAGGGAGTGGGTAAGCCACCCTCTTAAGGAAAAAGTTCACAATGACTTGTCTGTCATCCTTCCCAGCCATGCCCAAGTACTTGCACCACTAGGAGGAAACCTCGCCCTGCATGCAAAAAACTGGATGTCCATTACCCAGGACCGATGGGTCCTAAACTTTGTATCCCAGGGATACAGCTTCTACATCCACTCACTGCCAACCCCAGGTGGGTTGCCAGACCTTCCTCCAAACCAGTGGGCAGAGGCTCAAAAGCAAGTACTTTATCTTGGTATCAGGGCTATTCAACCTGTTCCGATAGAGCAGAGGGGACAGGGCTTCTACTCAAGACTGTTCCTGGTGCCCAGAAAAGAGGGCTCTTGGTGCCCTATCCTGGATCTGTCAGTTCTCAACACCTTTCTGTTGGTCCCAAAATTCAAAATGCTAACACTGCAACAGCTTCCTCTTATGCTAGCCAAGGATGCCTGGCTAGTCACTTTAGACTTAAAGGAAGCTTATCTGCATATCCCCATAAGGTAGTCTTGCAAAGAAATGTCTGCATTTCAGGGCAGGCTCTATGCACTACCAGTTCTCTGCACTTCCCTTTCGCTTATCTGTTGCGCCCAGGGTATTCACAAAGTGCCTGGCTCCAGCTATTGCATATTGCAGGCAGAGAAATATTCACATTTACCCATACTTGGACAATTACGTGATTTCAGGTGGACAGTCAGGAATTGCTACTTAAGCACTTAGTTGGACATGGCTTTATACGTCCGGCACAGATCGCCTCTGAGCAGGTGGTATGCCACTGAGTAGAGCTGGAGTTTCTTTAACCGGGCAGCATATGGCATCTGTTTGAGCCCTTTGATCCTCTTGGTGAGGTACTTTTGGGGTCTTTCCAGTTGCTGCAGGTGTCTGGTAAGGTACATCCCAAAAGGGGCATTGTACTCCATTATGGGCCTGATGAGGGATGAGTAAAGGGCACGATGAACTCCCCTGATCTAAATGTGAATCCCTTCATGATTAGGTGGGCTATATAAAATGTTTTTCTAACCACTTTGGCCACGTGGTTTTCAAATGAGAGATTGCTATCAACTTGGGTCTTGGGTTTGCACTGAACCTGTCAGCTAGGATGTTGGCAATGTCTGTGGGTTCGATGTATTTTTTATCATTTTGGACTAATTCTGAGCATATCTGGGAATTCCCACCCAGGTTCCTAAAATAACTAAAGAAAGCCTTGTGATTATCCTTAAGTGTCCTGTGCAATTTTTCTCTCTAAGCTGGCCTTAGACGATTTTATTAGTGCCCGTAGTTTTTTGCTAATACTGATCAGAGATGCCTTCCCTTTTTGGGATTTTGCTCTATCGTGTAGTAGCTTCCTCCTTCTATTGTATAGTTTGTTTATGGCTGGGGTCCACCAGACAGGACGCCTGCCTTTGGAGGATTGAGTCTTGGTTTTATTTGGGATTGCATGATCCATGCATTCCTGAAGGTGTTCATAGAATGCATTTATAAAGGATTCTGCGGTCTGGGCCGTATTTTTCACAGGCCCGGGGACTTTGAAGGATTCCACCTCAGTTTTGAGGAGTGTGAAATTTGCTTTAGAGAAGTTTTTCACTGCGGTTTTCTGGGCAGGGGATGGGGTCGGGATATGAATATCCAGTGAGATTAGTTTATGGTCTGATCTTACAAGTGAGGGATACACTTCTGTTCTGGAGCATAGAGCCCCCATGTTGGTGATGATCGGGTCCAGTATGTTTTCCCCTCTTGTGGGAGTGGTAACAAGTTGTTCCATAGCATTTGAGTTTATAAATTCTAGGAACCTTTGGGCTAGGGTGTTGGAGCTAGAGTAATGCTCCCAGTCTGTTTGGGTAGTTGAAGTCGCCCAATATAATGGTGTTTGGAGAGACCTTCATATTTTCCAGTGTTCTCAGGAATGCCGAGTGGGGTTCCTGGGTTTGAGAGGGTGGTCTGTAGCAGGCTATAAACTGGAAGGCAGTTTTACCCACTGTTAGTTGCACATGGATAGTCTCTGATGCTTCGTGCTGTGCCACCAACCTGGAGGTGTGGGTATCTTTGACGAATATTGATACTCCCCCTTCTTTTTGTGGTTCGGTCCAAGTTTTGGGGCCGAAAAGCATGGTATGAGGTATAACCTGGTAGTGCTGGGGTGCTCTCAGGAGCCTTGAACCAGGTTTCTGTTGCTGTACAGATATTGATGTTCTCCATGCTAAGGAGTGTTTCGAGTGCGTGCATCTTGAGGTTTAGACTTCTGGCGAGTAGCATTACTCTTGGTTTCTTATCCCTTGTGATACCTACGGAGGTGGGTTTGCATTTTGAGCCTTGCCTAAAAAAGGCACTATGGGGGTGGCAAGAGCCTTTGCCAATATCCGAAAGCCCAGGGGTGACAGGTGCAAGCTGTCCCTAGCGAAGCATCGTGGCTTGTCGAGCATGTCATCCCAGGCTGACCGGCATTGGATCCCCTTTGAATGACACCAATACTTAAGCCAATTGTTGAAATTGATCATCTTGTCTTCATATCGTGCCATCATTCTTGGTGAGGGTAAGATGCTACTCAAGGTCAGGGTCATACCAGCCTGGGCTACATGCTCAGAGCGCTCCTCTATGTCTCTTTTCATGTAGTCCAGGGAGGTGCATCTCGGGTCATTCACACCAGTATGGACAATGACTTGAGTCATATTTGTACTTGCCTTGGAGTTATAAACAAGTATGGGGGGAACTAATTCCTAGCCACTCTGCAGGTTAGCCATGGCCCTGTGGAACACCAGCCTTGAGCAACCAAGTGCACCTGCAAGCTCAATTCCTGCCAGGCAAACAAAATTCACTGGCAGACTAATTGAGCAGAAATCTGTTGGACCCACATGAGTGTAAGCTGGAACAAAACTTATTCAAACTTCTAATACACAGGTGGGGGACACCAGAGGTGGCCCTCTGTCTCCCCCCAAAACCATCAATTGAGCAAATTTTGCACCAGAAGTCCTCACAGCCAAGCGTGGAAAGTGGATACCCTATTCTTTACATGGGAAAACCTTTCAAATTATGCCTTCCTCTCCTCTCAAAAGTACTACTCAAGATCGAACAGGACAGGCCAAGGACAATCCTTATTGCCCCAAACTGGCCATGCCAGCACTGGTACCCACTCCTATGCAGTCTGACAGCCGTGCCACCCTGGCACCTACATCAGACTCCCTCCCTGCTGTCCCAGCAGGAGGGACAGATTTTGCATCCACAGCTACAAACCCTGAACCTTGCCGCCTGGCTTATCCCCTGAATACACCACCAGCAACCCTTGGCAAACAGGTACTGGATGTCATCTTTGAGGCCAGAAGGCCTAGTACTAGGAAATACTATTCAGAAAAGTGGAAAAGATATTGTTCTTGGAGCCAGCCTCAAGGAAAGGACACAGCTGTACCCACCTTACCTCCAATCCTAGATTACCTAGCAGAGCTACTCCACAAAGGCCTATCCTTCTCATCAATTAAGATTCATGCCTCTGCCGTTTCCGCTCATTACAGTACTGAGCCACCTCTTCTTTTTTCTCACCCTCTCATCAAACAGTTCCTGAGAGTAGCTAACAATGTAAGGCCCCCAAGTAGAGCTCCCACCCCTGCCTTGGGACCTTGTCTTTGTAGTAGAGAAGCTCACCCCCCCCCCCCACCCTTTTGAGCCCACTGCTACAGCAGAGTTAAAATTCCTCTCTTGGAAAACAGCCTTACGTCTAGCCATCACTTCAGCAAGAAGAGTGACTGAGTTACAGGCACTGATGGCTGTGGAACCCTTCATTATTTTCCATGCGGACAGGGTTTCCCTCAGGACTAACCCATCATTTATACCCAAGGTGGCATCCAGTGTGGCTTTAAACCAATCCATCCATTTACCAACCTTTTTCTCTAATCCTCAGAATAAAGGGGAAAGGATCCTGCACTTCTTGGACGTGCACAGACAGCTCGGGTTCTACCTTGACTGAACTAAACCTTTCAGAAAATCTGACCAGCTGCTCGTCAGCTTTGCTACTGGGGCAGAGAGCAAGGCCATTTCAAAGCAAACCATTTCCAAATGGATAGCACACTGCATCCATTTCTACTACACACACCATGGAAAACCTACCCCACAGGGGATCATAACTCATTCCACTAGAGCTACCTCAACCTCTACAGCATTTCTCAGGGGAGTCCCTACCAGGGACATCCTGGAAGCTGCAACCTGGAGTTCTGTACACACTTTTACTAAGCATTACCACTTGCCTATCTTTTCTAAATCCAGAGCTGGATTTGCCACAGCAGTCTTACAAGGCTTGCTAGCCAGCCCCAATACTTCTTGACTGCCTCCTCCCTTTCTCAGCTTTGGGAATCAACCCATGTGTGATGACTGCAACAGTGAAACACGAAGAACATAGTACAGTTGTGTACACTTACCATAAATGTAGATGTTGGAGTGTATTCACTGTTGCAGTCCTGGTTACTCTCCCTCCAGCCCCCTGACTTTTCCTTTCTTTCTACCTATTCTCTTTTTGGCCATATCTTATGGCAGTGGTATTACTTTTTACTGGAGGTGTTCCACTCCATGTAATTGCTTCCTGTTTTGGGGGCTCCTGACATCTGGGGCAAGAAAAACTGATGTAATGGCGTCTGCTGCATGTTTTATACCCCTGATGACCTGACATCATGAAAGAAGCGACAGCATCCGACGCAGAAATCCCAAGACTCTGGTATTCAGGCCAACTGAAGGCTACCTGCAGGCAGATAACCCAAGTGTGATGACTGCAACAGTGAATACACTAACATCTACATTTATGGTAAGTGTACACAACTGTACTTTCCATGTCTTCTTCCCCATTACAGCTTTTAGTCCTGCACAACTTTTTCATATTTTTTTTATCCACTGTTTTAGATTTTTCTGAAAGTTTTCATTGCATCTATCTTCAGAAAATTCTCACATTCTTGTTCTTGTCAACGGCTGTCTGGCACTTAAGCCTATGAGCTACTAACAAGCTGCTTCCTGCAGTCCATGGTTTAATTCCCTCTGCCTTCATTTGCTCAACTTTGTAACAAGTTACTTAGAAAATTTCCCCCTGCTGAGTATGAAAAAGATCCATGTGGATCATTATTTTGCCACAGTTCAAAAGTACAGACAAAGAAATATGCTCTAATATTGTTGCTGTTTATTCATAATTAAGCGCTTTACGTCAGTCTGTGTGCCTGACTTCATCAGACTAAAATCAGTTACAATTCAATCTTAAGTAACATCCCAATAAAACGCATGACCAACCTGACTTACTTGCCCTCTTTTTAAAGGGATCTTGAAAATACGTACGTTACTGCCATACTAAAAAGAACTTCCAAAATTAAATTTCACAATTACATTTCAAAAAGAAATTAACATGATTCCAATAAACTTTACAAATGTACAAAAAACTGAAACACACAAAAACAGATTCTTTCCGTAGTAAAATGTCTTAACCCAGCATCTTTTTTGAGGCATTTTAAAGGGCTAACTCTGCTTTTAAGTTTTAAAACATTACTAATAGGAGCGCCTTCTGTGTGGAGTCTGCATGTCCTCCTCACAGTCGAGTGGCGTTCGAAAGGCATGCGTGAATGGGCGTGCCTTCATTGAAGGTTGGACGTCGGGCTGGCACCTTGGCACCATAAAAATCGATTGCCAATCATTAGTGGGTTGGCGTTCTGCTGTGGCGACCCCTAACCAGGAAAAGCCGAAAGAAAACAACTAATAGAAATATTTTCATTGAGGTTTGGGAACACTGTACCATTACATCTCAACTGCTTATATTCCAAGTACAAATCCACCGATCCACCTGTTGGTCCCAATTCTACCTTGTCTGTAACCATGTATTTGAATTTGTGCATAGGAGAACCACTTACATGCTTTGCTAGGGTGTTTCTATCATCCCCTTTGATATGTCCTATTGATGTTGATGTATCCTTTTCCTGAATTTATCTTTTGTCTTGCCTATATAAAAACATTCACAATCCTGACATTTAGCAAGGTATACTATTCCCATACTAGAACAGTTATATCTACATGTGTGTTGTATAGTACCCCATTTCTGGACTAACACTTCCATTCCTTCCAGTACATAGTTACATTTAGAACATTGCCCACATTTACTCATACGCCCATTGAATCTTAGTTCCCACTCTTTCAGTAATGGTCTTAAAACATAAGTCCTTCTTATAAACAATGACAGGTTTTGGCCCCACCTTATTAAAACAATCCAAATCCAGCTTAAAGATGTTCCAGTTATAAGTTTTTTAGTATGGCAATAGCATACGTATTTCAAGATTCTTTCAAAAGAGGGTAATTAAGTCAATTAGGTTGGTCGTGTTTTATTTGGATGGTATTTTAAGATTGAATTGTAACGGATTTTATTCTGATGAAGTCAGGCATACTGACTGAAAGCGCTTAATTGTGAGTAAACGTCTGCTTCAGTGTTTCTTTCCAGGTTTTTGTTTTTTCTTAGTTTTCCTGTATGTGGCACACTGCCCCCCTCTGGAGGCAGTTGAGGGGAAGCTTTATTCTGCACCCTCACACTTTGTTAGCCATCAAACAAAGCTCTTGGGTGCAGAAAGTTATCAGAGGCAACATTTTTCCTTTTGCTTCCCACTTGACAAAGAAAATTCCCAACATTCTACCCAGTTATCGGAAAATAGTAGCAGTGGAAATTTTAAAGTTGTTGTCCAGGAGGTCTCATCAAACCAGCAAGGATCTGGAAGCTGTGAAGGGTTCTCTTTTGTTCTGAAAAAGACACAGGGCCTCTGGCCCATTCTGGACCTCTGCCTACTCAGCCAGTTGGTACCAGATGGTTACAGTTCAGTCCATTCTGCTTCTTTTCAGTAAGGATAAGTGGATGTGCAGGATAGTAGGCATCCTGAAGGTCTATCATCAAACATAGTAAGGCAGTCCAGGAGGCACCTCTGCTCTCTGCTGGGGGCCAGTCTTTTTCAGTTCAGAGCACTGCCCTTTGGTCTCCACAGTCCCCCAACAGGTGGTCACCAAGTGCATGGCAGTGGTAGCAGAGTATCTAATGCTACAAGGGTACTGAGTGTTCCCTTGTATAGACTGGCTCCTCACTACACCCACCAAGGCTCTGTTTATTCATTCCAGGGACTTCTTGCTCCAGCATTCTCTCAGCAGTTGGGGATTACTGTCCATCTAAAGAAAACAAGTCTGACACCAACCCAGACAGAAAAATTCTTAGGTTGCACCTGGACATGATGTCTCAGATTGCCAAACTTCCAGACTCAAGACCACTCTTTGTCAACAAGCTTCCAAGGTCCTCCCCTCCTCAAATTGTCTAGCAAGGTCTATTCTTCAGTAAATTGGGTCAGTGGCTTGTTTGATCATCCTAATTCCTCAGGCCAGATTAAAGATGAGGATGCTGCAGTGGACCCCCTCTATCCAGTGATCCATGTTGTGTAAACCATGCATTTTCCGGTTCGTCTCGCACTGATATGCAGGCATCACATCCACTGGCTGTTGACATCCCTACTAGTGACATGTTTGTCTTCCCACCCACAAAGGCCACAAGTGACAACCGAGACGCTTCACATATGGGTTGGGGAGGGGCATTTAGAAGAGAAGACTATCTAAGGCACACGGATGACTTCAGAGGCCAAATGTTACATCTGTGTCAAACGTCACATCTGTGTATTGGAAATAAGGGCAGTCATTATCCTAATGTTGAAGGCTTTTCAGGATTTCCTTCCCAAGGGTATGATTTCCATCCAGATGGGCAAAATGGCTGTGGTCTAGTAAATCAGCAAGCAAAGGGGGGAACCTGTTCATATCCACTGTATTGAGGAGCCATCAGGGTTGGCAGTGGGCAGTGTCTTCCCAATGCTTTCTAGTGATAATGCATATCCCAGGGAAGTCAAGTGTTTTAGTGGACAAGCTGAGCAGAGGCCATCCTCCTATCTCAAGAATGGTCCCTCAGTCAGTGGCAACCATGATTTTCGGTCACTGAGACCAGACTTGTTGTGATCTCTTCTCTTCTTTCCCCCCTCTGAACACAAAGTACAGCAGCTGTTTTCCCCTAGTCCCCTGTATGCTTTTCCACCCTTTCCCCTTTAAAGTTTCTTCAGAAAGCATTGCTCCCTTTTGGTCTCGTCAGGTTTGGTCCCCTTTTCCTTTGTGCTTAACTGAAACGCACTTCCTGGGTGCTGGACCTGCTTCAAGATGTACTGTTTCACCTATCTGGTCAGCCTCGCCAGAATGTAAAGACCCAGAAGTTAAGTGCTCGGTTCTTCAAATTCCAGTGATGAGCTGGGATTCCAGGCTTTCTGCTTCAGTGCTTCATATTTTATTCTCCTTATAAAAGATTTTTGCTATCTGGGCAACATCAAAGGAGTTAGATCCTTTCTCTGCACTTTTACCATATATTCTGGATTTTTTGGCATGATTATTTTAGGAAGGTACTTTTATTTTTATTTTTACACCAGCTGGCATCCGTATGTTTCACGTATAAGAAAATCAGAACTCTGTTTCTTTGAAACTGTGCAGAGCTTTTTTGCAGGGAACATTAATTCTCGGGCCAATTCTGAGGGATCCAGTTCCTGAGCGTAGCCATGCATCTCAAATATCTGACAAATTTTGATCCCCTTGATAAGTGTAAGCATGGGCATGGGAGATGAACCATTTACAGGTTGCCTGTGTCCATTAGAGACATAGGTGCCAGACCTAGGGATGAATTTCTGGTTTCCCATCAAATTGTCCACGTTGCACTTGAACTTGGTTAGAGAGGTACTGTGCTTCACATGGATGGGGGGAGCCTGTTCCATAGACTGGGTAATCTCTGGGATACCTACCTTTCTCTCCAGCAAGTTCTATTTATGTCATAGGCAAGGTTTAAGTCTTTAGAATGGGTAGTTCTGGTGCTGTTTGTTTTGTGGATATGCAGGAAATCCATTACAGTGGGGGCCTGACAGTGCCCTGTATGCCAGGCATAGATCTCCCCTCAAAAGCCTGTAGGAGACAGAATACAGGAATAGGGCCTTGAGGCAGTCTGCATAGGACATATTACTTACGTCCTGTATTCTTTTAGTGAGAAACCTCTGTGGACATTCCCAGTTGTTGGATATGCCTGGTTGGGTACATACCAAAGGGGGCGTTGTACTCCATGATATGTCGGATGAATGCTAATTTCAGTGAAACAATGGCTTCCTTGGACTTGAATGCCATACCTTTGTTTAGAAGTTTGTGTAACAGAATGATTTCCTCAGCACTGTAGACACGTGATGGTGAAAGGCTAGTAGATTAATATCTACGTGCTTCTCTTAAGTCCCTGACTACTGGATCAGCTGTAAGGGGTGTGTTGTCAATGATAGTTAGCAGGGATGGATGACTTTCCAAAGGATACTGTTTTGCCTTTCTTGGCATTTAGTTTTAGTCCATGACTCTGACACCAGTTGTTTGTCAGACAATCCTGGCGAATATTTGTCAGTGTGAGATTCAATGACTGCTTCTAATTTGCAGTCATCTGCAAATTTAGTCAGCCAGAGACCATTGATATTGGCCTTGGCGAATATTTGTCAGTGTGAGATTCAATGACTGCTTCTAATTTGCAGTCATCTGCAAATTTAGTCAGCCAGAGACCATTGATATTGGCCTTGACTTCTGAGAAGTAAATGCCAAAAAGGAGCAGTCGAAGGATTGATCCCTGATGGACTCCACTTGTGATGGGCCTCTTTGTAGAGATGGACTCCTCCATTTTAGCTTCCTTGGTCCTGTCTGTGAGCCAGTTGACTATCCACTGGGTGACATATGAGTTTGTAGCTAACCTCTTTTGTCAACAGTGCCCGAGTGGGGTATCCTATTAAATGCCTTAGCCAGGTCAAGGTAGGCAGTGTGAACGATTTTGCAATCATCCATTGTTTTGGTGACCTTCTCAAAGAAGTCCTCCAGGTTGAGTAGGCATGATCTGCCATTGACGAAACCCTAAACTGGGTTGGTTCCAGTGTCTGGTGGTTATGTCTCTCTTGATCATTCCATGATGATTCTTTCCATAGCTTTACATACAAGACCAGTGAGGCTTATGGGTCTGTAGTTTCCAGAGTCTGTAGATGGCCCACCTTTGTGCAGAGGGATGACTGTTGCCTTCCTCCATTTATGAAGCACAAAGCCTGTTCGGAGGCCCTGATAGGTCGTGTTTAATGCTATTTAGGAGGCATCCTGGGATATTGTCTGGGCCCATTGATGCAGTGCTCTTGGTTTTGGAGACCGCATTAAGGGACCTGTTCCCCAGTGATTGTAGGGGGACTTGTATTTGATGATATTTCCCGAGGGAAGGTTGAGTTGGAGAGAGGGGTAAAGTTTATCAGCCAGGAGGTTTGCTCTATCTTCTAGCTCAGCATAGGTGGCTCCATTTACGATGAGCTCTACACACAATTGTGTATTGCCTTTGAGGTTGCGGACATAGCTAAAGAATGCTTTGTGATTTTTTTTTTTTTTGGGCCTGGGAGGCCAAACGTACCTCAAATTTGTCTTTGGCAGACATTATTTGTCCTCAGAGTTGTTTTAGTTTGAAAGCGCTTTTCCCTTTCTGAGTGCTGCACCTCCTACTTTTTGCCATGATTTTCTTCCTCCTGTTATACAGCCGATTTGATTTTGTGATTCCACCAGGGAAGTGCATAACTTTTGTTTAACCCCCCACCCTTTTGTAACTGCCCGCGTTTCTGTCCCTAGTCTTTTTTATCCCAGAGCTAAGAAATTCTTCATTTTTATCTACCATTCTTCTACACCTGAGGTATTTTTCCTGTAGTCTCCCTGTCATTAATTTTGTTGTAAGTTTTCTCATCCAGATGAAATATCTTCTAGTCACTTCATGTTCTTATTCTTCCAGAAAAGTTAACTTTTTGCCATGTGTCGTTTTGTTTTACATGATGTCCTATTCACATGTTTAGTATTCGTCACATATGGGTTTTCTCTTCTTGATACCTGAACGTCCGGCCAGTATACATAACTTTTCAGTCACTGTATGGTGCTTGGGATGTCTGACTTGGCTAGTGGAACATGGGCCATAAAAGTGACGTCTGCACCCACCAGCCCTCAGAACTTCTTAGCCGCCAGTCGAACGTCAGATGTTCCTGCCATCCCAGCCATCTGATCTCAAAGAAATCAGATAAGTGCCCCATTGGAGAACCTTTTCAGTCATTTTCCTATCTTAATGCTATATACTCCATACTGCTTCATTTGTCAGAAAATCAATGTTTAAAACAATTAACCTTTGGTATGGAGAGCTCTGCTGAAAATGAAAGCCATGACTGTCAAGCCTACCACTACACCTCTTGCGTCCAACTCTCAGCCTGTGGCTGACGTTGGCCTGGTTGAGGATTCGGGCTCCGTCACCTCGGGTACATTGGGGTACCTCCATGGAAGCTGCACAATCCTGTGAGGAGACCACGTCCTTAGAGGTTTTGCCCCCGATGTCTGTTTCCAACGCCAGGGCAGGCAGCAATTCCAGTAGGTCCTTCGGATCCATCCGTTTTCTTACAGGTGCCTGATTCCAGATGTTCCTCCCTTCAGATGCCTGCCAGGCTTCTCAAAAGGAAGGAAAAAAGAAAACGCATTTCACTTACTACTGAAAGCATGCCTGACTAGCAGGCTTTCAGACAAAGTTTGTTTAATGCTTTCATGGCATTATGGCCTACCACTATAGGGACTTCCACCATCCCTCCTCCTATACTGAGCCCAAGGCCTCAAACAGTCCCCTCTCTGTGGGAAGAGGAGGAATGTTCTGATTCTTCTGAAGAATCACTATCTTATGCTTCTCAGCTTTCTTCTCCCTTGGGATACAGCTCTGCAGAGGAAGAATCTGTTAATCCTGACTCCCCAGCTGAGAATTTGAGCTTTGGGGAGACTATTACCAAGACGAAGGAACATTTTAAGTGAGAATTATCTGAAATGACTGAGGTTCAAAAAAGGTGGTATGACCTCAACTCCTACTGCTGTTCCTCCTATTCTGACTGCTTTCCTGGATGCCTTCTCTTCAGCATCCTTGAACCCTGACTCACAGCCCCCTGCTCCACTCAGAACAGATGTCCCTGAGACTGTTAAGTTTCTTATTAAAGTGTCCTCCAGCAGACCCTGCCACCATTTCTGTCTCCACGGATAAGGCCTCTAAACTACTACCTACCACCACCATTCTTCCTTCTGACAAAGACAGCAAAACCATGGAATGTCTGGGTAAGAAAATTTACACCTCTGCTACTCTAGCCTTCATGGCTACTAACTACCAGACATACATGGCTAAATATGTCTTACCCTTCTGGAGAAAGT
>NC_056747.1:1244255051-1244257551 GCF_019279795.1 Protopterus annectens | reverse complement strand
CAAGGAAATTGCTCCAGGTGTTAATAATGCCCACCCTTCCAGACATGTTTGAAGGTCAGTTCCCTTTGCTTTCTCCTATTAAACTGGTGAACTCTGGCATCCTGAGGCAATGTAGCAACTGCCTCATGTACACTGACAACCATCTCCTCTTGACTCCCAACACTCAGACTTGTGAGAGATGTACTTGTATATCCAAATTGGAAGCCAAACACTCTCCAGCCAAGACTGGGATTGCTGGTCAAGAGGAGAAGGTCAACATTTGCACCACACCACATGTAACACAGCCCTCCAGAACGCCAGCGCTGCCTTCACATAACACAAACAGCGCACCCACCTTCACGAGGCTGTCAGTAAAAATCTACCCAAACCGCAGAGGACCTCCAAGACAGAAACGCACTCTACCACCAGTTCACGACACTAATCATGAGACACCTAACTCTCCTAAACAGTGTGCCACTCAACCAGAGTCCCTAATGCAGAACAGCATGCCAAACACACTAGTCATAGACAACTCGATAGTGAGGCACACTGATGTCCCACTCACTAGGTTGAATAAGGAGAAAGTAACAAGTCAGTTGCCTGTCAGGCGCCCGGATCCACCACATAACGCACGCACTCGGGTCCCTCAACAACAGGAACAAATGACTCTTGTCATTGTACGTGTGGGTGTGAATGACCTGAGACATGCCTCCCTGGACTACATGAAAAGAGACATGGAGGAGCTCTCGAATTATGTAGCCCAGGTGGGTATGATCCTAGCCCTGAGCAGCATCCTACCATCACCCAGAATGATACCACAGTACAAGCAGAAAATGATTGATTTCAACAATTGGCTAAGTTTCTGGTGTCATTCTAAGGGGATCCAGTATCTATCTGCCTGGATTGACATGATTGACAGACCTTGATGCTCTGCCAGAGATGGCCTGCGTCTGTCACCCCTGGGCTTCCGGATACTGGCCAAGGCTCTTGCCACCCCTATAGTGCCTTTTCCGGCAGTGTTCCAAAGACCAAATTATCACCATAACAGCTACAAACAAATGCAATCAGAGAGTCATGCTGCTCAACGCTAGAAATCTAAATCTCAAAATGCACTCGCTCGAAGCACTCCTTAAAATGGAAAACATCAGCATTTTGTGCTGTAACAGAGACCTGGTTTAAGGCAGCAGAAAGCACCCCTGCACTACCAGTCTATAACTCATTCCACACCTTTTGGTCTCAGAACTTGGACCGAAGCTCCAAAGGCGGTAGTGTTGCCATATTAATAAAGAATGCGCACACCTCCAGACTGGTAGCCCAGCAATAACGTATCTGAGATATTTCGGGTGCAGCTAAAATTTGGTAAAACAGCGGTTCAGGTTGTAGCCTGCTGTAGGTCCCCAACCATATATTAGGGTCCAACCTAACACTCTCTCATACTACTCCTCCATTAACTTGGAAAACTACTCCTGTACCAGTACACTTTCCCAACGTGTCCTGGAATTCATTAATTTCAATACCCTGGACCAGTTCATTCTTAGTTCCACTAGAGGTAGCAACATCCTTGACCTGGTCATTACTAACATGGGCGACAATTGCTTTACACCAATAGTAAACTCCTCCCTGGTTAGATCGACCACAAACTAATCTCCTTGGAAATCCCCCCCCCCCCCCCACAAAGGTAACCATCATGAAAAACTTCTCCAAAGCTAACTTTGGACTCCTAAAAACAGAGGTGGCTAACTTCATGGCACCCATGCAAATGGAGAATAGTTGTATGACCGTCAAATCATACACCAATGCACTGTACGAATACATACACAAATGCATGGATCTCACCATACCCAATAGAACCAAGACACTCTACTCAAAATAAAAGGAAGCCAATCTGGTGGTCACCTCCCATAAACAAACTCTACAACAGAAGGAAGAAACTGATGCGGAATAAGGAAGTCCCAAGACTGGAAAAACTCCCAAAAGGTTGAGATCCTTCATCAAATCCTGTAAAGGTAGCTATGAAAACAGAATTGCAGAAAATAGTAGACTACCACAAGGCCTTCTGTAGTTTTTATATAAAGAATCTCCACTGCAATACCAAGATTTGCTCTGAGCTACTGCACAATGGTACCTCCTATACCGAGCCAACCGGTATTGCCAATATACTGGCCAACAGATTCTGTGCTAACTTTACCCCCCCCCCCCCCCAAAGGATCAGTCACAATACCAGTAGATGCCAGGCACCCAGTATTACTGCTGGACAGGTTAAAACAACACTGTCCAAGGCCAAGAATGCAGCTTCTATGGGACATGACAATATCCCTGGCTGTGTTCTAAATGAACTACAGAGTGAACTGGCACCTCAACTGTGTGCCCTGTTCAATCAGGCTTTGTCCCTACTGAATGGTGCACTGCTGTCATAATCCCTCTCCACAAAGGAGGAGCAACTACAGACCCCAGGAATCATTGCCCCATTAGCCCGACGAGTCTGATATGCAAAGCTATGGAATGCATCATCCTGGACCTA
>NC_056747.1:1244097460-1244252051 GCF_019279795.1 Protopterus annectens | reverse complement strand
CCTGTATCTGCAACGAAAAAAAAGTGTACACAACTGTACTTTTCATCCCTATTTAGTAGCTGTAGTATCCACCTTTAGATTATTCTCAGTTTTGATAGTATGGTCTAAAACTTGGGCTCAAGTTCTTTGTGCATCATTGAGGATTTACCAAAACAGTTTACTTCAGATCGCCGTGAGATTTCAGTAGCCTGCTGAGACCCAATTTTGTTTTGTACCAGTCATGTGATTTCAGTGTGTTAATGACATCTTGGCCTAGAATAATCTGGAATAATCTCATAAATTACTGATTAAATGCACGAGTTTGGAGGTTTTTCCTATTTTGCATTAGAAATATACTTGCATAATTGATTGATCAAATGTTGGCAGCCCTTAGTAAAACATTGCATTGGTTACTATACGGGGTTTATTCTAAGCAAACACCTTATGGAGAATAAAACCTTATTCCCAGTGTCTGTGTATTATACTGAACATTATAACAAGTAAATGTGTTGCACTGAGTTGGAACTGGGAAATCTCTTCAGAACTGAATAAGTACATTTATTTTCAAGACTTTATTTTCAAGTGCAGAATTGCATCACAGTAGAAAGGTACTGTAACTACAACTATCCATAATTGCCTTACTGCAGAAAACTAGAAGTTGTGGATCTAGAAATTCAGTCTGATTATGGGAGAAGTGTCCAAGAAGCCTGAAAAGGTATGATGTACCACATTTCTGCATATTACTGCGCAGGACATTTGGAAAGCATTTACTACTAGTGTTATTGAAGACTGCTTACATTTGTTAATTCTTGTAAGCCTATAAGGACTTTGCTGTTTTGTTTACTCTAAAAGGTCCTACAAAGCCTGTAAATGCTTGTTAAGCTAAAAACAGAGCAAAAGATGGTGAATTCAGCAGCTTGCATTTTTGAATAATGAAAGAATAGTTTGTGGTACAAGAAATTACTAAACAAGGGGCAGGTTTGTAAGAGGAACCAACCTGACCTTGGTAGAAGCTGGAGCTGTGTGCAGTGAAGCTACAAGTTCACCGTTAAAATAATTTCATTATAATTAACCAAGGAAGTGGACTTGTTCAAGATGAAATAAGTCTGATAAAAAAAGGCAAACACGAGAAAGACAGAATTTTGTCAGTAATGAAAACATGAGTTGCAATAACTAATGGAGACAAAAAAGAGCAATGAGGTACACAATATATTGAAAAGCTGAAATTCAAGCCTCTGGCACTGTGATTTGTAAGCATTTGAGAAAATACTGCCTTAGGTTTAATCAATTTTGTACAGTATGTACTAGAAGAATAGATGAACCTTTCCTCAAAGATACGCAAAAGGAGAAAAGGTATTTTCAAAAGTTGTTTCATTGAACTGAAATGTGCAAATCTGTTTTTTATGCTTTTGGAAGTGAGAAGAGTTGATAATGGTTAAGTGTGAAAATACATTTGATGCATATGAACCAAGAGTACAAGTTGGATTACTCATAATAAATACTGAGAATTAATAAGCAGAGTGTTGAAATATGCAGAGTGTATAGCTGAGCTATAAAAACCTTGGGTGTGGTATTCATAGTCGTCATATGAACACATTAAGCCAAATATTTGGTTCATATAGGCCGTTTATGCTAACATGCAATGGCTGCAAATAAGCTTAAGCAAATGAACAATGAGATGTAAATGAAAAATTAAGTAAATTGTCCAATGCTAGTAAATCCTAATCCCACCTGTTTACAATGCATATTCATTTGACACATTTCTGTCTGGTGTGCAGTTTTGATATAAAAGGCATAATTATGCCTTTTCTGTCCACTTTGCAATCAGAAAATATGCTTTCCCTTGCTTCCAGCCTTGCTGTTTCACAGTAGGAAGTATAGAGGACACTTGCATGTGCAACCTTGTTCAAGTAACTGTGTGCAGAAGTGGAGGATTCACCTCTTGATTGTTACCTGTAATAATTCAATTTCAGCATTCATTTTCTCAAATGTTACTGTTGTCAGAAGACCTTCTTGAGCAAATGTTTGTTAATGCTGCAGGTGTGGGAAATGACCAGTGTCCACACCACCTCTGATTTATGCTAGTACCATCATCGTCTGTGTCAGTCATTCCCATGAATGAAAAAGGAGATATTCCTTTAAGACAGTTGGATTCTGCCTTGCCTTTGCTCTGGCCCTCTTCTTACACATTGTTAATGTGCAGCTCCTTCAACTAACAGCATTTATATCCATAACCACTTGTTTCCTGGCATTTCCTCTGTCTGCTTGTTTGGGTTTCCTATTCCAAACAAAACATTTACCATATGTACTACGGATTGTCATGGGCTGCGGTGGTGGTGGTGTGGTAGCGTTGTCGCCTCACAGTTAGACGTTGCACGTTCGATTCTCAGAGCGTCTTTTGTGTGGCGACATGCGTGAATGGGTGTTCCTTCGGTGAAGGTTGTGCATTAGGCCCGGCAAGCAAGCACGTAAAAATCTACTGCCAATCATTAGCGGCCCGGAGTTCCGCTGTGGTGACCCCTAACCGGGAAAAGCTGAAAGACACAAACAAACTACGGATTTATCATGGGAATGTGGATCTCTACATGGTTACAATTGTCTGTCAGAATCCTCGCTGCTGCATCATTCATGTACATAAAACAACATGCCAGTTTCGTACACTGAAACTTTTGATCCACTCATCAGGCAAACAGCACCTCAATGAAAGTGTGCTTGTTTTCATCACAAATAAATCAAGATCTGAGTACAAAGCCAGTTTTGGTGGCACAACACTCATATACACGTGCAAAGTCCCAATCCAGCAAGTTGATGTTGCACAGATTACTACAACTTTAACACACTTATAGTACTATTGCAAGCACTCTGCTAACAGACTTGTTTGCTTCCCCTAACACTTTCTTGTAGTCATGCTTTCATTTTTCATTCCGGAGTGGCAGTCAGAAATCCCCCAGTAAAGCAGCATTTATACTGACACAATGCATTGTTGAGAATGCCGTACATATGTATGTAATGGGATCCTATCTCGCCTACATTCATGACAGATGGGTTCGGAGCCGATCCATCGGCTCCGACTCGGCAACTTATATACTAGCACGAAGTCTCTCATTGGCTGGGCTATACCCTCTCCCAGGATGCACTACACCTGCTTCCCCAGATCTCGTTTGCCGCTTTACTAGCTGGACGTGGTCTCGACTTGGCTGGAGCTAAGTGATTTATCTTTACCTTTATTGGTCTTTGACCTTGGGGTTTCTTGTCAGATATTAACCAAACAGCTGTTTTAACAGCTTCTTTATCCTATTTTTGAAAGTTTGAGTGCTAAGTGTTGTCTGGTACTTGTTCTTTTTGTTGTCGGGCAAGGCCCGTTTAAGTTAGAGGGCCCTTGCCCTATCCTAGTGTACTTTAGTTAAAAGGCTTTTTCTACTAGTAATTTAATTCCTTTGTGTTTTTTTTTTTTTGTACCTACGGGCCAAGCCCGTTTAAATTAGAGGGCTTTGGCCTTGGTATATTTGTCAGTTGTTTGTGAGAAATTCTACTGTGTCTCGCGCTTTTCAGTTGGCGCTATTTTTCTTATAGTGATTATTTTGTGGTGAACTCTATTTCTTTAGCTACCTGAATTATGTCTAAAGAACAGAAGTCAGGGTTTAAAAAATGCACTCGGTGCAGTTATAAAATGTCCATAACAGATAGCCATTCTATTTGTGTTTATTGTTTGGGGCCGAAACATTTACAAGAGACTTGTAGAGTATGTCATGCCTTTTTTGCTAGAGTTCTTCAAGAGCGTAAGAACAAGCTCATTTTAAAAGGGCTTATTAAACCCTCCTTTGAGGAAGCTTTGAATCCTCCTGTTGCTTCCAAAAAGAAAAGATCGTCGGCTCCGACAAGTCTGTCGGAGCCGACTTCTAAAAAGAAAAAGTTGACCTCTTCTTCCTCGGTCCACTGACTTCGGGGCCGAGTGTCGAAGAGTCTGCCTCGATACCTCCTACTTCGGTTCCATTGTCTTTGGGGCCGCAAGTTGGAGTATCGAGAGGTGAATCACCTCCATCGGCTCCAATGGCTTCGGAGCCGGTGGAAGTGTGCAGCTCAGACTCTTCCCCCTCGGCTCCGAAGAAAAAGGCTTCGCCGATAGTGATCCATGAGTTGGTGGGTCGCCGACAGTATTGAGCCGTTTGAGCCGGTCCCTTCTCCCTCGGAGCCGAGAGGAAAGTCTTCTCAGTGTCTACCTCCTCTAAATCCTCGACTATCGGATTCGGACCTGGATAGGGTTTTACAGAGGCTCTTCCAATCTCCAGTATTTGCTAAAATGGTCTCGGCTCCAGCACAGTTTGCTTCGGAGCCGATCCCCCCTCCTACACTCTTGATTCCTCCTCCAACCTCTTCTGACTTCTTGGAGCGGTGGTGGTGGAGCAATGTGGAGCCATACGGTCGGAGCAGAGACCCCTATCAGGCCTTTCGGCTCCGACTATGCTTCCTACCCTGTCCTCGGTTCAGGGTTTGGCACTTCGACCTCTACAGCCGGGCCCGAGGGAATACTTTGGGATTAGGTGCTTCGGTGCCTAGTCTTCCCCTCGGAGCATCGGCTGCTGGAATTCCCAGTGCCATCGTGGCCTCTAGACCAGTGACTTCCTTGGATTCTGGAGGTCCGGCCTTTGAGGCCATGAGGAGCGCGCTGGCCATGCCCTTGCCGGTTCAACTAGACTCTACCTCACCGTCCCTAGATTTGGAGACTGGTGCCTCTGTTGCGTTGCAGCCCCGGCAGCGGGCTCCAGGGCCTGAGGATACCCCAATTGGGGGTTCCTTCTTCCGGTGGTCCGTCCAAACCGCGGACGAACCTCCACGGAAGAAATTGTGCAAGAGGAAGCACGTAGACTCCCAAGATGAGTCTATCACATCGGATACTGACCTCGATGGCTGAAGGGTCCCCAAATCATCTTCGGATGATATCTCCTTCTCAGATATCTTGGAGATTCTGAGACAGAGAGGTGACTGGCAAGCCAAAACCCGTCAACTGAGGAGTCAGTCTTCCTCAAGGCCTTTGGAGCCCAGCCTCCGCCTCCTGGGTGTCTCCACCCTTTGATGAACTCCTTGATGTGGTTTCCGAAGGGTGTGGGAACACCCTGATTCCGTGGAACCGGTGCCTGCGAGGCCTAACAAATTCTTGTCAGCTCCCCCCCAGAAAGAATTTCTCACTAAGGGAGTACCGGTAGATGCTTTGGTGGTGGCTTCTGCCACACAGCAGGACGTGGCAGAGGCTTCGACGTCTATTCATCCTCCTAATAAGGATTCTAGGAGTATGGATAGGTGCGGAAGCGTACCCTGTCCTCAGCGGCCTTTACCTTATGGTCGCTGAATTATTTATGTCATTTTACGAGGCTCAAAGGGATCTTCTCAAAGAGCTAAATGACTCCCTTGTTGGTAATCTACCTGAAGCGCTGGCCTCGACTGTTGGCGCACAGATGATTACTCTTTCTTCTATTGTTAACTCGTCCATGAGGCTCATCTACATTATGCGGCCGAGGGCGAGTAGAGCAGCCGGAACAGGCGTTGCCCTTAGGAGACAAGCCTGGTTACGCTTGTGTTCGTTACGGAGGCCTTCAAGTCTTCCTTCGCCGACGCCCCCTTTGATGGGTCATCTTTGTTTGGACCCAAGGTGAAGGACACGCTAACTCGGTGCGAGCAGGAGGGCAAGACTTTGACTGTCGTTGGGGCCCGTTATTCCGCTCCTTCCAGGCCTTATCCCAAGGCTGGGAGAGGAGGGAAAATGTGGTTCAAAAAATCCCAAAAGTCTTTCTCTACTCCACCCAGTGATTCCCCCTCCAGAGGCAGGGAGGGGGGGGAATTTTGGAAGACGCCGCCCCAGAGGTGGCAGAGGCCCCCGTAACTCTGGAGACCGCGATTCCTTTCGTGGTTCTTCATACAACCAGCGTTCCTGAGTGGTTGCCCGACTGTGCAACTCCGAGCCAGTCGGGGGTCGCTTTGCGGCGCATCCACAAGCTTGGGAATCCATTACAAGCGATCAGTGGGTGCTTCGCATTATCACTGGAGGATATGTCATCCCTTTCAGCAAACCCCCCCTTTCTTTAAGGAAAATCCCGGACGTGCCACCCAGTCAGCGGGATCAGGCAGCATTAGAAATTTCAAAGCTGCTAGAAAAAAGAGCCATCCAGCCTGTCCCCACCGACCAGATCGGATCAGGAACTTACTCAAAATTATTTTGGTGCCAAAAACAGGGGACTTGAGGCCCATTTTGGACCTCAGTGCATTGAATCGTTTCGTCAAGAAGTCCAAATTCCGAATGGTCACTCTTCAATCTATTCTTCCCTTGCTGGAAAAAGATGCATGGATGTGCTCAGTAGATCTCCAGGACGCTTACTATCATATTCCCATAGCTCAAGAGTCCAGGAGACATTCGCTTCGCCTCGGAGCCAGTCATTTCAATTCGAGCACTGCCCTTTGGTCTCACCACAGCCCCCAGGGTGTTCACCAAGTGTCTGGCAGTGGTAACTGCTCACCTGAGAAGTCTGGGATTCCAGGTGTTTCCTTATTTAGACGACTGGCTCCTTACAGCCACCTCCGAGCATCTACTTCTTCAAGCGCTCAGAGCCACATTCACCTTGGGCCGTTTTTTGGGGATCACATTCAATTTGCAAAAATCTGTACTACAGCCTTCTCAGCATATTACTTTCATAGGCGCAGACTTAGACACAAAAGAATCGTGCCTTTTGCCGGCAGCAAGAATTCAGATCTTACAAGATCAAATCAAATCCTGCCTTCACTTACAAAGAGCCCCGGCCCATCGGATTCTACAACTGTTGGGTTCGATGGCGTCGACTATACTTCTAGTTCCCTTAGCCAGACTCCACATGCGAATTCTACAATGGCTACTGTCGGTTCAATGGTCTTATCAGGAACTGCCCTTGAACCACTTAATCATAATAACGGAAAGTTGCCGTCGAGATCTGCGTTGGTGGCTTCTACAGTCAAATCTCGACCAAGGGCGATCATTTATTCCTCAACGTTCCGTTGCCACTGTGACCACGGACGCCTCCCAGGTAGGGTGGGGGGGTCATTACCTGGACAGGTCGGTCCAAGGCACATGGCAGATCCAGGAAACACATTTGCATATCAATGTCCTGGAGATGAGAGCGGTACTATTGGTACTACAAGCTCTCCATCACGCTCTCCGGCAAGGACAAATTGCGATCGTATCCGACAACATGTGGGTAGTATGGTACATAAACAAGCAGGGGTACCAGGTCTTACCCACTATGCAGAGAAGCCATGAGACTTTGGCACTGGTAGCTACCAACCGCTTTCTAATGGCAACGCACATACCGGGGAAGTCGAATGTGATTGCGGACAGATTAAGCAGGACCATTCTCTTGCCTCACGAGTGGTCCTCAATCAGAGTATAGCTGCGAAAATCTTCGACAGATGGGGTCTTCCTTGCTGCGATCTGTTTGCCAGCCCCCACAATGCGAAATGCACAGAGTTCTTCACACTGTTCCTTCCCAGGGACAGATTCCCAGGGGCGCTCTGACCCACAGTTGGCCCTCGGTCTTCTCTCGCCTTCCCTCCGTTCCCCTCCTACTGAGGGTGATACAGAAGGCCATTTACATGGAGAGCGAGATGATTCTGATTGCCCCGCACTGGCCTCGTCAAGTTTGGTTCCCTTTCCTACAGAGGCATGCGATAGAAGGTCCACGGTTTCCGGATCGGTGCCAGACCTGTTGACTCATCAGTCAGGACGGCTTCATCCGTCTCTCAGGTCCCTGAAGTTGGCAGCATGGTTACTCCACTTCCATCCTTAGTCCGAGATAATGCTCTCGCCGGATGTGGTCCACATTCTGTCTTCTTCCCATAAACCTTCCACCATCAAACTTTATTCCAGTAAATGGAAAAGGTTTGCCTTCTGGGCTCAAGAACGAGGTATTGATCCTCTCACTGCTCCAGTATCGGAGGTTCTGAATTTTCTGGCCTTCCTGTTTCAGTCGGGGTCTTCAGTTTCTACCATTAAGGTTCAACTAGCGGCAATCTCTAATTTTCATGCTTCATTTGAACCTTCATTGATGTCGCACAAACTTTGTAAGGCGTTCCTTAAAGGGGCTTGGCTCCTTAGGCCCCCTTTATCTCATCCTGTTCCTCCTTGGGATTTGAATATGGTTCTTGCTGCCCTAACTGCCCGTCCTTTCGAGGCCAGCTGCTACTTCTGATTTAAAATTTCTGTCTTGGAAAACAGCCTTTTAGTAGCCATAACATCTGCTAGGCGAGTTTCAGAACTTCAAGCTCTCTGTTCTGATCCTCCCTATTTGATTTTTCACAAACATAGAGTTTCATTGAAATTGAACCCTGCATTTATTCCAAGGTGGCCTCTTCTTTCTGTCTGCAACAAACCATAGAACTCCCTGTGTTTTCCCAGAATTTTCTAATAGCAGAATATACTTTGCATCAATTGGACGTACATAGACAGTTACGTTTTATTTGGATAGAACCGCTCAAACGAAAATCAAATCAATTGTTTGTCTCTTTGCAGTGAACAAATTGGGTCAACCAGTATCAAAAGCCTCCATATCAAAATGGATTAAAGATTGTATCACTTTTGTTTATTCACAGGCCAAAAAGATCTCCCTTTCCAGTCAAGGCTCATTCTACCAGGGCAATGGCTACTTCGTAGCTTTTTACTCCAAGTTATCCTTTGATGATATTTGTGCTGCGGCAACCTGGACTTCTCCGCACACTTTTATTTCTCATTACAAATTGGATGTGGTTTCTCGAGGCAGAGCTTCCTTTGGTTCCACGGTTCTCAGGAGTGTGTTCCAATGAGCCACCCGGGATGTAGGTGCTAGGGACGCTGTCCCATCTGTCATGAATGTAGGCGAGATAGGATCCCATTACATCTTTTAGTTATGTACTTACCATAACTTTGGATGTATGGGATCCATCTCGCCTACATTCATAAGTACCCACCCTCCTTCCCCCTGCCTTTTGGATTTAGAGGAGCTGTAGTCACTTTTTTCTTGGCGTTCTTTCTTGAGGTGTATGAAAGCGAACAAACAAGATCTGGGGAAGCAGGTGTAGTGCATCCTGGGAGAGGGTATAGCCCAGCCACTGAGAGACTTCGTGCTAGTATATAAGTTGCCGAGTCGGAGCCGATGGATCGGCTCCGAACCCATCTGTCATGAATGTAGGCGAGATGGATCCCATACATCCAAAGTTATGGTAAGTACATAACTAAAAGATTTGTATTCTGTGCAACATAATCACTAAATATCTCTCAAATTGCCATTATGGCTACTTCCATGTGCATTCAGAGTTCTGCTGTCAGGAATTCCTATCAATAATGCTGCTCGTTTCATCAGTATTTACAGGAGTCATCTGTATCTAACTGTCAGATCACTAAAAGACAGTTCTCCTAGTAAACACTGTTTAACATCAATATGAACTGGTTCGTAATAATTTCTAACATTTTAACTGTTTGTTTTTATGCAAGTTTGCAGTTTCCTAAATCATTACCTGTCTCAAGTGATCACAAATAAATTCAAGGTCGTTTACACATGCTGTATGCAGATTGGTCTTAATTATGCTTCTCTCTATGAATCACAGTAATACGTGAGCATCTAAGTCACAACATCTGTGTAAACAGGCCTCTGGAGTTATGAATATGCTGCAGTGAGCTAGAGACTTCAACTGTGTGAACATCAGGAATTTTGTAGTGTCCCTAGGATTAGAAAATGGAGTCAGATACAGTGGAGTCTGCATAGTCATGAAGCATAATCCATGCCCATCCTGCATACTATGACAATGTTCAGGCTGGATTCACTAACTGCTACATTATAGCACTGTTTGGTGCTCATTAAATAGCTCTACACAACATGTAGACCCCCCCAAAGGGAAATGGCTGAATATGCTAATGAAGAGCAGAATTCCATGCTAAATAACCAATCCAGTATGGCAAAGTTATTCAGGAAGCTATAAAACAGCCCTGTATATTCAGTGTAGCCTTTTGCCCTGTACACCAAACAGCATGATTACACTGAGAGGAAAAAAAAAAAACATGTTGGGGATCACTGCTGCTATTATGACAGAAATTGCTAAGAGATGCAGGGAAACGCTGTAGGAACTATGCAATCTCTGCTTAACTTATTATAACTTGTTTCTGATGCTCTTTCAATGTGACTGATACAATGTCACATTTCCTCTTTATCATTTGCACACTGTTTGGTATTGTGCTCTGTTGACTGGCAGTGGTTAGTAGTAGTGAATGGTGGTTCACTAACCAATGTAAAAATGACAAATTTTATTTGGATTGACATTAATAGTGCAATTAATACTTGCATTACTGCACTTTCCTCAGCAGTCTGGCCAGCACTAATTAAAGAAATTCAAGCTGTCACACACTATCTCAGAAGAATAATGCATAAATGCATTGAGCTTAGAGAATCAGTGCAGGTGATCCAGGGTTCGAAACTGGTTCCCAGATAATTTTACTGATCATTTTATCATAATAAATCCTGACTTGTGTTGATGTGGCAAACTCAAATAAGGTCAATATTCCTTGAAAGTGACAAACATTTAAGTCATTTGAAATGATGTCAATATTAATTGTGTATGCTGAGTGAAAAATGAAAGCATTGTTAGTCTTTTCTCTGTGCCCTTCTCCATTCCCATGACATTAACTAAAGTCCTGATATTGAGACATACATGGTAGTACTGATGTGGTAAGGAGATGTGAGAAGACTATATAGTATAATACAGTAATAGCTCTGCTTATTGCTAGATATACACTTTGATTCATTTCATGTTCCTTTAAATTATCCCCCCAAATTTTTTTTTGTGCATGATTTTTGATAAATATTGCCTTCAGCACTTACTCACCACTTGGCAGCACAAAATACACTTTCGTGGCTTAAGGAAACAAGTGAAAAAAGTTTTGGCTGCCTTATGTAGTGCAAACCAGGTTGGAGGCATTGCACTCTGGGTGGTAGTGGAGAAAAAGAGCCACTTTTTAGGTAACTTTCTCTATGACACAAGGTGTAACTGCATAGAGCTTAGAGAAAAAGGACAGCTGATACATGGTTTGAATCCACTTAAATGATAATTTTACAGAGGCTGGTCTGAATATACATTCAATCACATTTTGTGATACCATTGTGTTTAAAATCAAGTATTGTCAATATTGCTAACGTGAGCTGTTGTGTGCCCACTTTCCCATCATTTTATCATAATAAATCCTGACTTGTGTTGATGTGGCAAACTCAAATAAGGTCAATATTCCTTGAAAGTGACAAACATTTAAGTCATTTGAAATGATGTCAATATTAATTGTGTATGCTGAGTGAAAAATGAAAGCATTGTTAGTCTTTTCTCTGTGCCCTTCTCCATTCCCATGACATTAACTAAAGTCCTGATATTGAGACATACATGGTAGTACTGATGTGGTAAGGAGATGTGAGAAGACTGAATATATCAGTATAATGCAGTAATAGCTCTGCTTATTGCTAGATATACACTTTGATTCATTTCATGTTCCTTTAAATTATCCCCCCAAATTTTTTTTTGTGCATGATTTTTGATAAATATTGCCTTCAGCACTTACTCACCACTTGGCAGCACAAAATACACTTTCATGGCTTAAGGAAACAAGTGAAAAAAGTTTTGGCTGCCTTATGTAGTGCAAACCAGGTTGGAGGCATTGCACTCTGGGTGGTAGTGGAGAAAAAGAGCCACTTTTTAGGTAACTTTCTCTATGACACAAGGTGTAACTGCATAGAGCTTAGAGAAAAAGGACAGCTGATACATGGTTTGAATCCACTTAAATGATAATTTTACAGAGGCTGGTCTGAATACACATTCAATCACATTTTGTGATACCATTGCGTTTAAAAATCAAGTATTGTCAATATTGCTAACGTGAGCTGTTGTGTGCCCACTTTCCCATCATTTGTCATTACCTACAAGTCTGATGATGTGTTCCACAAAGTACATTTCTGATGATGCAATCAGAAGTGAGAATGACAAACATGTCACTTGAATGCACTCCTTGGTCTGGTCATTGCTACATGTACCAATGTATTGCATTTATTTTACTGTCATCTTTTTTCTCTCATCTATTTTTTAATGCCTTTTCCATTTGCTATCTGCTCAGCAGTGCACAAACATGGTTCACTCCCTAAAAAAAAAAAATGAAAACTTTAGTTTAGGCTGCCTTATCAGACTCAAATATGCATAGCATTGATGTGCAGCTCTTAGCACCATGGATGTAATTACTGCAGAGAATGCACCGGACAGATATCCAAATCTGTGGCACAAGATGTAAATTAAATGGAGTGAAATAGTGTATATGATGCATTGCTCAAATTCTGTTTAGAGACTGCATGCAATTATTCACAATATGTATTTCTTTTTAATTTGCATTTGCAAACATGATTTACTACCTAAGGAAAAAAGTAAAAAAATAGTTTAGGATGTCATTCATATGTATTGCAAACACCTGCTGGTATTGCATGGTCAGCAGCATTCTGGATAGTAGCCAGTGAAGAAAATACACCTGTCATGTAACTTTCTGTGTCACAAGGTGTAAATGAAATTAAATTGAAGAAATAAGGCACATGATGCATTGTTCGAATCCTGTTTAGAGATCACATTTCAATTATTCACAATGCCATTTTTAAATTTTTTTAATATGCATTTGCTCTCCACTTGGCAGCGATCAAACGCAGTTCACTATCCAAGGAAAAAAGTGAAAAATTTAGGCTGCCTTATATAATGCAACCATGCTTAGCAATAGTGTTCTTTTCTCAGCACTCTGGACAGTACTGAGTGGAGAAATTCCACCTGTCCCAAACCTGTCTCTGTGGCACAAGGTGTAAGTGCAGTGAATTTAGATAAAAAAAACCCCAGCTGATTAAGGGTCTGAAACCAGCTAAAAGATACTTTTACAAAGGGTATAAGAATCCCATTTCTCACAACATTTTGATTAGGACTATAAAAGTAAAGAAAAATTATAGGTATGTGACAGGTTAAGCATGTTCATTGCAAGCAATGTATCAGTAATGTTTGCATAAGTAAACCTTTCTATTTAGCGGGTCTATATTGATCAATGAAACGGCATTACAACGAATGCTGTTTCACCGGCACATATAGATCGAAATCCCTAAACAGCGAAGGCTTATGTCAGTAATTTTTTTCCCAGGGAAAAAAATCGCTTGACCTGAGCCATGACATTGCTCTTTACCCCACTGTAGTGTGATCTCGGAGTTGGCATATATAGTTGGGGGGGGGCTGTGGGAGGCACAGCCCCCCACTTTGAAGTGATGTGTTTGTGTTTTGAGGGCAAGCGACTTCTTTCCCAGGGAAAGAAATTGCTGTTTTGACTGTTCATGATTTATTGAGGTCAATGATTCTGTGTCACTGAAGAGGCATCCAATGAACATCTCTTCGAACATTTAATATAGACTCCTATTTAGTATATGTCATTAATGATTCACATATAACCTCAAGCTAATGTATGTGTCCAATTTCTTAAACATGTCAAGGATTTTTATTTTAAAATTCATTTGCGTATTGCTCACTAGGCAGAAAAGGAATACATTTATTCCAGTAATCAGGGAATGTCGAGAAGCAGGCATGAGATTCAAGCTGCTGTATTCAGCTATTTTCAGAATATTCTTTCCTGGAGGGTCAAAATAAATTTTTGATGCAGAACATGCTAAGGAGTAAACACAAAAGTTTGTCCAACAAAATTTGAGCTATCAAACAGAAGGATATTCTGCTTCTTGTTCTGGTAATAAAGCCCATAGAGAGACCGTGGCAGTGAAACCTTTTCCAATGTTTGAATAGAAAATGCTTGAGAGACAATAAAAAGCACAAATGTTCACTAGAAGAATCATAAGTGTGTTAGAAATGAGGCAAAGACTGGATTTGGGCAATGGAGATCAACAGGAAGAAAACCAGCAACTTGGAAATTGACAAATGTGGAATTACAAATTATTAATTATATTTATGAAACAACAAGAAAACCTGGAAATGTTGGACTCTTTGACTTTGTTAAACTTGTAGGGGACTCCAAAGCATACACCCCACTTCATGTTATTAATGTTTGGAAGAACATTTAGAAGAGGGGAAGAGGAAAGAAAGAGTTAACTGTAAGTAAAACAAAATTTGTTCTTAACAGTAGTATTTTTATAATGCATGACATAACCTGCATGCTATAAAGTAAAATATTTTCAGTTATTTTTGTGTGTAATGGAGATACTAAAGTAAACAGGTGCCCTTTTTTTTTCCTTCTTCTTTCTCCTTGTTCAGTTTTAAGAAATGTAGGCACTGCAATGTAAAAAAGAGAAGTATGGACAAAAGAGCATGATACAAGAAAAATTATCTGTTTTTTTTCTTACTCTTGCAGAGGGGAATGACTGAATTAAGGCCCTTGGCTTGATCTAGTAACAAGTTTTAAGGAGAAGGAAATAAAAAAGAACGATGAATATAATAAAAGATTTCCTCTAGCAAATAAGTGAATTCTTATAGCAGAAGAAACTGTGCATCTGGTTATCATGTATCCATGGAAACAATCTGATAAGGGGTAATAAAAAAACAGAATACTGCTTTCTTTCAATGGGCTAAGAGATAATGTTTTCTGAAAGCATTCAATTGTTTTTTTTTATAATCTGGGAGAGGAATAAAGATAAGACAAAAATGGACAATACTTAGTGGACGTACAAGCACAGGCTGTACCACTCATCTTAGCATGGATAACCTTCCTTCTAGATTAATCCAAGTCTGTAAATGTGGTTGTCAATCTGGGACAATCTTCCTATGGGGGTGGGGGGGGAGTTAAACCTCAGTATGTGAAGATGTACATTGTTTTGTGTGTTAGTATTAAGTTGATAGGTTTTACAGGTGTTTTGGGGGGGGTGTTTTTCTTTTTGTTTGAAGGTTTTCAATAAAACAAAGTTTTGTAAGATGTTACATAGGCTCAAATGGATATGACAAGAAACAACTGTATAAAAGATTAAACTGTCAAACAGTAGTGTACACATGTAACACAAAAGCTGAAACTAGACATTTAAAAAAAAAAGGCTGTCACACATAAGCAGGAATAATAACTTCTTAACATAATGAAAACCCAAAATGTACCAGCATTGAACCAAAGCTAATAAAACAAAAAAATTGCCACTGGCCAATATGTTAAAACCTTGATTTAATACATAAAACAAAAAAGGACAACAGATTAAGCACTTTCATCTAAACTCATCAGTACTTCAGAAGAGCAACTCCTGTCCCAGCTACATCTGACCCACTCCATTCTCATCCAACCCAACTACCCTAATATCTCTCTATACTCCAAATTGTACTCTCCGTAGTTTTGACTAACCTCCGTGAAACTTAACAAGCCCAATAAAAACATTTGTAAACTTCTCTATAATGACTTTGTTGCCTAAACATGGAATAAATTGCCCCTACACATAGAATGATCACTAATACTGTTTCAAATACACTATTAAGCTCATAGACCTGCCCTTGCCATGATCCTACCTAATCTTCCTCCCCACTCTACTACTAACCCCTCCTTTTACTCCTTTTTCTCTTCCCCCTCTCAGATATCTAATAATTGATCAACAATTACAAAATCATACAGTCTCTCTTCTCTGAAATGATGTACTTTATGCCAAACTTACTTCACACCAATACATAAGTAACTGAACAATTGTACATCAAAGATGCATTGGATATTATCTGTGATGATTCCTATACCACCTTATCTCTTCCTACATATAATTATTTTTGTAAATATGTAATTATCATAAAAATATGTGTTTTGGTTTTGATTATAGTATGTAACTGCATGTTTGTGATCCAAATACTAAAATTCCTGTGTGATTTTACATCAATTATTATATCTTTTGGAGCTTTTCTCCTCAGGTCTCTGCTGAAAAAGGGCAACTGCCCAGTCAGACTAACCTGGTCAACAAATCTCAAAATAATAACAAAAAAAAAAAAGAAAAGAAAGAATGAAATACGCCAATGTTAGAGGTAGATAAGGCACGATTACTAACTGTTAGGACAGGAGGAGATTAGGTAAAAATGGTGATGTATAACTAATCTACAGGAAAGTCTCCAGGAATAGAAAGTATTCCTATGGAAGTTTGGAAGCTAGGAGAGAAGAAACTGGTAAGGATCTGGAAGGTTTTTGTTTAAAAGTATTTTAAACTGAGGAGAAGTACCAACATCCTGGAAGAAAGTGGTGGTGGCTGCAATACCTAAAGATGGTAAAGACCCATCAGATCCAGCTTCATATGGGGCCATTTCAATTCTAAACCATGATTATAAAGTGCTTATGTCTATAATGACTAAAAGAATGAAATAGGTGAAACAAAAATTGATATATGTGGATCAATGTGGTTTTGTGGAGGGAAGGCAAATATTTCACAACATTAATAAAACAATGATTATTCAGAGGGAAGCAGAATGTAAAAAAATACCAGTGGGTCTTGATTCTTGATGCAGTGAAAACATTCAACAGAGTAAGCTGTGATTTTATGAGTAGGGTAATGGAAATATTTGCATTCTCTGAGATGTCATGAGTAGGGCAATGGAAACATTTGCATTCTCTAGTAAAATCAAAGTAGATTTGGAGAATACTTGATGGATCGGAAGCAAATATTAAAGTGGATGGGTTCCTCTCTGGTAAGTTCTGTTTGAGAATAGAAACCAGGCAGGGGTGTTCTCTTTCCTCTTTTTTATTTGCATTATATTTAGGACTATTGGCAAAGAAAATAAGGGATTCAGAAATTCAAGGATATAATTGATATGGTAGTCAAGAAAAGATAGCTTTATTTGCAGATGCTATGATTTTATACCTGATAAAACCAGAAAATAATGTTTCAGTGTTGTGGAACATTTTGAGACAGTTTCAAGTCATTCTGGGATACAAAATTAATGAAGATAAAACAAAGGCAATAGCTATAAACTATATACCCAAACACAAATTGGTTCAGCAGCACCCATGTGATGTCCAGCCAATGTCTCACTGAACTGCCACCAATTAAATGTGATGTCCCTTACTATTCTGGGTCAGTAACTAACGATCTTCAATTCTCACTACTGACTCCACTGTGAGATTGTCACTTAAACAGGAGTAATATTTCACAATTTTCCCATAAGAGCACAACAGATTTCTAAAGTCCTAGAGAAATGCATCCACCTTCAACTCCTTTCCCATCTCTTGGACAACAACTTATTAACCCCTACCCAACACGGATTCAGACCCCATCATAGTACCATGACTGCCCTGTTATCCTTCCTCGAAACTGTGAATAAAGCTAGAGACTCTGGCTACACTGTATCTACCATTCTTCTCGATCTCTCTCAGGCCTTTGACACCATCTCTCATCACCTACTTCTTACTAAGCTATCTAACCTAAACCTCTCTCCCTTTTTCCTCAACTGGTTTTCCAGCTATCTCTCCAATAGGCAGCAAGCAGTCAAGTGGAAAAACGCCACCTCCTCCTTCCTCAACACCCCAACAGGTGTCCCACAAGGTTCAATATTGGGCCCCCTTCTCTTTAATATTTTCATTAATGACTTTTACCACTCTATCCCTCTTGCTAACATTATTCAATATGCAGATGATTCCACAATCATCTGTTCTGCCTCTTCCATCCCAACTCTTTTAAAACTGACTCAAGATGCCTTCTCCACCACTGAAAGGTGGATGAAAGACAACCATCTGGCACTCAATGCTGCTAAAACCAAACTTATGATATGTACCCCCTCTAAAACTAGTAACATCGATCATCATTTATTCTCCATCAACAGCCAAAATAACATACCTCTTGAGCTGGTAACAGAAACCAAACTACTAGGAGTCCAAATTGATGACAAGCTTAAATTCAACTCCCACCTACTACTAAACATAAAAAAAAACACCAAAAACTTGGCATGCTATACTGACACAATCAGTTCCTTACCCCAACTACTAAGCTTACTCTCTCTACTACATATCTCTTACCCTCCCTTCTCTATGGAGCACCTCTACTTACAAACCTACAATCTACTATCAAAACCAAGCTATCCTCTTGTTACAATAAAATTGCCAGATTCGCCACTAGTAATAAATCATCTACCCACCACTGTGAACCCCTCCACAAACTCAACTGGTTAGAACTACCCAACTACCTCTCCTACACTCAGCTCACCTATGCTCACAAACTGATTTTCCAGCCTTCCCTCTGTCCCGCACTCTCTACTACTTTTAAAATGCACCACACTCAAAGACATTTAAGATCAAACAGTCAAAACCTCATAGAAATTCACAGACCTCTCCACACTCCAGGACAAAACCTCCTATCCTTCTCACTAGCACGAATATGGAACTCCCTTCCTCCCTGCATCCGTACCATTACTAGCCTCCCATCCTTTAAAAAATCACTCCATTCTCATCTAACCTCCTCATGGGAATGCTCCTGCTCACACCCCTCATAAGCTACTCACCACTTTAACACTTTCTGTCTTCCTTCTGTCAAATCCCAGATAGCAAGCTCATGCTTGCTTCCAATATACAACACCCAGCAATCTGTTATCCTACTACAACTAACTACCTCTCCTCAATCCCACAAAAAAAAAGAATTTTATACATTATATTATTGTCATTATCAAGACAAAAAAGCGAAGGAATACAAGTCAAGCAAGGAAGAAAACCAGCTGCAGTTAGCTCGTTGACCAAACACGAGTTCAATATAATTTGAAACAACGCTGTTTGCAGATTAATAACGTTAGAACTTTAATTATATCCAAGCACTTTCGGAGGGAATTGTATCTCTCCTTCTTCAGACAAAACGCAAAATTCAAAACAGTCACGTTATAACCATTTCACCCTTAAATAGGGAACTAATTAATCAATTATTCAATAAATCGCCATTTTCTTTAAATTTGATACTGTGTTAAAACCATTTAAAAACATTTAAAAGCCAACTTCTAAATCAATTCCTGTACTTATAGTTGCAAGTAAACTATTGAAAACAAGTTTACATGTGGGCTATAACTTTCCCATTTAGTTATGATTATACATCTGTTTAAAAGGCAAAAAAATACTTCAAAAGCATACCCATACAGCAATAAATCATCATAAACAATGCATAGTCGCCAAATACTGTACTACAACAGATCGTGTGTGCTGTTATCCCACTCGTCCACTTTCAGTTAACATTTTGTTAGCCAAATCATATTTAATGCGTATATCTTTATTTTTATACTGCATTTCTATTTATGATTTGGTCTAACCTGTTTAAGCAATTCCTAAGAATTCTTTTTTATTTGCATAAATAAGCTAATTTCAGTTGCCATATGTATGCTCTTAACCATATTATGTTTACAGCCATATGGCTTATGTTTTATTATGTTTAGCCAATGCACTCGTTTTAATAAAATTATCCATGTTAAAAATAATATTAAAAGTAATATTTTACGTTAATCCTTCTTAACATTCTAAATAGAAAGCCTAAAAAGTGCTTCCATAAACACTTTACTGACCCCTAATAAATTTAAAGAGTCAGTCAGTAAAGAAGTCAGAAAATCAATAAAGAAGTCAGAAATTTACCAAAGCTAATTCACCCATCCCAAAGAACATTATTTTAAAAATAGTTAATCTGAAGACAAAAAGCACACTAAATGTACTACTACCTTAAGTATGTCTTCCATATGTAAAAGACCCAACTAGGAAATAAAAAGTTCCTACAAAAAATGTATATATATCTTTTTGTTATTAAAAAGCTACTTTAAGGTGTGTAAGATGTATTGTGAACAGCTTTTTGTTTCTTTAAAATACACACTCCAGGACAAAACCTCCTATCCTTCTCACTAGCACGAATATGGAACTCCCTTCCTCCCTGCATCCGTACCATTACTAGCCTCCCATCCTTTAAAAAATCACTCCATTCTCATCTAACCTCCTCATGGGAATGCTCCTGCTCACACCCCTCATAAGCTACTCACCACTTTAACACTTTCTCTCTTCCTTCTGTCAAATCCCAGATAGCAAGCTCATGCTTGCTTCCAATATACAACACCCAGCAATCTGTTATCCTACTACAACTAACTACCTCTCCTCAATCCCACAAAAAAAAAGAATTTTATACATTATATTATTGTCATTATCACCTTTGATTGTATCACTCTTGATCTGTCTAATTACAACAATTGTACAATGTTAACCTTACTAATTCTCATGTAATCTACATGTATATTGCAATTGATGTGTATATCCTAAACTTGTGTAATCTGTATGTGGAGCTTTTCTCCCCAGGACTCCATTGAAAATGGGTTCTTCTGGCCCAATGGACTATCCTGGTTAAACAAATGCAAATAAATAAATAAATAAATTAAAAAAATATAGCTGTTTGAAAA
Organism: Protopterus annectens; assembly: GCF_019279795.1. Taxonomy (NCBI): domain Eukaryota; kingdom Metazoa; phylum Chordata; order Ceratodontiformes; family Protopteridae; genus Protopterus; species Protopterus annectens. Next base: position 1,244,231,675 of record NC_056747.1, on the reverse strand, counting down.
AGTTATTTTTCCTGTCAATCAGCTGTTCAAATAATCACCTAGCAACCAGGAATATTCTAATGATATCACCTACTGTTCAGCTGATTCTGCACAGTACTTTAGAAACTCCCTTTCAAATTGTGCAATTAGAAATGTATCAAGACACTGACAGATTCTTTAAACATTCTGTTTAAACAGGGAAATACTCAACATTTAAAAAAATATATTTGCATTTCACAATTAGACATGCTGGCATACAGTGCAAGTTAATCTGAAAATATACCCACATCTCCAGCCATACATGCTAACACAGATAGCAGAGTTTTCATTTTCTTAACAACCCATATTTATGGGTATATGATAAAATGAAGTGTTTAGGAGTATGGATTAAAAATATTCTATCATGGCAGCTAAGAATATATGGAAAGAGACTAAACAACACAAAAACTGAGAAATTGGAAGCTCTGTTTTATGGATAGAGATAACAAGATACAAGCAGTCAATATGTTTTTAATCCCCTTAGTCTTACACACGTCAGGCATATTTTTATTGACCAGAGGAGAAGTTGTGGATAGCAATTAATAAAGCATTGAAGGATTTTATCCTGAAGGGGAAGATGGCAAGAATTAAGTGAGATTAGCTGATCCTCCCAACATAACAAGGTGGTTTGGGATTACTTGATTAGAAGGGGTAATTCAGAGCAACACAGTTAAGGCTCCTACATATAGCACAAGTAGAAATATAGAATTTAAAGTGGAAAGGGATTATGATGAAACAGGGGGACACTCAAGAAACAAGTAGAGACTGAGATGTTGGATGCTGATCCTTGAGGAGAATACCAATAACTACACATAATACTATATTCATAAAGCAGCAGAAAGTATTCTAAGAACTAAGCCAACACGGGAATGGAGAAAGGAGATTCTGCTGATAGGGATGACTGCATTAGGGTTATAGACAATAGGCAAGAGGGGACTGGAATTTACTGGATAAAACTGGCAAATGAACCAAATTATTGGGAGCAAATAATTAGAGAGAGAAAGGTAATAGAATGGAAAAAGTCTAAGAATGTATTTGAACTGCAGGCTAGAGATTACCTTCACTATCAAAAATTGCTATGAGAGTATAGGCAAAGAGAAAGAAATAGGGGATCCTAAGCAAAAGGTCAGTACTGGTAGTTTTAGTAGAATCTAAAACAGAAGCTGATGTTAAAAAGGGGGTAATTAGTACAGCATATAAAATATTGTATGATAACTGTAAGAATCAATCAGAGGAGGTCATAAAGGATAGGGAAGAGAGATTGGATAAGCAATTCACAAAAAACAAAGAGAGACTGGATAAGCAATTCACAAAAAACAATGGGGGATATATTTATGACTCCCAGATATGCAACTAAGTCTAGAAGATTTAGGATCTTTGCTTGGAAGTGTTTACATAGGTATTTTTATACCCTAAGTAGACTCCAAAGAGTTTAACCTCAGGTAGATAGCAAATGTTAGAAGTGTAATGGAGAAGAAAGACATAATTGGCAACATATCATTTGAGAGTTTAATGATTTGACAGACTTTAAAAATTCTCTGAAGACTACTCAGCCAGAAATACTGGGTGAGCAAACTAGTATAACTAAGAAAATTATTTTTTGAGCTATGATATAGAATTGGAATTGCCTAAACATAGTAAGGTCTTGCTGAATGTATTTATGGTGAATGCCAAAAAAAGCAATTACTAGTAAATGGAAAACAATGTCTAAATCAATTGCACTAGAAGTAGTGAATATAGTAACATAGATAAAATAACTGGAAATGGGATCTTTAGAAAAGGGTAGGAGCAAATTACATAGAAAAAAAGAGAATTATGGGAGCAACATATGCAAAATAATGTTTTAGAGGAGGAATAAGGTTGAAAAGAAAGCAGGATTTGAATGACCTATGTAATGCTTGACTAACAATGACTGGATAGACTATAAGTGATGTATAATGTTTGCAGTGGAAAATATGTCAGTATGGTTTGTTTTCTTTTATATAAACATATGATTGCCTACTTTATAAGTGATAATTTAATAAAGATGTTTCTTGTTTAAAGAAAAATCACTTACATATGTATGATGGGAACAATACTTTTGTTGTAATCATCATGACTCATCACATATCCTATATGTTTAGGACAGTTATGGCTTGTGAAGTATGTATGTAACATATCCCAGACTATATTACTCAGTTAATTCAACTGCACCCTTCTGAAACAGATTTTCAGAAATACTGACTCTTACATAGGAATGATTTCCCAGTACTAATTAAAATCACACACACACACACATTGCTGAAGTGTATCTCCATTTATTCTGAAATTAGTATATTTCTAGTTACTGTGCTTAAAAGGTAGTTCTTCTGAGGCAGTCAATTAATAAGCTAAATCTCACTTTTTGCATGCTTTGTCTCATGAGTTGACTTCCCAGTGGGTACAACAATATTTTAACATTGTGTAAGCCCCACATCATAACAGATCACCATTCATCCTCTTTCTCCTTCCAAATTGCAAGGATTAAAAGCCATGCCATTAAACATTCCGTTGTTGAATATTGATACATGTCAATAGGTTGAGCATCACACATGGCAGAGCTCAATGCCATGTTTCACACCTTTACTTCTGTGTGATGTAAGTAGTGACAATGTATCTGACAAGGAATCCATCTGCTTTCGCTTGTGCAAATGCAGTTGGTAAGGCCATGTGTCTTTGTATACAACCAGTTACATGCAAGATCTAAACTAAGTGCCAATTCAGACATATTTTGTTAGCTTGACTTTTGTAGACATGACTGATGAGGGAGAGAATGGAGGTAAATTTAGACCACAAAGGTGGAGTTTTGAAGAGTCCAGGATATTTGTGGCACTCCTGATGAAGTGCTACAGCTGTAGGCTGCTGTGGGGGGTTATACTAGGTCTCTGTATAAGGCTGAGGCTTGGAATAGCTTAGGCAAAGCTGTCTCCAGTACAACTGGCATTCCACAGACTAGGAAGCGATGTTGTTACCACTACAATGACCTTAAGAAGCACAAGTAGGACCTCCTAAGCCAGTGGGATGACATGACAAATTAATGATTTAATAAGTAAGAGTAACACACCATACAGATGCTACTACGTCTCATGAAATATATTGTTGCCTACTCCTCTCCACATCTGACTCACTGTCTCTCTTCACTCCTTCTCCTTCAGTAAGATGTCACTGTGCTTCAGTTGTGTTATTTAAATGTTGTAAAGTAGTAATTCTTTAGTGTGGTGATGAGCTAATGCTTACATGTATATATAGATGTTTAACTAATTTCAGGAGTTTTAATCCAGCCATTAGCTAAGTGTTACTGCCTCTTTTTGGTATGGGTTCAGGTGCCTAGGCAGTGAAACAATTCCCTGTGATACATTTGATTGGAGACACATGGCTGAACACTTAGCTGCAGAAAAACATGGCTGTTGCAAATTCCCTGTGCAAAAACAGAAAAATGCAGTGCAATGCCCACAAATTTAATAACCAAATGCACAGGTGGAAAATAATGTCCATGGCCCCCAAAGCAAAATGAGACAACAGTCAATGTGGCAGGCATCAGCAGCAGGCTGGCTAGTGGGCATGTCAGTGGCAGTTAAAATGCAGTGCTTTATAATTGGTGTGTGTGTGGACCCCCACCCCCTTCACAGTGTCTAGGGAATGTTACCTAAAATGAATAGCATATAAGATTTCCTCCATGCTGCAGCACACTTCTACATGTTGTAGTTACATATGTAAGTAATGTACACCGAGTACAAAACTCATTACTTCATATGTCCCCATGCACTTGGTTATTAAATTTGTGGGCATGGGAGTGTGTGCTTATCTTTGTCCACAGGGAATTTTCAAACAGCCATATTTCTCTGCAACTGCGTGTCACTTCAGCCATGTGTCCCCAACCAAATGTATATCAGGGAAATGTTTTGCTGCCTAGGTGCCTGAACCCTTTTGGTACACTGTTTAATGTGTACTGGTTGGCTACACATTGTTATGAGCCACCATTATCTTTCCTCTGTTATAACCTACTTCCTCTCTGCCTCCATCTCACTCTGGATCTTCTCCCTTCTGTATCATTATTCTTCCATGCCTGCATTTGCGCAATATCTGGCACCAGGCAACAAATGCAACTAAGGCTAAAGGGAAGGACACAGCTTATGGTAATATGTTGTGACTGTATTGCCTTTGGCTGCATTACTGTGTTGCCCTTCACTCCACTGTGCTTAGCTATGATTTTTCAGTTTAATGTATTTTTCTTTTTTTTTTTTTTTACTCAATTGACTTTTATTTTGATGAAATAACACAATAATTTAATACATTCATAACATTCAATAACTATTTACAGTATTTACATTCAGCCTGACAAAAATAATTTAGATAAAAACATTTCTAGTTTAATAAGTTAATATATAAACTATGATAGTTAGGAAGAGTTTGGTTCCATCTGTAGGGTATCAGTCCAATTCAAAACTTTCCTCCACGGACAATTAATCAATGGCTTAGGAAAAGTTCTTAACTCTTTAGTTCTTTTCTCCATTAGTATGCATTTCTTCAGTGATGATAGGAATTCCTCTATTGTGGGTGCTACATTAGAGTTCCATCTTCTAGTTATACATTTTCTGGCTATTGCTAACATTGTCCACAACAAATATAGGTCATCTGTCTTCATATTATTACTATTAACAACATTCAATAAAATTAAAGACTGTCAAAACAAATATATCAGTATAGATAGCTTGAAGAAATTTGTTAATCTCATTCCAATATGGTTTAATATTAGTAGTCATAAAAAATATGAGACCAGTCAGCATTAGTGGACAGATGACATCTCCAACATAACTTGCTGTTTGAAGGGTTCATTTTTGAAAGTTTCTCAGGTGTCAAAAAGGATCTGTGTAGAAATTTCCAATGAAAAATCCTCCAGAATTGTAAGAAGTTAGTTTAACTGAAAATAAAATGTTTGTTTTATCTTCAATTTATAATGATACTTGAAACCCTTTAGTTAGGTATTGCCAGTAAGAATCTTTAGGATCTGTCTTATAGACAAAGTGTTCTATAGATATGATAATTCATTCTTAACACTGATATTATTATATAGAATTCCAAAAATCCAGTTTATAATTTTTGGTACGGTTTTGAAGAATGTGTTATGTATTATTCTACACAGATCCTTAGTGTATGCTGTGACACACTGAAGAACCAGCCAGTCATTAGAGGATAGGCCATAGGTTGACAATATACTTTGTATGCTCAAAGCGTGTTGGTTTTCAATACATTGCAACCAACAAAATAGGTTATTATTTTCCCATAAACCAAAACTGTGTGTGTTTTATCAGGGAAATCCCTTGTAGTAGTAAATGGTATTAAAAATCTATGCCACAGTTTTATATCTAAATTTGTGTTAATGAATTTTCTAAACACATTAGAAATATTGTGCTGCTACATTTTTATTTGTTAATTGATAGCTAATTGATTTCTGCTGATCATATATATATATGAGCACTATGGATCCAACCAAGGTACATCTTGTTAACATTAGAAATATTGTTTATTAGTGTTAGTTTAGTTAATTTTGTTGTACTATACTGTAAATTTAAACTTAAATAGTGCCATATCTTATCTTTGTCAGTTACCAAAGCATTCTTTGATAAATCATTTTCATTCATTAGTATAATGGAGTGTAACTGTTTCCAGTTGGAAGAGTATCTAGGATTTATCCAATTCATCACTATTTTAATTATAGATGCCTTTATATAAGTTTCAATCTCTGGGAATTTTAACCCCCCTTGTTCCCATTTTCTGATATGATGTGAATATGCCACTCTATTTTTTTTTTGGGGTACCACAGGAATTTCATCAGAGTTGAAGTGATTTATTTAAGGATTTTCTTTCCTGGTGGAAGTATAAGGGCTTGTGCTATATATAATGTTTTAGGTAGCAAGTTGTAACCTATCATCACATGTTATAAACAAAGTATTCCATTTGCTTATTAATGTCTTAAGTCTATGGCTTTAGCATAGTTAAGCTGTAAAGTTTCCTCTATATTCTTGCCTAGGACTATTCCTAAATAGTCTAGAGTTGAAATTTGGTTTCCAATAATATGATTAACTGGAACCTGTATGTTCTTTTTTATTTAATAATAAATATTTTGATTTAGATTTGTTGAAGGAGAGTCCTGAGATTTTTTGGAAATTTGTTGTTACTATATCCACCTAACACTTCCTTAGAGTTGGGTAAGGTAAGTAAGACATCATCAGCAAACATCATTTTATAAATACATTGTTTATATATATATATATATATATATATATATATATATATATATATATATATATATATATATAGTTTAATGTACCTTTCAATGAGCTGAAGAGTTGAATGCACAGATTACAGTGGTAAATACGGTAATGAAGATGAATACATACATGCACATTTGCTGAAATCTGCTGTCAAATGTTAACTATCAGAAGTATGACTCCTATGTAGTTTGTTTAGATAATACTCAGGTAAAAATGTTTTTCTTTGGAATGCTCTAAAAGTTCAAATCCACATGGATGCATCATTTTTCAGAATGTTTTGTCTGTCTCCTGTGTCTGTAAATGTTGGCTACATGTCTCCTTAACACATCGTACCCTGCAGCTGTATAAATGTGTCTGCTCTCTATAGTGAAGCCTATCTTCTACTGATCTTTGCGCAAAAGTTGGCACAGAGCAATATAAGAGTACTGTTAATTCCTATTTAAGTTCAACATATCAAGGTATGATTATGCATACACTAAGAGTTTGCAACAGCAATGCAGTTCAGCTTGGCAGAGCTGTGCTCAAATAAGAAAATAAAAAAAAAGAAAATTAAATTATTATTATTGTTTTAGTTTGCACAATGTTTGTTTTTCTGAATTAATTTTATCAACACTTATCTTAATTTCAGACTGATGTTGACTCAATGAATACAATGTATGTCTGCTCTACAATGTTTACAATTAAAACTGTTACAAATGTTGTTAACAAATTCTCACAAAATCCACCTGTTATTCTGCAGTGCACTCTCCAATGTATGACATGCACATATGTCTTGCCAATTCACATTGTACAAGTATGAGACAATAAGCGTAGGTTAAGAGATAGGGTATACAACCATCTCTACGATATTAGAAAGGGCAATGAACAGAACACTTATTAGAATATACAACACATAGATTCAGTTTTAAAGCCCTAGAATTGGTCACCATTAACCTAAGGGGAGGTGATAACATTAATCAATTGGCTTGTATTGAACTTAAATGGATATTCACTTTAAAAGCCCATATTAGTCCAGGTATTAATCAGTTTGTCTCTATAAAACCCATATTAAACCATAGGAAACTTTGAAGTTATTGTATAGGTTGTTTAGCATATTCTTTCTGTTTTTTGGTTACTGATGTCCCAACAGATTTAGAATAGGTGTTAGTCTGTTTAATTAGTACTTATCGTTTAGATGGCATGAAATACAGTTGACAGTTACTGCTATTCACAACACTTTGTATATTGTGATAGTTGTATGTCAACTTTACACTCATCATTATAATAATTTATTTATTACTTTTCATCTTAAATTCATTGTATTAAATTGTTTATTATTTATTATTTTCTCTACATATATATATTTATAATAAGTAATATCTCAGTTAACACTCATTTATATTACCACATTTAATAACATTTAACAAGAAAAAATTTTTTATTCTTTAATATTTTTAATATTTTTTTATTTCCTATTTTTAAGTACATTAAGAAAAGCAATTATGAATTTTTGCCATATATATTTTTTAACAAACCACATTGATTATATCTTTCCCATTAAGGGACACGATGGTACATATCTCTTATTTTCTTCCACCACTTTTTGCTGCTATTACAGAAACAGCTTGACTTCTATTTCCTTCCACCACTATTTGCTGCTTTTACAGAAACAGCTTGACTGTTATTCTGATAGTGACCCCTTTAATTGGTCATTCATATTAACCTACTAGGTTTTTTTGATTTTTTGATTTTTACACATCAGAACTTTTTCACTTGCTCGCACTATGGATTTCTTCATAAAACCCTCTTCATCATAATTTTAGCACACGTGTATTGTGATTCTAGTTGCACAATGCGTATTAACTGCACACCTTAATTAAATATTTAGAATGCTGATAAATAGAATGTTTCTTATATAAACCTCTTTATAGGCATTCTTTCGTTTTTAAACTGGTTTTAATGACATTAATCTTTTACAATAAATAGTAGCGCACGATACATTGTCCTCTCAGTTGTATGCGATGTTTTGTTATTGTACACTGCTATTAATTAACTATTAATACGCCACGGAAAGTTTCTACATATATATTTTTAACTTTTTATGGTTTACCTTTCAACTTTATTTCAACTTGAATCAACATGATTTTTAAAATTTAATTGTTTAACACAATATTTTACATTTCCATAATTCGTGCTTCACATGATGATATAGAAATTAAGATGCATTACTTAGTAATAAAGGGTTCAAACATCTTTAAATAATAATTTTTTTGCATAAAACAAACAAGTGCAGCAGTTGATGATTTGATCAGCAACATACCAAGCGGCAACATTGCATTTTGAGTAAACAAACTGGCATAACAAACTAACATTTATTTAATAGTAACCATTTTGCCAACAGAAGGTTATTGACATTTGTTAAAATAATGCGATATTATATGGACATGTTTTTATCGAACTTGGAATTTGATTTGTCTATGAAACATGTCTAAGAATTTGTAAGTTATTGGACAGGTGACACGTCCGGTGAACCTTTATAGGCTCCTACTTCTGCATTGTTATACCGTAGTCACTTTAAGAGCTTGGTTTTTGTATTAATTGATTTATTGTTCTGCTATTGTTACAAAAATTCATTTAAATAGATGTTATACTTTCTGTTGTAAATTGCATCTGATGAAGTGTAGTCAACCTCATTCCTTGTTTCTAATATAGAAGTTTTTGTACCTGAAGACAGAGTTTTTTCCTATGGCGATTCCTTCTTCTCTTTATGCAAAGTATGAGACAATACAAGTGTGCAATCATCCTGGCATGAAGTGGCAGGAAAGTTTCATTGATAACCCACTGGTTTACAATAGCGAATATCTATGGCATCTGATCATGTGAAATATGTCAGTGCCCTTCTCAGTAATGTAATGTACATGAAGAACAGTATCTAAATGTTAGTAGAGTAGTATGTAACTACATGGGACAATCAGAGTGATGTTACATTATCATATGCACACATATGCATTTCTTGCACAACCTGTGATTCATAGAACTATCTGTTCTAAACAGTGTTTTTTCAAGAAGTACAAATGTGCTTTCCACATCCTTAAAGTTAGTCTTCCCCTGTGGCTTTTGTAAATAAAACTGTGCTCTCTAAAGTGCATTGCTAGATAAGTAGGAGGTTTGATGCCCAACATAGTAAACTTGTCTGTTTGGTGTTATATCCACTTCCCATGAGGTGACTGCATTTAAATTTGCACACAGCACCCTTATCCCATGTTTTACAGAAACATCCTCTCTGAAACACAGTGATCCTGACAAAGGTGCACTCTCTCTCCCCTCAAGAGTCAGACTTCTCTTGTGGCGTTTGTAACTGATACTGTGCTTACTTATAGGTAGGAAGTTCAATGCATAGTGTGGGAAACTTGAGTCTGTGGGTGTAACTCTTGGTGCTATATCCACTTTCTGTGAGGAAAATACATTTAACTCTTCATAAAGCTCTCCTATCCCACTTTTTACAAAAAAAATATCCTCTCTGCAGTGCACTGATGAGGTCATCCTGACAAAACTGCACTCTCTGCTGTTAAAAATCAGCCTTTCCTGTGGTGCTTGCAACTAATACTGTGTTCTCTATATTGTGTAATTAAATAGGCAGGAGGCTTGATGCTCAACATGGGAGATATGTCTGTGTATGTGTGTATTTGTATGCTTGTTGTTCTATCCACTTTCCATGAGGTAAAGGCATTTAACTGTGACCACAGCTCTCTTATTCCACTTTTTACAGATACAGCCTCTCTGAAAAACACTGATGAGGTCATCCTGACAAAAGTGCATTCTTTCCTCTTAAAAGTCAGACTTCTCATATGGTACTTGCAACTAATACTGTGCTCTCTATATTTTTAACTAGATAGGTAGGAGGTTCAAAGCTGACTATGGGGAACCTGTGTGAGGAGGTGTTTACATTTAGTTGTGCATGTTCTTCAACACAGCTGTGCTTAGTCAACTTCTGCTCTGGAGAAACATTTTACACTGCTAGATGACTCCACCATCCCCTTATCGCACCTTTCACAACCACAACTTCTTTGCAACACAAGGGTCTAGCTAGGCATACTCTTTGTACTTTACTGAGTACAATTTTATATAAATACTTAGAAAAATCATGGCTTTTTAATTCATACTATGTCCACAACTGTCTAAATTAATGCCTCCAATAATAGTTTCATATTTTGAAAAAATATCTTTTGTTTTTAGAGGGAAAGTGATGCAAATATTTGTTAAGTGCTGGGGGTGAAATGTTTCAATTTTTTTTAAATTACATCTGGCTTGTGTCAGCAATAAGAAAACATGATTACACAATTATATTCTCTGGCTACACCCCTGGTGCAACACACTGATGAGGCCATTCTTTTTAATGTGAGTTGTTGCACTTTAATTGTCAGTCTTCTGTCTGTGACACTTGCATAGTTTACACTATTCTCTAGAATGTGTAAATAGGCAAGCATGAGGTTTGAATAAAACAATGCTTAACTTCTACAAGTGTGTGTGTGACTGCAAATGAATTCATGATTTGTTTACACACATTTTCAGTGTAAACTTTTACAACCCCGGATGGCTGTAAAAGTCATTTTACCAGACACCTCCTTGGCAGTTCACTGCTGATGCCATCCCTTCAAAGATGTTAGCCTCAGTTCTACTCAGAATTCTCTTGTGGTGCTGGCTGCCGATAATGTGCTATATAAATGGTGTAACTACATAAGTAGGTGGTTTAAGTCCATCCCTGCTTAAATAATGCAGCTGTGATTACTGTCATATACTGTTGACCACCTTTAAGTACACTTCCATTTATTAGATGGATTTACAGTGGCACACTGTTACACTAGGAAATCCTAGCATCCCAAGGGAAAATAACTTTTTGGCCACACAGAAGTTACATAATGCTACCATAACTGTAGTATCTCACAATTGTAGTGCAAATTCTCCTGTGTTGCATGACTTCGACACTGTGCTTTGTATATTGTGTAACTACATATGTAGGATGTTTGAGAACAGTTGTGAGTTTGTCTTTCACCCTCATGCTGTGTATACTACTCTTCTAATAGATACATGATGTGTAGCTGCACAGTGTTTTTGTGCTTTTCAACCACTTTTTAGCATAAACATCAGGCTAATAAACAGAGTATGTCATACATTGAAATATGCATTGTCACATGTATACCGCAACATGTTGTCTGGCACTTGAGATTCAAGTACTAATATGCACTTTATGATCTTAGGTACCTAGTTTAAATCCAGCATTACTGCTCAGACAATGTTGTGTCTGTCTTATTGTGATGATACATGTTGTTAACACTGTTGTCAAATACATGTGCTGTGTACACTTATAGGTGCAAATTCCTGTTACAAAAAAGTTATGACAATGTCTCGCACAGCAATGATTTTATTCAGAGTAATGATGACACAGGAGTACGTTTTCCTTACATAACATGGTAGAAAATGTTATCCTCTGGCAGGAGGGAATGAGAGGACATTCTATATGTTGTTGCCGTGAGAGGACATTGTATATGTTGTTGCTTTAGTACAGCAATTAGAGGCACACATATCCCTTATGTTATAACATGATGTAATGCCGTAACATAACCACATATGTCACAACTGCAGTGACATGTCTGCCATAGCACATTCATTCTGTATACTATCATGTATTTTCTGTATTCAAATGCTCAGATGTTTAACATCCACATTCACTGAGTCTTAGCATTGTTTAGCTGTATACTGTTGTGAAGACTGGTAGAGATGGGTGGAGGCTGCCAGCCTAGCCAGATAGAATTGTACAGATAATTCAATCATTTGTAAATATGAATGTTGAACTTAAAACAATGTGGCAACATTACCATCTGCTGTAAAGAAAGCTAAGTCAAGCATTTCTTGTTGGTCCTTTGAAATTAAAATTATTTCATCACTGCCTTTGATGTTTTACAAGTCGACTCCAATCCAGTTAGATGAAGGCGTCCTGCCTATTGTTTTAAGGCTAAAGTTAATGACCAGAATTTATATGTGGAATGCCCTTTATTGCTCTAAGTGTAAAAGAATGTAAATGCAGTTTCTGTCAGCCTGGGAACACCAGGAAAGTGTGAACTGATGTAATGTTTTATCAGAACTGCAGTTTCAATTTAAACAGTGAGAACCAGAAATTATTAAGCATTTTTGTCTGAACATCCAACTCACAGCACTGCCTTATGCTCTCTTTATGTTAGTAGTATGTTAGAACTGTGTTTTCTTCTAGAAGTAGCTTGGAATTAGAAAAGATTAGACTGTGTTTTTCTGTTGTCAAAACTGTACTACCAAATTATTTTAAGCATTTCTGTGTGATCTCTGAACTCTCTTGACTAGCACTAACTGTGTAGTAGAAAGTACTGTCTTGTGGTTTTAATTATTTATTATTAAATATTTTAAAACCTTTTAACTGTGGCTGATTTGTGTGGAGATAGTTTAAGCTCTAGAGTACATTGCATATTTATAGAGTTTACTGTCCAGGTCACTCCAAATAAGCTTTGACTGTTTAGTTACATCTACCAATTGGATAATAATATTGCACAGTAATAATTGAAAACCCTTTTAAGGGCCTTTGGGTAGCTGATAATATTAACTGGATAGTGGCAGTAATTGCTACCATATAATCTGAGTAAAAGGGGCACAGCTGAAGAACCTGTGCCAGCCTTCCCCAGAAGTGTCTGTGTGGTTGTATAAACTCTTATCTCAAAGTGTGTGCGTGTCAGCTACTTGGGCACTGGTTGGACAGAGAGGGTGCTGGAGATTTTAGCTTGCCCAGCTAGGCTGAGATCAGGACCCTATAGCTGTGCCAGTGGGGAGTCTTATTGGGGACCTGGGGAGCAAGGCAGCGACCAGCCCGTGACTGACTGATCTCTGTGTGCTCTTAAGGGAAATTGCACTTTACTGTGTGTATTTGTTATCCTTTCCTCAAATATGAGATGCCCTCTCTGGTGTTGGTAGTGAGGATTGAGGCTCCTTAATTGCTGGGCCAGGGCACGGGTGTCACAACTGTAATACATGAATGTCATCCACCACAGTTATAATGTATGAGTACATTTACAATATGAGAGGCTTCCACCCCTCCACCATACTTTTAATCTCAAAGAGATTGTTTACAATGCATACATATGATGTAATAGGTTAGCACAGGTGGACTTTCACACTTGTGTTAAGACTTCCACTGTAGTGCTTGAGGTTCATCCAGATTTCATTAGTCACGAGAGTCACATAGTTGCTGTTCAATTCCTGAAAGGGCAACATTATATGAATGTACTGATGTTACACAAACACCATTGTATATAGTTATTCTTATAAATGTTTATGTTGTACAGTGATATATCATCACAGTTCATGATTGCTTGGCAGTGAAATGGTTATTTGGGGCATATCATGTTATAAGTGCTCCAGTGGCATGTGCATTGCATACTGGCTGTATAGTATGCCTAAACAGACATACTGAGGTTCAGTTCTGTGACAGTGTTTGTACTACAAGATGGAAACATCTTCCTTGTCAAAGAAGCAACTGTACTGCTCACTGTTGTGTGGACAGTAACATGTAGCTCCTTTCCAGCATTCTGACTAAATCATATTGCTCTTATTATGTTTATAACTCCATTTGTACTGCACACATTAATTTCAGTTATTTGTGACAGCATCCATTGCTATCTCCTATGGCACATGTGGTCAATACAGAGGTCTGTAGAGGGACTAGTATATCAGGCAGGAGTTTGATTCTGGTAATATCTGTCTGCCAGGCAACTGTATCAGGCCAGGCAATAGGTATGGCACAGTTGCAGGGACACCTTTCCAGGCTACTGTCCTACAAGGTAGGGCATCCATACCCCTTGTGATAGGAAAGTGCTGTAAGCCCTTCAAGGGTGTTCTTCATGACAAAACTGATAGAGTATTTCTGTGGCTTCCATGATTGGCATGCATCTCTTTGATATCTGTCCTGGCATGTGTTCAAAAATGGCATAATGTAAATGTTTATTATGTCATTCTTTGCTCACAGGCATTGCCTATTTCCAAAATAATTATGCTCTATATTGCATGTTTTCATCCAGACATTTCTTTATTATTGCAATTGTTTTCATCACACTGTGCAGCTTAATGGTAGATGAGGGCTTCCATAAATGTTTCTTGCTGGACTATTAGAAACTGTGATTGGCCCTCTCTTACAACACTTTCTTGTGTGCTGGCACTGTTGAATTGCTATTGTGTTACTGTTCCCTATAATTCCATATAAGCATGCCCAATATAATATTATCTGAGATGCTTGCAAATTAACAAGCCATAGTCGAGTCCCCAAATGATGTGGACATCCTACAGAAAGGTCTCACTGAGACAGATGCCTGGTGTCAGATGTATGGCTTCAAGCTCAGTGCCAAAAAGTGCATTGTCATCCCCTTTGGTAAAAACTCTGTACCCATTAATTACCACATAAACGTCAGTCTACTTAAGGCAAAATGTGTGATAAGAGACCTAGGGACCCAGGTGGACAGAAGTCTCTCCTTTGATAATCACATCGCCACAGTAGTCAGGAAATCCTTCTGTGTGGCATACCTTATCACAAAATGGTTCTCATCCAGGAAAAAAGAGGTCATTGTTCCCCTCTATGTGGCACTCAGACCCATTATAGATTACAACCCCCCTTTTGGAATGTACCTCACAAGACATCTGCAACAGCTGGAAAGGCCACAGAAGTACCTCATAAAGAGGATTACTGGCCTCAAACAGATGCCCTACACTGACCATCTCAAAAAACTCCAGCCTTACTCTGTAGCATATCGCCTACTCCGAGGAGATCTCTGCCTAACATATAAAGCTATGTTAAACTCAGAGCTATTGGACATGCTACACCTAAAGAAATCCCAATCCCTCCAAGCTACACCCTCTAGGGACCTAAACCTTGCCACCACAATAAACACAACATGCTGGAGGAATAGATTCCTGTCCAAGGGACTTTCTATACTCTGGAACAAGCTACCCATCTATGTCAAGCAAAGTTCCTCATTAGCACTCTTCAAGAAAAATCTTGATGAGTGGATGGGAAATAGGAAATACACCCAGGGGATCACTTCTGTGGCACTGCTCAACAGGGGCACAGGAAATTAATTTTCTTGGGTGGCGTAAGCCAGGGAACCTTGTTGGCTAGGCTTACGTAGGCCCTTGGGCCAATAGCCTAGTACCAACCTATGAACAATGGAAAACTTGAAATCATAATATGTTATCTGATCTATGTTGTCAGTTATGTATGTTGAGTGTTATTATATTACATTTAGCATTTATATGACTGTACAACATTTGCTTATCTACTACTTGTTTATAGTTGATAAACCCCTTTCTTATGGGTACCATTAACATTTATTTGTAAAAGCATGTCCATTTGTGATATACATGACATTAAAGCGATAAGGTCACATGTCCTTGTGTATACATGCATGCTAAGGTGGAGAATACAGCAGTGGTGTTAGCTTGCATGCATAAATTTCTGTATATACATCTCATATGCAATAACTATGCTTTCATCCCATAACATATCTTCTGTCCTTGCAACTCAGAATTTTGTTAACATGTATATCACATTTTAACTCCCCTTTGTTACAGTGCAGCTTTATATCCCTATCGCATCCTTTGTTAGCATGTCTGTTTTTATTTATGTGCATAACTCTGGTATTGTTATTGACACAAAGTATTATTACATCAATATCTCATGATTTATGTTAGAAATGTTTCTTTGACACTTTTTGCCTGCAGTATATGGGTACACTTTACCCATTTCCCATTCCCTATTAATTAATTATGCAGTACAAACCATTATTATTTGTGTACAATTCCTCCACTTCACTTCCCCTCCTTCAGAATCCTTTCACATTACTTGCCCTTAATATTTCAGGGCTGCATGCTCATATCTTAGCTTTGCATAGCCAAGCCATTTTGTTTACATTCTGTGCTTGTGCTTCCAAATACCTTTCCATGGCTGTGAACACTATTGCTGGCCATAAAAAGGTGCTTGCAAACGTGTAGGCATGATGGGCAGCATGAATATTCGATTAGCGCTGCTGTTCATTGTATTGACATGCTTAAATCGTGTAGGCTTAGAGAGAAGCATTCACAGTTGTTAATGAATCCTAGGGTCATCACCTCAACTCATTCAATAGGTAATATGAGCTCATAATTACATGCAAGAATATTTATGTATACAGAAAAAAAATATTAAAAAAATCTCTACTGATGCAGTACTGCAAAAGATATGCTTAAAGAAATAATTAATGTATGACATTTATGTTTATTGTCCAAATAAATATAGCAGTAAAACACAAAAGCAAAAAAAGATCTAAGCAACTAGAAAAGTAAAGATTTCATAACTGCAGTTTATTCACCATGTAAATGAAATGTGAATGTATTCCTTCAAAAAAAATCATACGTGACAAAGCAGTTTGGTAAATCCAAACTTGCCAATAATAGCAGTTCCTTGCCTAATGCCCCTTCATGGCTGCTGAGTTTGCTTATGGTGATGTCACACTCCAGAGGGTGTGGTTCAAACCATGTGAACTACAGCCCTACACATATTCTTTATTTGATACTGGCACTTCTACCCTCTCACATTAAAAAAATAATAATTTGAAAAAGGGTGTCTATCCTCCACCAAAAACATTGTGCATTCCTTTCCCACCTCATCCAGTACAACCCTCGTGTATTCCTTGTATGTTGTCCTCTGTTATGTCTCCCCTTTATCAATCTTTCCTATCTTCCCCTTGCAACTCTTTCAAAAAAAAAAACAGAATGTTCACATAAGAATGCCCCTATATAAAACATATAAACCCTGTTTATATTTTTTTAAAGTTAATAATAAAAGTTGCACTGCATGCCGCTTGCCTTAAATAATTCAATCATGCTTGCTCATAATGGCATTTGTTCACAAAATCTGAAAACATATTAAATGATATAAGCAATTACACTTCCACATAGTACTTTGCATACACTTAAGGATCAGCTTCAACTACTTTACATTTTTGCTGCAAGTGGGCATTTTTTTTAAAACATCTTTTGTGAATAACCATTACACAAGTACAGACCTCAGGACTATGAATACAATCCATTGTGTGAAAACTGAAGAGAGGTCCAAGAACATTTTATGAAAATTATCATATTCAGGTTACAGGTTTGAGCCATTTGTCAGTATTAATACAGGAAAACAAACATCAAAGGTAAATAAGCCTTTTTAACAACATGGAGATCAAGTAAATTGCCGTAATGTTTTGGGTCATACTCTGGCATTGTATAGAATCCCAGTGCAGAGCGTCATAGCAGTTGTGTGGATTCCAGAGCCAGAAGACAAATGCACATGATACATGTTTCTGAGAATGCAGCAGTATGGTTTTCAAAGACTGTACCCAACATGTCTGAAGTCACTGTACATCCCAGAAAACAATTATCTATACCTTGGGAATGGAGACAAGAACAGCAAGTTTTGAGATGTTTGAAGGACATGTCCATCTTCTCGTACAGTTTAATTCAACCTTTAGAATGCTGTTCTCCCTACACTGTGGTTCCATTATTGTTTAGAAACTAGAAATCTGCTTTTACTTCATGAAACTTTCATTTCCTTGCCATGGAATCAAAGGAAGGGAAAGCTCACCCACTTTTTTTTTTTTTTTGCTTAACTTGTCTTATACTTTGGCAGTGGAATTTGTCTCTGTCCACATGACATGGTATAGACACAGGGAAATATGTAATTCTTCCTATCAGGTACTGCCCACAATCTTGCTAGGCAATTAGTCCCACTGATGTCATGAATTAAAAAAGGTGTTATGAAATGGTTTTCCATTGCCTTTATTGCAGAGAGGAAGCGAAACAGTATCAGCACATTTAGTTGATAGAGTTACCATTTGTCTTTTTTTCTGCAGAGCAATAATGATTTATTGTGGTGACAAGGTTTAGGTCCCTAGAGCATGTAGCTCGGAGGGATTGGGATTTCTTTAAGAGGAGCATGTCCAACAGCTCTGGGTTTGACATAGCTTTGTATATTAGGCAGAGATTGCCCCTGAGTAGGCGATATGCAATGGAGTAAAGCTGAGTTTTTTGAGACGGTCTGCATAGGGCATCTGTTTGAGGCCAGTTATCCTCTTTGTGAGGTATTTCTGTGGTCTTTCCAGTTGTTGTAGATGTCTTGTGAGGTACATACCAAAAGGGGCATTGTACTCTATAATGGGTCTAATGAGTGATGAGTAGAGGGATAGTTAGGAGGGTGTGAGGGGCACAGCCCCCCACATTGGGGGTGTGGGGGTGAAGCCCCTCATCTACTTTCGATTAAAATCTGTACTTTTTGTGTTATTTTCTTCTTTTAAAGGAAACTAGGTGGGGGGATTCGCCCCCCCCACATCCCCACCCCCCCCTAACTATATATATACCAACTCCAGGGTCGTACAACTTTGGGGTGGGGGACAAATCCCTGTTATTTGCTTTGAATACTGATTTTTGATCAAATGAAATTTCGATCAAATGAGTTTGGGTCAAATGAAATTTCGATCAAATGAAGTATACCCATATATATATATATATATATATATATATATATATATATATATATATATATATATATATGTAAAACAGATTTAGTCATCCAAGAAAAGAAGACAAAAGTAGCATTGATCATTGAAATCACCACAGCCAGTGACTACAGTGTCCTGCATACAGACAGACATAAAGTTATAAAATAGGATTTGCAAGCAGAAATGAGAGCAATGTGGAAGAAAGATACCCAAATAGTTCCAATAGTAGTAGGAGCAACATGTCTTATAAAAAAAAAGAGTCTACAATCATATTTAGATATGCTACCAATACATGTAACTCCATATGAATTGCAGAAGGAGTCATTACTGGGCACATTGCGGGCGCTGGGAAGAGC
Source organism: Protopterus annectens (assembly GCF_019279795.1). Taxonomy (NCBI): domain Eukaryota; kingdom Metazoa; phylum Chordata; order Ceratodontiformes; family Protopteridae; genus Protopterus; species Protopterus annectens. Next base: position 1,244,212,439 of record NC_056747.1, on the reverse strand, counting down.
ACTTTTGGTTGACATCAGAGTAAAACAATGGGCCAGATTCACGAAGGCTTGCACGGAGTCTAAGAGTAAAGTAAGACTCCATGCAGCCAACATGTCCACCAAGCGATCCAGGAACAGCTGGTAGGGGCGTGCAACAGAGCTCTCAAAACTAGTCTTACACGGACAGGACTTGGATATGCAAATTACCTCCATTGCAGGTGAAAGCTATGCAAAAGAGGTAAATTTGCGATCCAGGAAACCCGAACCTGTCCGAGTAGGAGTAGTGTTATTTGCAGAAATGTACTCAGTTGACAACTGAGTACGGTTCCGCAAATAGCAAAACGGAGCCGTGACAGCTCCAAAAAAAGGATGTATTTATAGGAGAAAGCATGCCAATGGCCAAAAATATGGCCATTAGCAATGTGAAGTGATGCAAAATAAAAATAAAATAACTTTTTTTTTTCATTCCGATCTCCGGGGTTTAAGCGTAGCGCAGCGCCACGCAAATGCGCTGCACCCTAAAAACCAGAAAATCAATAATTAAGATCCACAAATGTGGATTTTATTGCTGATATGAATTTACAATGCAAGTGAATGGCAGGCTGAAGACAACATGGCCACCGAGTAGAGGTTGCTAAGGGGGGAAGCTCAGTCTAAGAGATGTAACCAAGCATTAGTAGGCAATCCTATGCAAATGAGGGTTAGGATAGTGAATTGCAAGTTTACATAGCAAATGAGCACAGTCAGTGGAGTGTAGGAGTAGGATAAGGGGAGTAACAGAGTAGAAGATAGGTGACATCATGAGGGGGGCATGTATGAAAGAAGTGAAGCTCATTAGAGCAGAGTGGCATGTATCAGGTGACATTTACATATCATTGAAAAAGGTGTGTCAACAGGTAGGCCAGGTAAAGTAAAGAAATTGAAGGTGTATGCCATGGATAACACCAAAGTTTCTTGCTGAGCATGTATTCGCGCATGTGCGCGCCAGTAAACCTGAGTAAGACAGTGTGCACACGTGTTAGCATGTGTGCGCGCGTGGAAGCCAGAGTAAGCATATGTAAGGCTGTGTAAACAGTTGTAAGCGCGTTTGTGCTGGTGTGCATGCATTTTAACAAGAATAAGCAAGTTTTAGGCCGTGTAAGCATGTATGCGCGTGTGTTAGCTGCTGTGCGCATGTTTGCGCTTGTGTGTGCGGCACTGCCCCCTGAGGAAACAGAAAGGGAAAAGGAAGCATTTTTACAGTGAGCTGATCGAAGGAAGGACACTCAGCAAACTCGGAGCTACAATATATAACATTAAGTATCCTGTTTTTTGTTTATTTTGTTCTTTATTTCTTTGTTGTTTATAGCACTTTGTGTACTGTGTATTTTTTCTAGCTAGTTTCACTGTGTGTGAGGTATTAACTGGAAATTGTCCACTCTTATTAAGCATCTGTTGGGTTGTTTGTTTATGATAACTTGTTGCAGTTAAACTCTTTTTCTAGTGGCTCCTTTAGCTGTTTAAAACTTTCATTTAAAGGCTCACTGCTGCTTTTCAGCTGTGAGTAACATTTCTGCAGTTTGTTCTAAGTAGTGGGGATATTTGTAGCATTTCCATATTCAGGCTTGTATTTGGGCCTAGTGTTTGTGGAGGCTGTGTGTCTGAGCACATAATTCAGGGACATCTTGTTTTAGCCAAAGCCATCAGGCATTTCAGTGAGAGAGAATTGTTTGAGGTCATTGGCTGACTGAGGTCTCCTGGACTACAGCTTAGACTAAGCACCTCATTGGTTCTTTTGAGATTTCTTTCTTAAAAGCTGTCTCAGGTTTCAACTTTCTGTTACCTAAGAAGCTCAGTTGTGAGTGTTCAGCCATTTTACAGTGAGCTGATCGAAGGAAGGACACTCAGCAAACTCGGAGCTACAATATATAACATTAAGTATCCTGTTTTTGTTTATTTTGTTCTTTATTTCTTTGTTGTTTATAGCACTTTGTGTACTGTGTATTTTTCTAGCTAGTTTCACTGTGTGTGAGGTATTAACTGGAAATTGTCCACTCTTATTAAGCATCTGTTGGGTTGTTTGTTTATGATAACTTGTTGCAGTTAAACTCTTTTTTCTAGTGGCTCCTTTAGCTGTTTAAAACTTTCATTTAAAGGCTCACTGCTGCTTTTCAGCTGTGAGTAACATTTCTGCTGTTTGTTTCCCACCATCCCTACCTGTTGGTATAGTGTTTTTATAGTTGGTGGCTTTGCAGTTGCCCGCCCCTAGTGTAAATTTGATCTGGGACCCTCCTCCCAGTCTAGTGTCATTACCTCATTCTACCCAGTACAGGGAGAGCATTTGAGAAGGCCAATCAGATTAGTTTCTGCTACTCCTTTCTCTCTTTCCTTTCTCTTTCCAAAAAAAAAAATATATATATATTTATCTGCTTTTACTGTATTTGTGTTTTTTCCTACTTTATTTTGCTTTTGCGTCATCTTAAAAGTACTCAATTGTATTTATTACTGCTTGGTGTAACTCATTGTAAGCCTTTTAGTTTAAGCACCTGGGCTTCAGACCAGTTTTACATTAGGAAGGTTTGTGGTCTGCACTGTAGTGGCAGAACAGGTAGCTTACATCCTTCTAAGTTGGGAACTGCTGATTGAGGGCACAGTGTCTGTTATTCTAAAAGTGTATTAATTCTGGTTTAAGCACTTGGGCTTGAGGCCAGTTATTTTACATTAAGAGGGTTCGTGTTCTGCACTCTTGTGGGAGGAGAGGCTGGACTCTGTCCTTCTGAGCTGGGAATTTCTGGTTAAAGCTTATAGTGCCTGCATATTTGAACTGCTTCTTACTGAAATTGGTACACCTCGTTTGCTGTAGCATAGACTAGATCCAGGCCTGCTGAATCTTGCTTTGTTTGTATAACTTGAGCACTAATCCAGGCATTCTTTAAAGTATTCAGTTGTATTTATTACTGCTGGTAGTAACTTGATTAAAGTGTAGCTATCATTTCTAAGTCTTTTGGATTAAGCACTTGGGCTTCAGACCAGTTGTTTTACATTAGGAAGGTTTGTGGCCTGCACTGTGGTGGCAGGACAGGTAGCTTACATCCTTCTAAGTTGGGAACTGCTGATTGAGAGCTCAGTGTCTGTTATTCTAAAAGTGTATTAGTTCTGGTTTAAGCACTTGGGCTTCAGGCCAGTTATTTTACATTAAGAAGGATTGCGGTCTGCACTCTTGTGGGAGGAGAGGATGGACTCTGCCCTTCTGAGCAGGGAATTTCTGGTTAGAGGCTTATAGTGCCTGCATATTCTAACTGTTTCTTACTGAAATTGGTACACCTTGTTTGCTGTAGCATAGACTAGATCCAGACCTGCTGAATCTAGCTTTATTTGTATGCTTGTTGTTTGTTTATTTCCCTGAAATGCTAATTCCACCTAAAACGTGGCCTTTTAGCACTTCTGTGGATCCCTAGTGATATCTGCATTGCTTACTGTACTTATTTCCTTGTTTCACTTGAAAGAAAGTTACTGTTTGTCGTTTTTGCATTTAAGTTACCTGTAACACATTGCATTTAAGTTACCTGGCACTTGCTCACTAAAGCAATTATATAAGTCGGCACTAAAAAATTAAAAGCACTACACCCTCACAAACTCCCCTTGAGTACCTTGTTCCCCATTGGCCCTTTTTTTTCAATTATAAAGGAATTCCCAATACTATTCTAGCATGTCCAAAGGTCAGTTGTCAATCTCCTCTCGGTCCAGCTGGTGAATCTGGGAATCTTGAGGCAATGTTACAACTGCTTCATGTACACAGACAACCTTCTCCTCCTCCCAACAAATTCCAACACATGTGAGAGATGCAACCATATAGCCAAACTGGAGGCTAAGCTCTCTCAACTCAGTACTGGCATAACCAGTCAGGAGGAGAAGGAAACCACACTCACTACAATTCCAGTCTCACATAGACCTACCACGACAACAAACCAAACACATAAACACACAAATACATACTCGGAGGCTCTAAATAAAAATCTGCCTAAGCAGCAGAGACCTCCAAAGCAGATACCCAAGCAACCGCTACCCCAAAACAAAACACGTGCAACACATAGCTCACAAAGCCAGTGTGCCAGTCACAGCCCTTAAGGCTAAGCAACACACCTGATACACTTGTAATAGGTGACTCTATCGTCAGGCACACTGATGTCCCGCTCACCAGACTGAACAAGGAGAAGGTCACGGTGAGCTGCCTGTCAGGCGCTAGGATCCGCCACATAACACAAGCACTCAGGTCACTCCAAGGCAAGTACAAATATGACTCAGTCATTGTCCATGCTGGTGTGAATGACCTGAGGCACCTCCCTGGACTACATGAAAAGAGACATAGAGGAGCTCTCTGAGCATGTAGCCCAGGCCGGTATGACCCTGACCTTGAGTAGCATCTTACCCTCACCAAGAATGATGCCACAATATGAAGACAAGATGATCAATTTCAACAATTGGCTTAAGTGTTGGTGTCATTCAAAGGGGATCCAATGCCTGTCAGCCTGGGATGACATGCTCGACAAGCCACGATGCTTTGCTAGGGACGGATTGCACCTGTCACCCCTGGGCTTTTGGATATTGGCAAAGGCTCTTGCTACCCCATAGTGCCTTTTTTAGGCAAGGCTCAAAAGACAAACCCACCTCCATAGGTATCACAAGGGATAAGAAACTAAGAGTAATGCTACTCAACGCCAGAAGTCTAAACCTCAAGATGCACGCACTCGAAACTCTCCTTAGCATGGAGAACATCGATATCTGTGCAGTAACAGAAACCTGGTTCAAGGCTCCCGAGAGCACCCCAGCACTACCAGGTTATACCTCATACCATGCTTTTCGGCCCCAAAACTTGGACCGAACCACAAAAGGAGGGAGTATCAATATTCGTCAAAGATACTCACACCTCCAGGTTGGTGGCACAGCACGAAGCATCAGAGACTATCCATGTGCAACTAACTGTGGGTAAAACTGCCTTCCAGTTTATAGCCTGCTACAGACCACCCTCCCAAACACAGGAACCCCACTTGGCCTTCCTGAGAATACTGGAAAATATGAAGGTCTCTCCAAACACCATTATATTGGGCGACTTCAACTACCCAAACATAGACTGGGAGCATTACTCTAGCTCCAACACCCTAGCCCAAAGGTTCCTAGAATTTATAAACTCAAATGCTATGGAACAACTTGTTACCACTCCCACAAGAGGGGAAAACATACTGGACCTGATCATCACCAACATGGGGACACTATGCTCCAGACCAGAAGTGTATCCCTCACTGGTAAGATCAGACCATAAACTAATCTCACTGGATATTCACATCCCGACCCCACGCCCTGCACAGAAAACCACAGTGAAAAACTTCTCTAAAGCAAATTTCACACACCTCAAAACCGAGGCGAAATCCTTCAAAGGCCCCGGGCCTGTGGAAAATACGTCCCAGACCGCAGAATCCTTTATAAATGCATTCTATGAACACCTTCAGGAATGCATGGATCATGCAATCCCAAATAAAACCAAGACCCAATCCTCCAAAGGCAGGCGTCCTGTCTGGTGGACCTCAGCCATAAACAAACTATACAATAGAAGGAGGAAGCTACTACATGATAGAGCAAAATCCCAAAAAGGGAAGGCATCTCTGATCAGTATTAGCAAAAACTACGGGCACTCATAAAATCGTCCAAGGCCAACTTTGAGAGAAAAATTGCACAGGACACTAAGGATAATCACAAGTCTTTCTTTAGTTATGTTATGAACCTGGGTGGGAATTCCCAGATATGCTCAGAATTAGTCCAAAATGACAACAAATACACCGAGCCTACAGACATTGTCAACATCCTAGCTGACAGGTTCAGTGCAAACTTCTCCCCCTCTCCCCACCAAAGGGCAAATATCTATCCCAACAGAGTGCTGCCCCCCTGACATCTCAGATGCTCAGGTAAGAGCCGCCGTCTCCAAAGCAAAAAGCACAGCATCAATGGGACCAGATGGTGTCCCGGGCTGCATCCTACATGAACTCCAAGAAGAGCTAAACCCAAACATAAAACTACTGTTCAATCTTAGCCTTACTACAGGATATGTACCCAAAGAGTGGCGTACAGCAACAGTGGTCCCTCTCCACAAAGGTGGTGCCTCAACGGATCCTGGAAACTATCGCCCCATAAGCCTGACTAGCTTGGTCTGCAAAGCTATGGAAAGGATCATCATGGACCTCATAAATAAAGATATTGGGGACCTACAGACATTGGATCCTACCCAGTTTGGCTTCGTTAAGGGCAGATCCTGCCTCTTAAACCTGGTCGATTTCTTTGAAACAGTCACCAAGGCCATTGACGAGGGGAAGGTGGTCCACACAGCCTACCTGGACCTCGCAAAAGCCTTTGATACAATACCCCACTCGGGCATTATAGATAAGCTCACCAGCTTAAATATAAACCCCTATGTCACTAGATGGGTTGCAAACTGGCTCAAGGACAGAACCCACATGGTTAGAATTGCTGGAGCCATGTCAGACTCCAAACCAGTTACAAGTGGCGTCCCACAAGGCTCAGTCCTGAGACCTCTCTTTTTCGGTATATATTTCTCGGCGGTACAGGCCAACACGGAAGGACTGTGGCTGACCAAGTTTGCAGATGACTGTAAACTGGGCGCCATAATCAACTCTCCAGCCGACACAAGCATCCTCCAAAAGGGCCTCATAGAAACAGACAACTGGTGCCAGAGCCATGGCCTCAAGCTAAATGCCAAAAAGTGTATAGTCATCCCCACAAATTACCACATAGGTGGTAATCCATTAAGTACAGAAGAAGTCATTAGGGACCTGGGGACCCAAGTTGATAGCAATCTCTCATTTGACAACCACGTGGCCAAAGTGGTTAGAAAAACATTTTATATAGCCCACCTAATCATGAAGGGATTCACATCTAGATCAGGGGAGGTCATCGTGCCTCTTTACTCATCCCTCATCAGGCCCATAATTGAGTACAATGCCCCTTTTGGGATGTACCTTACCAGACACCTGCAGCAACTGGAAAGACCCCAAAAGTATCTCACCAAGAGGATCAAAGGGCTCAAACAGATGCCATATGCTGCCCGGTTAAAGAAACTCCAGCTCTACTCAGTGGCATACCACCTGCTCAGAGGCGATCTGTGCCTGACGATAAAGCCATGTCCAACCCGGAATTAATGGACATGCTGCACCTCAGAAAATCCAAATCCCATCGAGCTACGCTCGAGACTTAAACCTCAGCACTGAAATAAATAGGACATGCTGGAGGGACAGATTCATAACCCAGAGGCTCCCTTCACTCTGGAATAAAATCCCAGTCCAGGTTAGGCAGAGTCCCACATTGACTCTCTTCAAGAGGAATCTTGATGCGTGGATGGGAGATCGTAGGTTTACCCCGGCTATCACTTCTGTGTCACTGTTAGACAGAGGCACAGCATACTAACCTCAAAAAAAGGCATAGCAAAATTAATTTAAAATGGGTGGCGAAAGCCAAACACACTCTGGCTAGGCTTATAAATGCCCTAGGGCAGATAGCCTAGTATGAACCTATGAACCTATGAACCTAAGCACACCAAATAGTAGGACGTTACCAGGGAGTACTAGCAGAGCTAGCAGATGAAAACAATCTGAATCAGGCAATTACACAGGCAGTACACTAGCCCAGCCCAGCCCAGCACTTAAAACTCTGCAAACAACAGTCCATTATGTTTCTCTCAAGAGGCACTGCAACACTGCAGTAAGCTAATAGAAGTGAAAACTGAAAAAGCTGTACTGAGACAAAAAAATGTTAAGGGCTGCCATTGCTGTTATAAGGCGACATATGCAACATGCTGAGGATGGCGATAATGCAAATGCTGCTGGACAACCCACAGTGAGGAGACGGAGAAGAGTGTACAGGCCCAGGGTAACCTACCAGGGGCTATATGAGCTGGAGATAGTGGAACGCTATAGGGTGGACAGAGACCTCTTGCAGTAAATTGTTGAGCTGTGCAGGCCACGCCTCACACACAGAACCAACAGATGGGAACCCATTCCAGTGGCCTAAGAATATTAGCAACAGGTACCTTCCAGAGACCAACTGGTGATATGATGGGGATATCACAGGCATCAGCATCCAGGGTACTGCACCAGTTCCTGGATGCCATGTCAGCACATGTCGGTGATCATGTATATTTCCCCATTTCCCATGAGGAATTGGCCAGCAATATGCGTCTCTTCCAGCAAATAGTGGAATACCCTGAGGTAGTGGGTGCAATAGACTGCATGCACATATGCATCAAAGCACCAGCCGGTGAGCGGGGTAGGGTCTATGTCAACCGCAAAGGCTTCCCCTCCATCAACTGTCAGGTCATGTGTGATGCCCAGGGCATAATACTGAATGTGTGTGCTGGCTGCCCTGGAAGCTACCATGATTCCTATATCTGGCATCTGATGCAGCTGTACCAGACATTTGCCAACGGGGACATCCCACATGGTCACCTAGTGGGGGATGCTGGCTATGCACTGGAGCCGTGGCTGATGACACCCATCAGAAATGCACACACACCTGAACAGGAACGCCATAATGAGGTACACGCACAAACACGAAATGAAATCGAGCTTGTGTTTGGACTGCTCAAGTCACAGTTCCGGTGCCTGGACATATCTGGTGAAGCCTTGCAGTACTCACCAACTACATGTACCCAAATTGTCATGGTATGTGCTATGCTACATAATATGATCCTGAGAAAACAGCTGCAGCAGGACCAGCATAGGCCTGGGCCAGACAGCCCCCCACCATTGCCAAGGCCATCACAGGCAGAGCGTGACTCGGGGGAGGAACAACCTGAGCCTTCCCCAGTAGGCAGAAGGAGGTGTGCCCAGTATGCTTTGGCCTTGGTAAAGAGGCAACGCATAGCACATACACTGGCTCAGTAGGAACTCTGGAAATGATACCTCTCTCTGACTCGCACATATAGTAAAAGGGATACCTAAGTTGACACTATCTGCTTCCAAACATGTATATGGAGTGTAGTATGTGCATTCGACATAGCCAGCCCTGCAGCACCACCTGAGGCATGATTGCCATGTGTTAAGCAATATAAAGCAGTGCTAAACAGCATTTACCACAATGTAGTATATGTAAAGAAAATCGCACACACCAACTAGCGCAACTGTGGTCAATGTTGGGTAATATTTGCCAACGTCCAGCAATGTTGGTTAATATTGAGCAATGTTGGACAAGCTGGGTCTAAGTATATGAAGGTCTCTCCAAACACCATTATACTGGGTGACTTCAACTACCCAAACATTGACTGGGAGCATTACTCAAGCCCCAACACCCTAGCCCAAAGGTTCCTAGAATTTATAAACTCAAATGCTATGGAACAACTAGTCACCACCCCCACAAGAGGGGATAACATACTGGACCTGGTCATCACCAACATGGGGACTCTATGCTCCATACCAGAGGTATTCCTCTCATTGGTAAGATTGGACCATAAATCAATCTCCCTGGATATCCACATCCCGATCCCACCCACAGCCCAGAAAACCACAGTGAAAAACTTCTCAAAAGCTAACGTCACACTTCTCAATACCGAGGTGGAATCCTTCAAGGCCCCCGGGCCAGTGGAAACTACGGCTCAAACTGCAGAATCCTTTATAAACGCATTCTATGGACACCTTCAGGAATGCATGGATCATGCTATCCCAAACAAAACCAGGACCCAGTCATCCAAAGGCAGGAGTCCTGCCTGGTGGACCCCAGCCATAAATAAGCTGTACAACAGAAGGAGGATGGTACTACATGATAGGGCAAAATCTCTAAAAGGGAATGCATCCCTGATCAGTACTAGCAAAAAACTATGATCCCTCATAAAATCATCCAAAGCCAGCTTCGAGAGAAAAATTGCACAAGACACTAAAAATAATCACAAGGCCTTCTTTAGTTATGTTAGGAACCTGGGTGGCAACCCCTAGATATGCTCAGAGTTGGTCCAAAATGACAAAAAAATACACTGAACCCACAGACATTGCCAACATCCTGGCAGACAGGTTCAGTGCAAACTTCTCCCCCTTCCCCCCTAAAGAGCAAATATCTATCCCAGCAGAGTGCTGCCTCCCTGACATCTCAGATGCTCAGGTGAGAGCCGCCCTCTCCAAAGCAAAAAACACAGCATCAGTGGGACCAGATGGTGTCCCGGGCTGCGTCCTACATGAACTCCAAGAAGAGCTAAACCCCCACATAAAGCTGCTGTTCAGTCTCAGCCTTACTACAGGATATGTACCCAAAGAATGGCGTACAGCAACAGTGGTCCCACTCCACAAAGGTGGTGCCTCTATGGACCCTGGAAACTATCGCCCCATAAGCCTGGCTAGCCTGGTCTGCAAAGCTATGGAGAGGATCATCATGGAACTCATAAACAAAGACATTGGGGACCTACAGACACTGGATCCTACCCAATTTGGCTTTGTTAAGGCAGATCCTGCCTCTTAAACCTGGTCGATTTCTTTGAAACAGTCACCAAGGCCATTGATGAGGGGAAGGTGGTCCACACAGCCTACCTGGACCTCACAAAAGCCTTCGACACAATACCCCACTCGGACATCATAGATAAGCTCTTCATCTTAAATATAAACCCCATGTCATAAAATGGGTTGCAAACTGGCTCAAGGACAGAACCCACATAGACAGAATTGCTGGAGCCATGTCAAACTCTAAACCAGTTACAAGTGGCATCCCACAAGTCTCAGTCCTGGGACCTCTCGTGTTCGGCATATATTTTTCGGAGGTTCAGGCTAACACGGGAGGACTGTGGCTGACCAGGTTTGCAGATGACTGCAAACTGGGCACCATAATTGACTCTCCAGCTGACACAAGCATCCTCCAAAAGGGTCTCATAGAGATGGATAACTGGTGCCAGAACCATGGCCTAAAGCTAAACGCTAAAAAGTGTATAGCCATACCCTTTAGCAAAAACAAAGTGCCCACAAATTACCACATAGGCGGGAATCCATTAAGTATGGAAGAAGTAATTAGGGACCTGGGGACCCAAGTTGACAGTAATTTCCCCTTTGACAACCACATTGCCAAAGTGGTTAGAAAGACCTTCTATATAGCCCACCTTATCATGAAAGGATTCACATCTACATCGAGGGAGGTCATTGTGCCCCTTTATTCATCCCTCATTAGGTCCATAATTGAATACAATGCCCCATCCATTTGGGATGTACCTTACCCGACATCTGCAGCAACTAGAAAGACCCCAAAAGTACATCACAAAGAGGATCATGGGAATCAAACAGATGCCATATGCTGCTCGGTTAAAGAAACTCCAGCTCTCCTCAGTTGCATACCGCCTACTTAGAGGCGATCTATGCCTGACGTATAAAACCATATCCAACCCAGAATAAATGAGCATGCTCCACCTCAGAAAATCCAAATCCCTTAGAGCTACATGCTCGAGGGACTTGAACCTGAGCACAGAAATAAATTGGACATGCTGGAGGGACAGATTCATAACCCAGAGGCTCCCTTGGCTCTGAATAGAATCCCAGTCCATGTTAGGCAGAGCCCCTCACTGACTCTTTTCAAGAGGAATCTTGACAAGTGGATGGGAGATCGTAGGTTACCATGGGGATTACTTCGGTGTCACTACTAGACAGAGGCACAGTAAACTAACCTTAAAAAGGACACAGTAAAATCAGTTCAGAGGGTGGCGAAAGCCAAACACACTCTGGCTAGGCTTGTAAATGCCTTAGGGCAGATAGCCTAGTATGAACCTATGAACCTAAGTAGGGCATAGCTGAACAAAAGCCAACATGTTCATATTTGCTCTACTGGCCCTTAAGCAGTCTGGTCTGCTCAGTATGAAAATATAAAGCAGTGATGGGCCTTGAACCTAGGATACTGTGCACTATAGTCATAGTACTGAACCACTAAACCATGACAGTATTGCAGTGGTTGGCCTGTATGAAGAACTGTTGATAAGTCTATGCAAAGTATTCCTTGGAAACCCTGCAGGCACAGCATAATCTCTCTCGAGTTATGACACAAAGGTGAGTCCTGCAGTAAGAATAGAACCTGACTTTCAACACACACAATAGAAATGTTAATACTGGACATATACACATACATCAACAAATGTAGTGGATCTCAGACAGCAACATACTGAAAGGTCACACTGGGCATGCTCACATGCTCACACACGAATAAATGAGACAAATGTCAGGCAACAGAACACTGACAGTCTGAACCAGGCATGCTCACACACTTAGGCTATGTCAGAGTACAGCAGTGGGCCACACATATCAGGCAGTTGCATGTGTTAACCCAGGAACCTGTCACTATCCATCAGTCTGCCCTGTGCACACAGTTATATGACAACAGACACATATATAATATAGTGGAACCCTGTCATAATCAAATATGTTCTGCAGATACCTAAGTTGTTCATAGAATGTGGGAAAGCAAAGACGATAAAACCTGCAAACAGTATTAGCAATAAACATTGTGCATCCTGAACATTAGCATAGGTTCAGAGGTTGATACTAGCCTATCTGCCATAGGGCATTTACAAGCCTAGCCAGAGTGTGTTTGGCTTTTGCAACCCTGTCAAAGTAGAACACTGTGTCTGTGAATAGTAGGTCACATAAGATAACCCATTTATGTTTAGTGTATTGTGCCTCTGTCTAGCAGGAACCCAGAAGATATCCCATGGGTAAACATACGATCATCCATCCATTTGTCAAGATGTCTCCTGTAGGTGGTCAGTGGGTGGCTCTGCCCATGCAAAACCGGGATTACAATCCGGAGGGAGTGGAGCCTCTGGGATAAGAATCTGTCCCTCAAGCATGTCCTATTAACATCTGTGCTGAGGCATATATCCCTGGAGTGTGTAGCTCCAAGGCAGTTGGATATCCTGAGGTGGAGCATGTCCATTAAATCTGGGTCGGATATTTCCTTAAACTACAGGCACACAACACATCCGAGTAGGTGGTAAGCGACTGAGTAGAGCTGGAGTTACTGTATCTGAACTGTGCAGGGCATCCGTGTAAGTCCCTACATCTGCTTGTTGAGGAACATTTGTGGCCATTACAGTTGCTGCAGGTGTCGGGTAAGGAACATCCCAAATGTGGCATTGTAACCAAGCATGGTCGTGATGATTATAGGGGCACAATGACCTCACTTGATCAACATGTGAAACCATATGGGATAAGGTGCTATATAGAAGTTCTGTCTAACCACTTTGGCAACGTGATTGTCAAAGGCGAGAGTACAAACAAGTCATGTCCCCAAACCCCTAACAACTACTACCGTATGTAATGGATTACTACCTATGTGGTAATGTGTGGGCATGTTGTTATTCCCAAAGGGGATGACTATGCAACTAATGGCATTTAGCTGTAGGCCATGGCTCAGGCATCAGTCATCCTATCTCTGTGAGACCCCGTTTGAGTATGCATGTGCCAGCTGGAGAGTTGATTATGGCACCCAGTTTGCAGTCATCTGTGAACATGGTCAGCCATATTCCTCCTGTGCTAGCCTGTACATCACACAAATATATACTGAACAAGAGAGGTCCCAGAACTGAGCCTTGTGTGATGCCATTTGTAACTGGTGTATAGTCAGACATGGCACCTGCAATACTGAGCATGCGGGTGCTATCCCTGATCCAGGTAGCAATCCATTGTGTGAGATATGTGTCGATATCGACACCGGTGAGCCTATGCATAATGGCCAAGTGGGGTATTGTGTCCACGAGTTGTGCAAGGTCCAGGCAGGTTGTGTGGACAACCGTCCCTATACTGATGGACCTGGTAACTGTTTAAAGAATACGAACAGGTCCAAGAGGCAGGATCTGCCCACAACAACACTGAAATATGTAGGACCCAGTGTCTGTAGGTTCCCGATGTCCATGTGCATGAGTCCCATTACAATACGCTCCATAGCTTTGCAGAACAGGCTAGCTAGCCTTATAGGACGATATTGTCTGTGGTCCATTGTGGCAGCAACTCTGTGAAGTGGGACCACTATCGCTATATGCCATTCCGTGGGTACATATCCTGCAGTAACTCTGATATTGAACAGTGACGTAATGTGAGGGTTATGTCTGTCATGAAGCCCGTGTAAGACGCAGGCCGGGACACCGTCTGGTCCCATTGATGCTGTGTTGTCCGCTGTGGAGAGGGCAGCACTCACCTGTTTATTTGTGATGTCAGGGAGGTTACACTCTGTTGGGATGGACAGTAGCTCCTTAGGGGGGATGGGGGAAGACATCTGCACTGAACCTGTTTGCCAGGATGTTGGCAATGTCTGTGGGTTCAGGGTATGTTTAGTCAGTATGCAGTAACTCACAGCATATCAGTGAGTGTCCACCCAGGTACCTGAATTAACTGAAGAAGGCCTTGTGAGTGTCCTACATGTCTGGTGCAATTGTCCATTAGAAGCGGGCCTGACATAAATACATGAGTGATTGTAGCTGTCTGCTAATACAGATCACAAATGCCTTCCTTGTCTGGGATTGTGCTCTATCATGTAGTAGCGTCCTCCTTTCGTTGTATAGCTTATTAATGGCCGGGGTCTACCACACAGGTCCCCTGCCATTGGAGGAGTGAGTCCAGTTGTTACTTGGGATAGCACAATCCATGCATTCCACTAGGTGTCCATAGAATGTGTATGTAAAGGATTCAGCAGTCTGAGCCATACTTACCACTGTCCCAGAGTCTCTGAAGGATACCACCTTGGTTTGGAGAAGTGTGACATTTGCTTTTGAGAAGTTCACCAAGATTACCCAGGATGGGTGTGGGGACGGGATATGGATGTCCAGTGAGATAAATGTGTGTTCTGACCTTACCAATGAGGGGTATATCTCAGGTGTGGAACATAGAGTCCCCATGTTGGTGATGATCATGTCCAATATGTTGTCCCCTCTTGTGGGTGTGGTGACCGGTTGTGCCATAGCATATGAGTTTACAAATAGTAGCAACTGTTGGGTGAGGGTGTTGGGGCCTGAGTACTATCCCCAGTCAATGTGTGGGTATTTGAAGTCACCCAATATAATGGTGTTTGGGGAGACCTGCATATTGTCCAGTGTTCCCAGGAAAGCTGAGTGGGGTTCCTGAGTTTGGGAGGGTGGTCTGTAGCAGGCAACAAACCAAAAGGCAGATTTGCACAATGTTAGGTGCATATGTATGGTCTGCGATGCTTTTTGCAGTGCTACCAACCCGGAGGTATGTGTATCTGTGATGTATATGGATACGCCCCCTATTTGTGTTGGTCATTCCGAGTTATGTGGTCAGAAAGCATGGTACGAAATATAACCTGGTAGTGCTGGTGTGCATTTGGGAGCCTGAACCAGGTGTCTGTTAGTGCACAGATATCGCTGTTGTCCATACTGAGGAGATTCCTGAGTGATCGCAATTTGAGGGTAACACATCCAGTGTTGAGCAGCATTACCCTCAGTGTCATGTACTCTGTAATGTCTATGGAGGTGGGTTTGTCTATTGAGCCCTGCTTAAAAAAGGCAGTATGGTGGTAGCAAGTGCCTAAGCCAGTATTCGAAAATCCAAGGGTGACAGGTGCAAGCTGTCCATAGGGAAGCTACGTGGCATGTCGAGCATGTCACCCCAGGCTGACAGACACTGTATCCCCTGTGAATGACACCAATATGTTAGCCAACTGTTAAACGTGATCAGTTTGTTGGTATACTGTGACATCATACTTGGTGAGTGTAAGATGCTAGACAAGGTCAGGGTCATACTGACCTGGCCTACATGATCAGAGAGTTCCTCTATGTATCATGTCATGTGGTCCAGGGAGGAACGTCTGAGGGTGTACGCACCAGCATGGACAATGATGGAGCCAGTCCTGTACTTGCTTTGGAGTGACCTGAGTGCATGTGTTATGTTGTGGATCCTGGCACCCGAGAGACAGCTCAAAGTGACTATTCCCTTGTTTGGCCTGGTGAGTGGGACGTCAGTGTGTCTGACAATAAGTGTCACCTATTACAAGTGTATTAGGTGTGTTGTTTAGCATGAAGGGCAGTGACTGTGTGGCACACTGACATTGTGAACTATGTGATATGTGGGTATTGTAGTGGGGTAGCAGTTGTTTGTGTGTCTGCTTTGGAGGTCTCTGCTGCTTAGGCAGAGTTTATGTAGAGCCTCCAAGTATGTTTATGTGAGATAATGTAGTTTGATTGCTGTTGCTATAGGTTTTTGTGAGACTGATATGTGGTGTGTGTGGTTACCTTCACCACCTGATAGACTATGCCAGTCATGGGTCGAGAGAGCTCAGCCTCCTGAATGTCAGTATTGTTGCATCTCTCACATATATCTGAGTTTGTTGGGAGGAGAGGGTTGTCTGTGTACATGAGGCAGATATGACATTGTGTGAAAACCACAATATTCACTAGCTGGACTGGAGAGTACACACGAAACCAACCCCTGGACATGCCAGGATATTATGATGACATACTCCGTAGCCTGATCGCAAAGGATCAGTAGGGTGTTGTGTGTGTAAAAGAGTATAACAGGGATTAGTGCTCAGGTTTGTTGGTGTTTTGTAAAGAGTAGCTGAGAAGGATTCCAAACTGAATCATGACACCTCCTTCAGCTATGTCATAAATAGCAATGTACACTCACATATGTCCTGAGTCAGGGCCAACTGTACCTGACTGACAATGCCGACATCCTGTCAGACAGGCCCATATAGACATACCCACCTCCCACTGACGATAGTCCCAGCCATCATACCAGGAGATATCACATGTAGAATGGCTGCCCCCAAAGCCAAAAGCATGGCAGCAATTGGATTACATTGTTTCCCAATATGTGTCATGCATGAACTACAGAACAAGCAGACCCTGCACCTGAACAGTCTGTTGAGCCTCACCCTCTCCACAGGATCTGGAACTGTTGAATGTGTTACAGCAACATATGGCACTCCCCACAAGTGTTGGTGCACAACACACCATGGAAAGTATAGTCCAGTAAGCCTATGAAGTCTGATCTGCAAGGCCATGGAGTCCATCATGGTTGAAGTCATAAACAGAGCTATTGGAAGCTGACAAACACACAACCCTACCAACTGTGGTATGTTCATGAGCAGATCATGGTTTCCAAACATGCTAGACTGTTTGCAAGGTAGACACCCAGGACATACATCACTGAACAGAGCTACACATGTCCCACATAGACTTTGAATAGCCCTTTATCAACATCCCTGACACATGTCATACCCACAAAACCAACAATCTGTGCATAAATATGTGTTGACATACGAAGGAACGTCAATGTGCCCACAGATAGATCACACAAGGAAAGAATTATGGGGTCCTGTTCAAGCTGTTGACACCTGCCGACCCACATGGCTCATTCCTGGGATTGCATAAAACAAAGGGTGCACACACTACCATGTCCAGTCTGATGATGTCAGCATCCTACATATATAGCAGGAGAATAGAAACCACCCTGTAAAGCATATAGCGTTCTGTGTTAATGTGTTCCTCTCTAGTATCATAACATAGTTAGATAGGGGTTTGAATCCTGCAAACACTGACAGTGTGTGTTTGGGTGTGTGGGGAGTGGTGTATGTGTGTGATTTCATCTGAGAGGAGTGCTCTTTTTGGAGACTGGGAAAACACATTAAAAGAGGTACATTCCTCTTTGGAAAGTCTGATGATGTCAGCATCCTACAAATATAGCAGGAGAAGAGAAACCACCCAGCAAAGCATATAGCACGCTGTAGTAATGCGTATCTCTCTAGTATAATAACATAATTAGGTAGGGGTTTGAATCCTGCAAATGCTGACAGTATGTGTATGATTTCCTTTGAAAGGAGTTCCCTTTTTGGAGACTGGGAAAACACATTAAAAGAGGTACACTCCTCTTTGAAAAGTCTGATGATGTCAGCATCCTACAAATATAGCAGGAGAAGAGAAACCACCCACCAAAGCATATAGCGCGCTGTGTTAATGTGTATCTCTCTAGTGTCATAACATAGGTAGGGGTTTGAATCCTGCAAATGCTGACAGTATGTGTGTGATTTCCTTTGAGAGGAGTTCCCTTTTTGGAGACTGGGAAAACACATTAAAAGAGGTACACTCCTCTTTGAAAAGTCTGATGATGTCAGCATCCTACAAATATAGCAGGAGAAGAGAAACCACCCACCAAAGCATATAGCGCGCTGTGTTAATGTGTATCTCTCTAGTATCATAACATAGGTAGGGGTTTGAATCCTGCTGAGATTATGTGTATGAGGGTGATTTCCTTTGAGAGGAGTGCCCTTTTTGGAGACTGGGAAAACACATTAAAAGAGGTACATTCCTCTTTTGAAAGTCTGATGATGTCAGCATCCTACAAATATAGCAGGAGCAACCACCCACCAAAGCATATAGCGCGCCGTGTTAATGCATGTCTCTCTAGTATCATAACATAGTTAGATAGGGGTTTGAATCCTGCAAATGCTGACAGTGTGGGGTGGGGGGTGGTGATTTCCTTTGAGAGGAGTGCCCTTTTTGGAGACTGGGAAAACACATTAAGAGAGGTACATTCCTCTTTGGAAAGTCTGATGATGTCAGCATCCTACAAATATAGCAGGAGAAGAAAAACCACCCAAAAAAAGTATATAGAGCGCCGTGTTAATGTGTATCTTTCTAATATCATAACATAGTTAGGTAGGGATTTGAATCCTGCAATTGCTGTGTGTGTGTGACACAGTTGGTCAATGCAGTGTGGATTTTGCTTTTACTATGGTATGACATATCATGATTAAAACAGTATGTGCATTGCACACATCAAGTATCTGCGTGGCAAATAAATATGTGTACATGTGACCTCAATCAGTACATAGGTGTGAAGCCTGCATACTACATGAATACATTTGTTTCCTTTGACAGATTGTGCCGCTGCTTCTCAGATCGTAGGTCACGTATGTATGTATGTGACAAGCCCGGCCACTGTACTGATCTGTGTCCTAGGTCATCTGTGCCACACACACCCATGACAGTTACTATAGAGTACTGTGAGTGAGGGTACATGCCTGGGGTATATGTCAGACATGTTCATACACAATGACTGGCAATAATGGACAGTCATTATAGGTGTACAACAACCCTGTGGATATGCATTCAGGCCCCTAATGTCTTATGTGACACACCGAGGGACTCCACAATACCTATGGATATGTGGATACCAAAGGACAGATGACATAACACGTGGCTGTATGTACACACTGGTACCCAACATACATGTTGAGGGCTACCACCTACGTGGTACTATCAGGATAGTATGTATAGTAAATGTGGATGACTATGCCATAGTCGGCTTACTGCTATACAGCATGTATTGGGCAACAGGTATTTGTCTGTATGATACCCTTGTGTAGGATATGCGTCCCATCCAGGGAATGCATTGTAGGCCAATGCATGCATTTCCAGATGTGGATGGACATATCCCTAGTGTGTTTGCATGTAACTAAGAGGGCTATATGCCAAACAGGTGTGGTCCCAGGAACGGGTGGCGGTCAGTACCACTGGTTACTGTTATAGTATAGTACCGGAAGGATCCAACTGTTACTGAGTTCCCTACAACTGTGTGTCATTTGTCAGGACATCATCTAATGATTGGTTATAGTCCTGCTGTTGAGGTTGTGTATACTACCAGACTGCAAATCATTGACAGGTATTAACAGTATCACTCACAGCATAGTGTCAACCCATGTCATACACACATGTGTGCCCATGTTAGTACATATCTGTAGTAGAATGCATACTGGCCATCGAAAGATACTATGAGATGTTAACAATGTGTACAACAGGGTATGTCACATGTCCCATGTGTCCACTATGCACGTACATGCAGACAGTGCGCGTCCACCATGTTCACAGATGTACACCTGCTAATCTGTAATGCACACACCACACACATACTGTTCACTCACTAACACATGCTGGCAACACTGTACACTTCAGCCAAGTGGCACATGGGTGGACAATACATACTCAGACCTAACACTGGTGTAAACAATGCTACATTGACAATCAGAGCTGTGATGCATAATGCCTGCTCAGATATACCTACAAGGATATCATTACACTTTCCTGTTGACAACTTGCTAATATTGCTACACTGCTATAATGTCACCCTGTGCATCAGAACCATGTTAGCCTGTTCCTACATCAATGTTACAGATGACAGGAGGTGACACAGGTGTCATCATATGCACAGGGTGTGTTGTTGGTTTGCCAGCCCGACATTGACCCATCCAATCGATGTGTGTGTGTGTGTGTGTGTGTGTGTGTGTGTGTGTGTGTGTGTGTGTGTGTGTGTGTGTGTGTGTGTGTGTGTGAGGGACAACAGTATAGCATGGGCCAATGTTGATGTAATGAGTGTGTGTATGTGTGAGCCCTAATTGTTTGGTTAATGTGTGTGTGTCTGCATGCACACAGCTCCACCATGTGGCTGCCATATACGGGAGGTTGTGGGACAGCCACAGACTGTACCTGCTAGGCTGTACAGATAACTGTCTCTGGGCACGGACATGGTACCTGTGCCTGGCAGGGGTGCTATGGGCAGTATCGGGTACCAACCCTGACTGGGTACTATCATCAGAGGCAGAGGTATGATGACTGGACCCATGTCCCTGCTGGGACTGGCCAGAGCCATGTGCATGTGGTCTACTAGGACGGTCAATAGGCAGGCCAGCCCCAGAATTCCTGGGGCTGGTACTGCCACTACGGGAGCGGCTGTGATCTGTGTGCCATCCGCGATGACTGACAGCTGTTGCTGTTGCTGGCATGCGTCTGCGCCGATGTCTCACCCATCCCACATGGTCCTGGCTCATGGAAGACACATTGTGGAAGGCATCTATTGTCTCCTCCCAACGTCTATCAATGAACTCGGTGTAATTCCGGACGGCACCGGCAAGGTCACGGATGCTGTCATTGATAGCGGTGTAATGGGCCCTCTGCACCCTTAGTCCCTGTCTGGTGTTCCATTCCATATGTGCCTGTGCCTGCATTTCAGCCCGGAACGTACTGGAGGTTGTAATATCTCTGGGAGCACATCTGCCAGGGGCAATACGACCAGTGGTGCTCCCCCGAGAACCCCTGGACATCCGCCTATGTGGTACTGTTCCAGGAATCTGGCTATGGCTGCTGTGAGGGGATGCAAGTGCCATGGGTACCACACTCTCCTGGTCAATGCCAACTGTATGCTGTCCCGCGGCTAATGCCATTGGTGATGAGGGATGTATCGGCAGTATGAATGTGCGCATAGATGGGGTTGAACACTGTGTACTGTTGATTGGTGGACCAATGACAGACCCTGTCAAACCTTCCTGTGCCAGAATACATGTCTCATCATCTCCACTATTAGTGGCAGTGACTTCAGGTTCCCTGCTGCTTTCAGCCACCCCAAAATCAGCACCTGTGAGAGGAAGACAGGAAACACACTTTACAATCTGTACATGATGTTAGCACACATGCACACATGAGCACATGCACACATGCACACATGAACACATGAACACATGCACACATGCACACCCTCAACACGGGTATATATCATTGCCAATGCACGAACAGAGATGTCATCCATTGCAATGAATGTAAAGTACAGTTACAGTAGTACCAGTCAACCACCCTATTCATTGATGCCATAGCCCTGCCTAACATATGTGTACAGTTGTTACTATAGGTGGCATACTGCTGTAACAGAGTATAAATGTTGCTGGATACACACGTATACCCTGTAACACACATATGATTGCAGCCATGGTAAAGGCATAATTCCACACACATCAGACAAACATACAATGCACCTCTGTATGCCAACACAGATGAGCATTACCTGTGTACCATACAGTACTGTGTGCCACTACTTACAAACCCTTATGCCTGAGTTTTGTCCTCTGTGCAGACTACAAGAAACACACAAGACAGTGTTTCCAAGCAATGTGAACACACACCATACTGTGCTGTTTAGGCTTACAGCTTCAGGTAGTACTACAGTTTATATGGGAGATGGATTCACCAACAGTACCACTCACTAAGCATACATGTATTGCTTTAGCCTACAATGAGACACCACGGTCGTCAACAAGAAACTACGTCACATCGTATGCCATGCTACTATGTCTGCCTAACAGTACAATACACATCTTTTGCTGGCGTCACAGCTAAGATAGACACTACCATGTCAGATACAACTTTACACTAACCTATCACACCTTTACAGACCTTGCACACATTCAGCGTTACACTTATTCAACCTCACATAGCAGGTATTGCATTGAGTACATGTGTGAGTGCATAGTGTCATAGGTAGGTAATATGCTATTGGCCCTAGGGCCTACAGCAGCCTAGCCATATGCTACCCTGGCCTTTGACACACATGTACTTTGATTTCACTTGCTCCTGCCAGCCAGAACCACAGAGGGGGTTCCTGGGGTGTATTACCAATCTCCCAAACAATCATCTGGGGTATTTATGACAACTGCTAATGAGGAGCCTTGTTTGCTATTGCTAGGTGGTCTTTTCCAGTGTATGGCATATCTCTGAGATAGGAACATATCCCTCCAGCATGTGCTGTTTAGCGAGCTGACGAGGTTTAGGGCCCTAGACCATGTATCCCGGAGGGATTGTGATATGTTGCCATGGTGGTTGTCACCCAGCTATGGGTGTGACATACCTCTGTATGTCCGGCAGAGGTTACCTCTGTGTGGCCGGTATGCAATACAGTCTAGATGTGGTTTTGTGAGTCAGTCTGCATAGGGCATCTGTTTGCGGCCAGTATTACCCTTTGTGAGGTATGTCTGTGGCCTTTCCACCTGCTGTAGTTGTCATGTGAGGTACATACCACACAGGGCATTGTGATGAGTAGAGGGGAACACTGACCTATATTTCCCTAGATGACACACCTGTTGTCATGACACATACCACACAGACAGATTACAGGTCTAGTGTGGCACTGTCTTTATCAAAGAGGTGGCTACTGTCCACCTGTGTCCCATGTTCCCTTTTCACACCTTCAGTGTTGGGTAGATCTCTACCTATGTGGTAGTTAATGGGTACAGTGTTTTGGAAAGGAGGAATGGCACTGCAGTATCAACACTTGTCTACAGTCTATGCCTTGGTCACCACACACCTGTTGCAGTACATATGGCCCCATGTCTCTCTCTCTCTATGTATATATATATATATATATATATATATATATATATATATATATATATATATATATATATATATATATATATATATATATATATATATATATATATATATATATACACATACATATCTATATACATATCTATACACATACATGTACACATCCATTGCTGTGCACATAGATGTACATATAGGCACATGTACAGTCCACCTTTCATGGTGGGGATATTAGTTATGTGACAGTTGTGGGATGTACAGTTATGTGATTATATTGCACAGTGTTGTGCAGAATGCATGTGGGTGTCCTCAGCCCATGTAGCTTTAGCAGGCCTCACTGGCTGTAACACAGCAGATCTGACAAATCAGCCCCACAGCGTTTAACCAGCACATGACATATATCAGCACTGCATGCTGTTTTCTATGCCACACACTATGACCTACATAGATATATGCACATAACAACCTTCAACGACAGATATCTGTCCACCCTTCACTAACAGTTGCAGTATGTCCCTTGCCCTATGCACATATGCAGATACAGATAGATACATACTGCTGCCACACATGGATGATTTGCAGTGTGTAGAGTACTCTTCAGGAACATCTACTATATGCCAACACATACATATGGGTTACATACCTTACCTTTGTATTTCCCTGCTCCGTCTGTTACAGTTTTGTAGGTTTTTTTTTTGGTTGTTTGTTTTGGGTTTTCTCCCTCTGTTTCTGTTTCTGTCTCTGTTTCTCTCTCTGTTGTCTGTGTCTCTGTCTGTGTCTCTCTCTCATTCTCTATCTCCCTGTACCTGCAATGATATTATTGCATGTGTGGACAGCAGGTACAGCCTGCTTTTCTAGGTATCTGCACTTGTGCATGTGACAGCCTCTGCACCAATTGCTGCCCACCATTCAGTAATTGCATGCAGCCTGCTGTGTGCTGATTGCATTACTCACTGTGATTGCAGCCCACTGCTATAAAATGCTAGGTTAGGTAGGCGTAGCCCTTGCAGGTTTCCAAGGTGGGGCCCATGCTTGTTTGCTCTTGACAGCGTTGTGTCAATCAGAAGGTTGGTATATGTCTCTTATCTGAAGCTAGGGTTGTAGCCAGTGATATGCATGTTGTACTCAAACCTGAATGTTGCTGCTTCCAGTACACACTTCTCAGTGTAGACATGTATTCACCCCTCCAAATGCTAACACAGGATACATGGGAGTATGTACTTTCTTTCTGAATTAGACATTTAACTGCCATACAAATATGGTTAGTGCACTGTATTCCTGTGGCACATGCAGTGTTTGTGAACTGCTATACTGTAATTATTACGTTACTCACCTCTGAACAGTTTGTGGTTTGTTTGTGTTGACATTATCACAGGCTGCTCAACACAACTGGACATATTTCTGTACTGAGTATGCCTACCTACACCCTGGTTTTTGCCTGAATACACAGGTGTGTTGTACCTTTGGGTAGGGGTGCAGAACTGCAAAGAGCATTTTTTATTATCATGTGAGGTTTATCTTGCTGAACATACAGGATTGCTGTGTACCTGTTAGTCTATCAAGGCAAGTTGTCTGTCTGTGTAGCTCCCACCTGTGGACATATCCAGATGGTAGCTAGAAGTTAGCCTGTTCTACTTTGTCTGTGCACCACATCAGTCTTTTCAGCACTGGCACATTGGCATTGTCACAGTTGGTTGCTAGCAGTACATGGCTACATCCTGTGCTATTTCTGTGTTGTACTCCTACATAAGGGCATGCTTGTGGAACTCCTTCCAAAGCTATTTGCAGAGTGTATAACAGCAGTAATGCTGATATGCCTGTGTGTTTCTGCCTCTGCTAGGCCTCAGATACTCTCAGGTATATATCTGAATGGCCTCAGTGAAAGGTACATATACATTAGATACACCTGCAATATATTACAGACATATTGCAGTTGAGACTTTCTTGGGAATCAGAGCATATGTATACCTACACCTTTTCTGATGTGCAAGCAGTGTCTACTCTCACCTATTGACATTATTCATTACATGTGATTCCACACTTGTCTGCCTAAAGTTAGTACTTTCCAGAGTGATTCAGTGGGGCACAGCTAACATTTGTTTACAAATCAGGGACATCCCTGTAAAGCAGTCACAGTTGGGGTGTCTGGCCTCTGCCCTATTCAACTTTGCCAGTATTTATCCTGGTCTGATACTGTGTGGTGTTTGTAAGGTGCTACTGTAACATTATTCCCTGCTTGGATGGCTGGTTCTCTTTTAACTGTCATGTCATGCAATTCCACAACAACTGCTGGTAAAGACCCACAGAACAGGATTTGTGTTATACCATTCCTAATTTCCATTTACATTCCCTCATTGTAATGCATGATATATTTATGTCAGCACCAAGCTATTTGTATATCTGCTGTGGCTTAGTGGTAATTCATGCAGTCTATTGTGTCAATGGTCTGGGGTTCGAGACTGGCAGAGGTCTTTCTTTTGCTGCTGAGCAGAACAAGGGCCCTTCCATAGAGTGACTAAGGCACTTTTAAGCAGTTGTAAGCAGGTTTGCGTGACGCTTAGCAATGCTTAGCTAAGCACACACATGCGCACACTCGCTTAAACCCGCTTACTACCACTTAAAAGTGCTTACTCCCACTAACCCCCGCGCTAATTTCTTTTAAAGAAAAGAAAATGGGAGATAGGAAAGTGGTGAAAAAGGGGGCACAAAGAGGGACAGACAGTAGGTAAACAAGCTTGGGATGTGCAGGATGGGTGTAGGGAAGGTCCATAGCTGCCCATTTCTTTACCAGCAACAGCTGTGAATATGCAACAAATTTGGAGTGAAATTTGAAACCTTCCACCCCTGGGAGAGGGGTGAGGACAACAAAGTATGTTGTACTGCCAATTATAATTATCAGTTTACATGTCCAGTGGACATGTGTGCGAAATGGGCAGCTATGTATGGGGCATACATTTTTTGTGGGTACAGATTGCCCTTTTTTTTTTTTTTTCAGGTGAGAGTGGAAAGTGAGGTAGAGGAAGTAGGTATGTTCGGGGAGGTAGGTTAGGGAGGTAAACAGACAAGACGCATACAGGGGTGGTGTATGACACATGGGGTGGGTGAACACAATTGACGGGGATGGATGTTTGGAAATCACAAGCCCATGAGCCCACAGATGGTAACAGTGGAACTGAGATCCCCACCCATGGGCAGTCACCACTGCACCTTCACAGCCCCGAGGGTGGCTGTGCTGGGGGCTGCGTAGGATGGGCAGGCTCACCCGCGAGATGCGCCACTCTCGTCTCAAGCTGGTGTAGGGGATAAGCGACTGAACACTGGATCTCCCTACGCACCACAGCCCGGACCCTTTGAAGGGTGACAGGTGGCCCT
Source organism: Protopterus annectens (assembly GCF_019279795.1). Lineage (NCBI taxonomy): Eukaryota > Metazoa > Chordata > Ceratodontiformes > Protopteridae > Protopterus > Protopterus annectens. The sequence goes on along the minus strand of NC_056747.1, from coordinate 1,244,185,924 downwards.
TCTCCGCCTATGCTTGCACGGGGGGGATGAGCCCCATCCCCTGCAGCGCTTCCACCCAAAGGTGGCACAGGACCAACGGAGGAGGGGAGCCCGGGCTGGGCACCGGACCTGCTGGTGCCAGGTGCACTCGCCAGCTGAGGAGGGACAGGTGGGTCTGCTGGGACCGGCCTTCCTATACGTTCTGTGATTAGGTGTGTTTAATTACAACATAAACAACAGCATTCCAGATTAGTTGTAACAGCATGCAGTAATATTCCCATTAACCCAACACACCAAGGTTCCAACAGTTGAACAGCAAGCATAACACATGCATATATTGAACAACAGTGGATATTCCAACAGCATGCAGGGATGTTTGGTAGCAACAGGCCACCATGATTGTGGTGTTTGAACAGGACACATGCATCAACGTGAATGCAAATATTTATAGAACAATAGGACATATGTCCCAACAAATATTTAAACTGAGGTGTTGAATTGCATGGTTTATGCACATACAGTAGGGTGAAGAAAAAAACCTTGATTAACATCTTATAATTACTTTTAGTCTACACTACATTCCTAGTGACTGCAAGTGTATATCCCCTACATGTATTATTACACTTGCCACCATGCATTAGGTTGTGTAATGGGTTTGGCTAGTTCAATATATGCCTGACCTATATCTGACATACTAACTGTCCAAGATGCATATGTTACTGCTACATATTCCTTGATTGCATTATATTTCTTTATCTACATATCTGGATGTTTTCACATGGCATTTTCACTTCTATTTGTACAGAACCATGCATTTCTTGACCTACACTCACATTTCTGGGGAACAAATTAACATGCTACTCGTGTGCCAGATTTACTTATGCATGCCATCCAGTAACTGACTGTTGAGGACTGTGTATATGCTTCACGGCTACTAGCACTTCCATCACACACTTTATATGGGACTGCACAAAAACAGTACTATTTGTATAATGCAAGGGTACAACAACATTTCAAACTAAGTGATACAGACACACTCTGGGTTTTAGACCTTTATTAATGACATTACACACTTTTCCACAGGCTCACTCCTTTATTTGCTATAATGGTGCATATGGAAGACATATTCAAGACATATTATACCTTTATTAATATGTTAGAACACTCTTTTTCTACATTTGCTAAATGGGATGATGGATGTTGTTGCATCTATGGTCTCTAACACCGAAGTGAGAAATTCAGAATTGTGTGCGAGTAGGAATTAAGCATTCAATGTATGGAAAATAAAATTAATAATCAAATAGAAATTTAGGGTTATATTCTCCCCATCTTTCTTGAGTAAAATTTTGAGCAGCTGCTCCATTATCAAAATGGATTACTGTTCTAAGTGTCCTAGTAGGAAGAAAATTCCTTCTCATGACCATCGTTTGACAAATGTATTATTTTTCTTGGGTAAAAGTCATAATACATTTTCTGTTGGTAAACAGTTTTTCTTCAGCAGTTAGGGATGGGGAAGACCAGCTAAGGTCGCATTTGCAAAAGGTCCTTTCTGATCAGTGTGCTTTTCCATCAAGATAGTTTTCCATATCTAGGCCATAATCTTTCCATCATCCAGGAAAAAGCATCACTTTCACAAGAACTCAGTATTTCTCTTCCTCCATGTCTCAATGTCAGACCAAAGAAAATGGAACCTACTCTTAAAAAGGTTGCTGTCCAATCTCTGAAGGCAAATTTATTGTCCCTTATCTGAAACCTCAAGGGCTTAGAGTTTGTCAAATATATCTGATCCAGGTCCAGATAAGGGTGTTTCTATAATTTTCCATCTGGAGCATTCAGCCCAGAAGACTTGCTGAGACAAGCCTAGCCTCTTCTTTACAGAGTTTGGCAAGGAGAGATTTTCAATGGCTGTTCTTCAGGTTAGAGCAAGGTTTTCTAGTGCCTCTTCCCTTACTTTTTCTGTTGGGGGCAAGGAGTTCACTTAGACAGTCTTCCCATAAATAGAATAATGAAGATATACTCACTAGCCCCACATATAGTCTCAGACCTGAGGATGCTGGTCTCAATCCTTACAGGACAGTTAATGCTGAATCCTATTTATGTGGTTGAGACTTTGACCACTAGCCTGGGCATCAATTTTATTGACCTCATCTTTGCAGTCTGTGTTGATACTTCCCAACATCTTAATGTCTCTGGTATGACAGTGTCTATTGGCATGATATTTGAGCTCAAGGCATCAGCAACAGTGTTAGCCATTACCTTTCTGGCTATGGTGGCTATTTTGCAGCCATGGGTAAATCTGAATGCAGTACTTGGAGTTTAAAAAAAGTAGATTAGCATATATGAGGGCATAGAATATAGAGTTTCTGGTCAAAGAATGCCAAACCAGATGTCTTTGACAAGGCAGGTACTATTAAGCTGGCTCCAACACCACAGAACCCAATTGTCAACCCACCAGCTAAAGAATCCAGAGAAGTAGATCACTGTGGGAAGCGAGTATATGAGTCCTCCACTCTTCCACTAGGATGTTTAACTACTTGGCCCATGCAGTATATTTCTAGAGAGATATCTTAGACAAAATAGACTAAGCAGTTGCTCAGTTACCAAATGAACCTTTGAAGGACAAATTTTGCAGGCTTTTTATCCACTCCCCACTGTGTGTTGATCATCATCCCCCTAGGTCAATTGGCCCATTTATTCCCCTTCATCAGGGTAAGAGTTGACTGGAAAGTGTCATTGTTTTAAACAACTACCAGGGGTGATTTACATTTTTTTTTTCATTTTCTCCTCAATCCTGTGTTCACTTGGCTAGGTGTGCAATGGGCCAGCAACTAACTTCTGCAAGGGGTATATTGTCAATTAAGCCCTTCCCCTACCTTCAGAGCATGAGTAGTAGTCTGTCCAGTCTAGAACAGGGAGATCACAATGCATAGTGTGTATGGGTTCATGTAAGCCCCTCCAATCTCAGGAGGGGTGAGCAGGCCACAGCCCTTCAAACCTTCCCCTCAATGCCTGGCTACTCTAGTACTGGGGCTGCTGATTGAAACAAGGTCACCTGGGTTGCAGTAGGGCATCCATCCTTCTGCACCATGGAGTCAGACAAATTAACTTTCTAAGGGTAAGTTGATGTCCATCTCAGCAACAGTTTAAGCCTTGGCCATCCTCAAGTTGTAAACTTCTTGTAATCCAGCTAAGGGTTTGGCCAAGGCCACAAGATCCTGCATAGTCATTCACTAGCATGTGAGGCTCCATTTAACCATATTTTCAGGATAGCAGTGCAGCCTTTTTTAATTTCCCATTCCAATTTCCCTTTTTGTTTGGGACCAAAGTCAATGCATCCCTTGAGAATGTAGCGAAGGAAGAAGGGCAAAACATTATGGCTGTAGACCATCAGTTTCAGCCACATCCACACACTTTTTTAGAGATGCAAAGAAATCAGCATATGTTTAGGAGGAACACAGCAAGAAAAAAAGAGTCTAGAAAGAACAAATTTTGATAATGCCTAGAAAGGACTCAGACTTAGAGAAGGGTCACTGAGAAGGACCATTTAAGTTTCCCTTACCCATAGATGGTCAACAGTAGTGTTGAGGCCTTTTCCAACTATCCCCTGATGGTAGTCAGAGACCATATGTACCTCAATTTGTCCACTTGAAAAATGATCAATGAGAAGAGCTGGATCATGACACAGTAGCAAAACCCAGGGGGAGACATAATTCCTTTTTCTACAAGCCTTAACCCACTGTCCTGCCTATGGTACAAACATTCCACCCCCTCCGAAGCCAGTGATAAGGAAGAAGGCCCTTAAACCTTATTTTTCAAAACAGATATCCAAGTAGACCCATCAGATCAAAAGAGGTCAAGATTTTACTCACAAGTTCTTTTGTGTTCTAAGTGCTTATATCCCCAAACATTTTTCCTGGTCTTGCTACAGTCAGTCCTTCCTTGCCTAGCAGAAGACAGGATGAGCTCTATAGCCTCCAGGACACTTGCCTCCATATCACAACAGCCAATGAATTGCTGAGTCAGCACTAGTCATTATTAGTCCCAGACTCTTTCATTTGATCTTATCTCAGCCTCCAGGATGTTCCCAAAATGCATGTCTGTGGCAGAAGCTCATCAAATGCTTCAGAGAGCTAAGCTGTTTCCTCATCCGTATGACTGGCTTCTAGCTGTTCCCTCCACCCAAAGTCTGGTGACATTGCAGGAGTCTCTGACATTACTGAGGCCGTCACTTGGGATAAATGAAAATTCTGCAGTCACAAGTGATGCCTTCATAGTCATTCACATTTGTGAAAAGCAGTCTGGGTGTTGTGGCATGCAGGACACACAATCCCACATTGATGGAATCATCAGTACTTTATTTTGCATATGCTGATCCACATATTGCTGGAGTCTATTTCGCAAAGCACATTGCTCATTCTTCCATACGTGTCATACTCCCTTTGTCTGTCTGCTTTCTAATAACTGTTCTATGACTTCTGTGGTTTCTGCAGCTAGTGCATAGACCTGGAGAATGTTGAATTAGGTAGGCACTATGCAAAGGTTTGAATTTGCCAGTATGTACAAATCAACTGATAACAGACAGGATGTACTTGGTCAACAGAAGTGATGTGTACAGTTCTGCTTGCACAGGTGGAGGGTTTTGATCTCTGAGGTGCTGTACTCCCTTTTAAAGGAGAGCATTTGCATTCAAACACAAAGCTAAACTTGGCCTTCCAACGGTGTACTTTCTGACAGCTGTGATATGACTTTTTGTGTGGCATCAGCAGCTTGTGAGAGGTTTAGACAATGCTGAATTCGGTAGGCAGGGGTTTGAATCCAACAGTTTTTTTTTGCCCCCTATAAGTATTTAACAAAAATAAATTGGTGACATGCAGGAATGGCTTACTCAACAGGTGTGATGTAAGATATTTTATTGTGTTTTCATGCGTGGGGGATATTGACTCCCTAAGTGTTGTACTTTCTTGTAAGATGTGTATCTTTCGTTGCTTGCACAAGTATTAGCAAAAAGCATCATTGTTAGTCAACGTCAGTAAAGAGTAATTCTCATTTCTTGTTCTAAGTCAAAAACTGCTGAGGATTTCACTTCAGCCACGTAGTTCTGCTCACTGTCACACAATGGATGTTAGAGTTGATGAGTGGAGTAAAGCAATAGTGATACATGCCTGTGTCAACATTTATTATGTCAACTATTACACATTACACCTTCCACAGTTCACAGTAACCCTGATATGATGTTCAAATTGTCTGTAAAGTATGTTGAGGGCTGTGATCCACCAATTATTGTTGTTTGTCACACAAAGATCATTTCCTCTATCAGTCTTTCAAAATGTCATACTCCCTTCAAATATGAAATTTCTCACAAATATTGTGCAAATATCTCTGTGGTGTCAGTAGATAATACACATCATGTGACTGAGTTAATTAGGCAGGGTTTTGAATGCCACCTGGTATATACTGCAGCAGTGTATAGCACAATTTGTTATAGACAATAACTTACAGCACTTGATGTGTTGATCATATTCATTCACACGCAAACTGCTGATGACCTTCAACCATATCTGTGATTTATGACAAGGGTTGTATAACTTATTGTATTTGTTTATGCTTTTTCTTTAAATTGGTGCTAACTTGGGTGAGAAATCCAAGTTCATATTTAAAACTGCTAAGAATTGTAAATATTTACTTGAACACCCTACTAACTTTAGTATAACTACCAGCACTGGCACTCATAGATGTGGAGCTTGCAAACGATGCCCCTACATTTTAGAAAAGCAGGTTATAACCTTCAATAGGTCCCCCCACAAGGTATTTTTAACTAGTGGAAATTGTGGCACAAAAGGGGTAGTGTACAAATGAATTTGACAGATTTGTTCAAAATTTTATATTGGGAAGACAGAGAGACAGTTTAAGAAAAGAGTTTGCGAGCATATGTATATGATTTCAAGAAACAACATTAATAATGCTTTATAAAAACACGCTACTGTCTGTATATCTTCAAAATTTAGTTTGGACTCCTGGAGGTAGTGTTTTGAGGCTTCAGAGTTGGTGCCTGGCAGACTACATTCAAACAAAGGGAGCTTACCTGGCAACTAAAACTAGGTGCAACTTATGGTCTGGGATTGAACAACCAAGTTTGTATAGCTCCAATTTTAAAGCTGTGAGCTACTGATGTTTGAAAGTTTCTTAAGAGTTCAGTTTTTATGCAAAAGTATTTATATTTATATCACACATTCAAATTAGATTTAGTTTTATGAGAGAGTATCTTGAATTCATTAATTTTATCTCAATTGTTTTTTAATTAAATGTGTGCTGTGATAGGGTGAATTTATACATGTGGTTCTGTTTAAATAGATATTTAAATGTAAATCTTTTCAAGTGACAAGGTTCTCATGTAAGTCCAGTATTTCAATGGATGAAAACACTTAACCTATGCTTTCTCATGTTTTATTATTTTTGATCTCTTATGGTCCAAGCTGGTAAATTTTTTTCAGTATTATTACTTTTGGACAGAGCTGAGTGTGTTATTTGGGAACACTACATGAGCCTATTTTTGTTGCATTTATCAGTTGATTATTTCCATAGGCTGCACAAACACACGCTGTTTTTCTTTGGTTTGACACTGCAATGTAGAATAAGAGGAATACTGCACTCCTGTGTGTGCCATACTTTGGATGAGATGTTAAAACAAGACCCCATCTGCTTGAGTTGATAGCAGCTCGGGTGGATGTAAACGATCCAATGGCATCTATAGAAAAGAGTAGGGCTTCTGTATTTAAAAAGCATTCATTACAATACTGTTTACATACTTGCATATTTACAACTTATACAGTGTTTAATTTTCCATTCCCTTCCATTATAGGTTCATAGGTGTTTACTAGGCTAATGACCACAAGGGCCTTTTTAAGCCTAGCCATGCATCCCAAATCTCTGACAAGCACTGGTACCCTTGATAAGTGTAAGCAAGGGCTCAGGAAATTAAAAATTTACAAGCAGGGACCTGGGAGATGAGCCATTTACAGGCTGCCTGAGTCTATTAGAGACATACAGTGGATATAAAAAGTTTACACACCCCTGTTAAAGTGCCAGGTTTTTGTGATATACAAAAATGAGACCACAATAAATTATTTCAAAACTTTTCCCATCTTTACTGTGACCTATAATCAATTGAAAGACAAACAACTCTGTTAGGGGGAAATATATAAAAAATAAAATACGTACAATACGCTGGTTGCATGTGTGCACACCCTTAAACTAATATTTTGTTGTGTGTGCACACCCTTAAACTAATACTTTGTTAAAGCACCTTTTGATTTAATTACAGCATTCAGTCTTCTTGGGTACACACCTGCCATCAATTAAAGAGACTGATTAACACCAAATAAAGTTCAGCTGTCCTAGTAGGATTTTCCTGACATTTACTCAGTTGCCTGCTACAGCAAAAGCCATGGTTCTCAGAGAGCTTGCAAAACACAAAAGGGATCTCATTGTTGAAAGGTATCAGTCAGGAGAAGGGTACAAAAAATTTCCATAACATTGGATATACCGTGGAACACAGTGAAGACAGTCATCAAAAAGTGGAGAAAATATGGGGCAACAGTGATGTTGCAAAGAACTGGACATCCCTCCAAAATTGATAAAAAGTCAAGATGAAAACTGGTCAGGGAGGCTACCAAGAGACCCCCAGCAACACTGAAGGAGATGCAGGAATTTTTGGCAAGTATTGGTTGTGTACTACATGTGACAACAATCTCCTGTATTCTCCATATGTCTGGACTATGGGGTAGGGTTGCAAGACAGAAGCCTTTTCTTAAACAGGAAAAACATCCAGGCCCAGCTAAAATTTGCAAAACAATACATCAAGTCTCCCAAAAGCATGTGGGAAAATGTGTTCTGGTCTGATGAGACCAAGGTTGAACATTTAGGCCACAATTCCAAAGGTACGTTTGTCACATAAACAACACTTCGCATCACCAAAAGAACACCATCCCCATGATGAAGAATGGTGGTGGCAGTATCATGCTTTGAGGTTGCTTTTCTTCAGCTGGAACTGGGGCTTTAGTCAAGGTGGAGGGAATTATGAACAGTTCCAAATACCAGTCACATTTGGCCCAAAACCTTCAGGTGTCTGATAGAAAGCTGAAGATAAAAAGAAATTTCACCTTTCAATATGACAATAAACCTAAGCATACATCCAATCAACAAAAGAATGGCTTCACTAGAAGAATATTAAAGTTTTGGAATGGCCCATCCAGAGCCCAGACCTAAATCCAATAGAAAATCAGTGGGGTGACCTGAAGAGGGCTGTGCACAAGAGATGCCCTCACACTCAGACAGATTTGGAGTGCTTTTGCAAAGAACAGTGGGCAAATATTGCCAAGTCAAGATGTGCCATGCTGACAGACTCCTATCCAAGAAGACTGAATGGTGTAATTCAATCAAAAGGTGCTTCAACAAAGTATTAGTTTAAGGGTGTGCACACTTATGCAACCAGCACATTGTATGTTTTTTTATTTTTTTATATTTTTTCCCAAACAGATTTTTTGTTTTTCAATTGAATTGTACAGGTTATAGGTCACATTAAAGGTGGGAAAAGTTTTGAAATGATTTATTGTGGTCTCATTTTTTATATCACAAAAAACTGGCATTTTAACAGGGGTGGGTAAACTTTTTATATCCACTGTAGGTGCCAGACCAGGGATGAATTTCCTGCTCCTCATCCAATTGTACAAGTTACTGTTAAATTAGGTTAGGGAGGAACTCTGCTTCACATGGATGGTGAGCCTGATCCAGAAAAGAGGAAGTCTCTGGGATATATACCTGTCTGTCCAGTAATTCCTATTTAAATCACAGATAAGGTTTAAGTTTTTAGATCGGGTAATTCTGGTCTGTTTGTTTTGTGGTTATGCAGGAGGTCCACCAGAGTGGGGTCTGACAATGCCTTGTATGCCAGGCAAAATCTCCTCTCAACATATCTCTCAACCTCTTAGAGCAAAAAATCTGGACAAGGCCATGAATAATGGGGGGACAAAGGCTCAGAAATAGGGACAAGTTTTAAATACTGCTCTTACAAACCTAGAAATTTGATAGAATAACAAATTTTGCATTAGCATTAATTTTCTGAAGTGTATGAAGTCTGAATCTCAAATGGCTGTCATTATTTTCTGACTTCAGTCTTTTTATTTATTTGCCAATGATTTGCCAGAAAACCACATTTTTTTGAAAAACGGACCAAAAATATGAGGCAAAAATCTGAACATTCTGTGAAAATCTGTACAGTTGAGAGGTATGCCCCTCAACAGCCTGTTAGAGAAAGAATACTGGGATAGGGCCTTAAGACAGTCTGCAGAGGACATTTTATTTATGTCCTGTATTCTTTTAATGAGGAATGTCTGTGGAAGTACCACTTGTTGGATATGCCTGGTTAGATACATACTAAAGGGGGCATTGTACTCAATGACAAGTCTGAAGAATGTTGAATACAGTGGAACAATGACTTCCTTGGACTTAGATACCATACCTTTGTTTATAAGTTGCACAACATAGAATAATTTCCTTACTGCTGTAGACATGTGATGGTCAAAGGCTAGATTACTGTTTATGTGTGTCCTCAAGTCCCTGACTATTGGGTCAACTCTTAGGAGTGTGTTGTCAATATGATAGTTACTAGGGGTTGATGACTTCCCAAAGGATACTATTATTCATTTCTTGGTATTTAGTTTTAGTCTATGGCTCTGACACCAGTTGTTTGTCTGTGTCAGCCCTTCCTGGGGATCATTTGTGTTGATGGGTGATTCAATGATAGCTCCTAAGTTGCAATCATCTGCAAATTTAGTCAGCCAAAGGGCACTGACACTGGTTTTGACTTCAGAGAAGTAAATGCCAAAAAGAAGTAAACCCAGGACCGATCCCTGAGGGACTCCACTTGTGACTGGGTTCTTTGTAGAGGTGGACTCCCCAAATCTAACTTCCTGGGTCCTGTCTGTGAGCCAGTTGCCAATGCAGCAGGTGACATGTGGGTTTGTACCTAACCTCTTAAGTTTGTCAACAATGTTCAAGTGGGGTATTGTGTCAAATGCCTTGGCCAGGTCAAGGTAGGCAGTGTGAACGAGATTGCCCTCATCCATTGCTTTGGTGACCTTCTCAAAGAAGTCCATCAGGTTGAGTAGACATGACCTGCCCTTGATGACACCAAACTGGGTTGGGTCCATGTCTGGAGGTTTACTATATCATTATTGATTATTTCCATGATAATTTTTTCCATAGCTTTGCATTTGAGACTAACGAGACTTGTGGGTCTGTAAATGGCCCACCTTTTTGCAGAGGGATGACTGTTGCTGTTCTCCATTCATGAGACATAAAACCTGTCTGGAGGCTATAGTTAAATAGCAGTTCCAGATGGCCTAATAGGTCATGTTTCATCTATTTAGAAGGCATCCTGGGATACTGTCTGGGACCATTGATGCAGTGTTCTTAGCCTTAGACAGAGCATTAAGGTCCTGTTCCCTAGTGATAGCAGGGGTGAGTTATATTTGATGGTATTTCCTGAGGGAAGGTTGAGGGAGACAGAGGGGTAAAGGTCTAAATTTGTCAGCCAGTAGGTTTGCTATACCTTCTGGCTTAGTATAAGTGGTTCCATTTACAATGAGCTCTGCACACAATTGCGTATTGCCTTTGAGGTTGTAGACAATAGCTAAAGAATGCCTTCTGATTCTCCTTGGACTGGGAGGCCACATTTACATCAGATTTTGCTTTGGTAGACCTTATTTGTCCTCTGAATTGTTTGTTTAGTTTGATGAGAATGCTTTTATCCCACTAGGTGCTGTACCTCCTAATTTTTGCCATAATTTCTTCCCTTCCGTTATACTGCCTATCAATGTTGTAACACCACCAGGGTGGCTTGTTTTTTTGAGTAAGTTCTTTATTTCTTCTTGGTGGGTACAGCTGCTTCCTGCAGCTATTAACATGCTTGTATATGGTTTCTGTGAACAGTTCTGCATAGGCAGCAGTGTTCTCAGGGTTTATGGGTGCTTGAAATTTTGCCAGGTTATCACTTAAAAGTAGGAAGTTAGCTTTAGAGTAGTTCCTGAATATTCCAGGGTTAGCTGGGCTATCAGGTTTTATTTTTACTTCAAAGTAGAGCATTTTGTGGTCTAACCTTATTAAAGAAGACATTACACTAGGGGGTGTGCAGCACTCACCCATATTAGCAACAACCAGATCCAGTATGGTTACACCCCTCTTTTTTGTATTGACAATCTGATCCAGGGAGTTTGTGTTTACAAAAATCCAGGAATATTTGTGCCTGTATATTTGGTGCCATATATGATTCCCAGTTAAAAGTGAGGTAATTGAAGTCGCCCATGAATATAGTATTGGATTGGATGGTGAGTGTTTCCAATAAGTTTAAATACATGGCATGGATTTCCTGGGTCATAGAAGAGGACTTGTAGCTTGCAAGGAAGTCATACTGGATTTTGCCTATGGTGATTTGAACATGGAAAAGCTCAAGTGCATTGTACTGTCTGACAAGCCTTGCAGTATATTTATTTTTGATGTAAATTAAGAGACCTCCACCTTTAGTCCCTGTTTGTGTAGTAGTTGCTTTAAATGTGTAGAAGGCATTATAACCTTGTCAGTGTGCTGTCTGTGGTTTGAAACCATGACTGAATGACTACACAGACATCTGCATTCTCTATGGTGAGAAATATATTACTTTTCATAATTACATCAAACTTCTATCTTAGTTATCTTTATTTGAACCCCCACTCCTTTTTCCAAAACCACCATCTAATTTTTCTTAAAATCACTGCAAGTCTCCAATTACCATTAAACATGATTTTATTTATTATTTCCTTCCAAATGGTCCACACAACATAAAATTATTTTTTATCTCTTTTACTAACATATTCCTTATTTTTATGGCTATAATATCCATGTGTAATCATATCCATATTTGTTTCATTTATACCTCCTTTATATTTTGAAAGAATGTTTCTTTACATAATTTTTCCCACAGTTTTGCAACCTCTATACATTATACGAAAACATGTTCTGTAGTTTCTTCTTCACCATAATATATATACAAACTCTTTCACTATTTTTTTTTCTTTTTCATGGCTTATTTCTTTTTTGCGGTGGTGGTGCTGCGGTAGCGTTGTCGCTTCACAGTTAGACGTTGCCCGTTTGAGTCTCAGTTAGAGTGTCTTCTGTGTAGCGACATGCGTGAATGGGTGTTCCTTCATTGAAGGTTGTGCATTAGGCCTGGCAAGCCAGTATGTAAAAATCTACTGCCAATCATTAGCGGACCGGAGTTCCGCTGTGGCGACCCCTAACCGGGAAAAGCCGAAAGACGCAAACATTTCTTTTTTTCTGGTAATTTTTTAATTGTTAATCTCCATAAAAAGTCTTGACATTATAATTGCTTACTACACCATTCTTTTCAGTTTTGTAGCTTTAACGTTTTTGTGTCATGTATTAGCTCAGTCCAAGGATTGACATGATAATATTGTATCAAGATATTTTTATACCACACTTTCCTCTCATTTTGTATTTCATCAATTTGTTTTTATTTTTTTATCAAAGACTTTTTTCTTGATAACATCTCATTTCTTCATTTAAACAATAATTTTCTTTTGAAATTGTTAACATATCCCAATGCCACTTGTATTTGTACTTTCATAAATGTACTACTAACTTCATTTTTTTCATTTATCCAAAATAAAACTTTGTACAAATTCAAAGAAGTAGTATAAACAATTAGGTTTATTAATCCTGTAACTCCATTTTCCTTGTCCATATATGACTCAACTCTTCAGTTGATTCAGTCTTGAACATCATATAAAAGAAAATATTACTTGTAATATTTCATTTTCATAAATTAGTGGCAACATATAGATACTGCTGCAGATTCAATAAAGCCTACATGAGCCGCTAAAACCCTGTGCTCATCATGGTGTGATGTACACACTCTCTAACGCACTGTTTTGTGTTCAGTAAGCAGCTCTACATGGTGTGTAGATCTGCGCAATCATGGTAAACACTGTGGTATGCTAATTACAGCATAAGCAGCTGAATCATATGCTAATCAGCCAAACCAATGTGGACGAGCTATTCAACAAGCTATAAAGCAACTGTGTAGACTCAGTGCTGGTTTTCCCTGCAAATTCCAAAATCTATTGGAATAGAGTCACGGAAAGGAGTCTACACAGAAAGAATGTTAGGGGCTGCTGTTGCTTTAATTCATGTGTATGTGCAACAGGCTGAGGTCTATGCTACTGTGGCTGCTGATAGACCACAGCCGAGAAGGAGAAAGGTTTTCAGACCCTGTTTAACTTATCACAAGCTACATGAGGTGGAAATTGTAGAATGCTACAGGGTGGATAGAGGCACACTACAGGAACTCTGCAATGTCTGTCATCCTCAACTCAGATGAAGGGCAGACAGAGGGGAACCAATACTAGTGGAGACAAAAGTATGTGTGGCACTTGAATTTTACAGGAACAGGGGGCATAATGAGGTTGTCACAGGCATCAGCATCCAGGATATTCCATCAATCCATGAATGCTATGCTCCAACATGCCAGTGACCACATATATTTTCCCCATACACCTGAGGACAGGGCCACAAATATGCAGGAGTTCTACCCTGTAGTGCACTACCCTGAAGTACTGGGTGCCATAGATTGTGCACATACAGAAATAAAAGCACCATCCAGGGGAAAGGGAAGGGTCTATATAAATAGAAAGGGCTTCCACTCCATTAACTGCCAAGTCATGTGTAACTCTAAGGGAATAATCTTGAATGTGTATGCTGGCAACCCAAACAGTTACCATGACTCACATATATGGCACAACGTCCAGCTGTATCAGATGTTCACTAGGGGTGATATTCCACAAGTTCATTTACTGGGGGATGCAGGCTATGCAATGGAGCCATGGCTGATGATGCCCATCAGAAATGTACACCCACGCACTGAAGAATGCCATGATGAGGCACACACTCAAACCAGAAATATCATAGAGCATGTGTTTGGGCTGCTGAAGTCATGGTTCTGGTGCCTAGATTCATCTGGGGGAGTCCTACAGTACAATCCACGTACATGTACTGAAATCGTCACCATCTGTGCCATGCTTCACAACATCATCCTGAGAAAAAAGCTTCATCAGGATAAACAAGGAAAAGGGACACACATCCCATCACCACTAACAAGGTCACCACAGCCATATGCAGGTCAGGAGTCAGAAGGGGTGCTAGCAGCTGCTGTGGGTGTAGGCAGACAAAGGCATGCTCAATATGCCTTCACACTGGCTAAGAGGCAATGCATAGCACACTCATTCACCACCTAAGAAGCTAAAACCTTCATCCTATCCACATACATATAGTAACACTGATGCCAGGCAAGGCTCATAACCTTTACCTACCCATGTAATGGCTGTGTACTTCTAACATCAGACAGAGTCAGCCCTGAACTAAAACTTTAGCAACTGCCAGATTTACAAGGTAAGTTTTGAACCTGGAATAGAAAATAAAATGTGTAATAATACAAATGAATGGCATAGCCTTGAATACTCTTACTTGGTAATGTAAGTAAGTAAGTAAAAGGTGATTGATGTTTACAGCAATGACTTCAAGATGTGACAGCAGTGACTTCTGTGAATACCTGCATCCTCTATCAAATAATAGGCCTCAGGCATTAAAGATTCACACATTCATACCTCTCATAAGTATTGATGGCCACTGAATGTCCTCAGTTTGGTCTCATATTTTTGTACTGGCAAATTATTAAGGATAGAAGTTAGAAATTAATTACATACATTTCAGTTTCAGACTTCATATCTCTCAGAAAAATCCTAAAAATACCAATGCAAAAACTATTTCATTCTATCAACTGTCTCTAACTTTATTAGACCTTAATATTTAAAACGTCTCCCTGTTGTTCAGCTTTTGTCCCACTTTGTTTATGGCTAGGTTCACTTTTTTTGCTGTAAGAGTGTGGGAGACATGTATACATTACAAAAACCTGTAAGAAAGCAATAACATTAGCAAAACAGCACCACAAACACAGATATTCTCGGCAACATGGTGGATGTAGTCCTGTGCCTCTGTTTGCTGTTGTTAACTGTATCAGTCTACAACTAGTTCCCCCCCCAAAAAATATATATATTAAACAAAAGAAGATTAATGCATAAAGTATCACATTATAAAAAGTCCTGCTTATATAACACAACATAAGATAGTTTTTTTTATTACACCCCACTGGAGAAAAAAAAATAGTGATGATCTTTCAAATAAAAAAGCACCACAAAACAACAGGCAAATGACACATTTTGATAATAAATAAAAAGGAATAAAACATCAGTGAAATGCTAAATGGGCTATCAAATAAACTGTCCCAAAAACACGTGTATACATCTACAACAGAACATTCAATTTTATGCAATTGCCAGTCACTTCTACCCGTGGCCAGCATTCCCCTAGAGGTGCTGATGAGCCATCCTAGAAAGCTAACACCTCTATGTCATTGACAATATAGGACATTTACATTTCACTGAAATAAAAATAGAAGTGTGTAAAGAGAAAAACAGTTGCAACATTAGCACTTGTGACGAAAGTTAATAAGGTTGTGCATCTGAGAAAGTAAAATGCCCTGACCAAAATGTGTATGCCATAAGTAAAATATCTAAGAAGTGCATGCAGATAATAGTAGCATTTGCTAAGATATATATATATATATATATATATATATATATATATATATATATATATATATATATATATTTTTTTTTATTGATTTAAGCATATCTAGTAAATAGGGATACTGGAAGTGAAACAACCACCAAACAAATAAAATAAAATATATATTTTTATTGTTTATTGTGATCGTCGACTTGTATATCCCTTTTTTGTTTCATTGTTTTTCTGGAAGACCTTTGGGCTACAGTGACTGTGTGTTTTCAGATATCTAGTAAATAACTGAAAATTTCAATCATACCATATCAAGATCAGTAGTCTTCTTTGCAAATAAATCCAAAGTAATAGCAATCTTCTTCTGTGTTATCCATATTCACAACTCTCCTCACCTTCAGGTTCCCTAGCTACACAGATAGATTTAGGCCTGTGAGCACTGTGAAGAAGTAAATGAGGTGTTAACTCATTAGAATCACTGCATCCCAAAATCTTGGCTCTGTAGCATGTGTAAACATAGTACTGGCACTCCCTCAGTGTTTGTTGCTAATGGATTGCAACTGCAAATGATTACTGGCTGGGAGAAGGAAAGCAACAGCAATTCAAACTCCCTTACCAACAGTGGGTGTGTCAGCCAGGTTAGGTTTACACAGTGTAGAAGTAATTGTATCAAGGTTTGAAATGTAAGTAAGCAGCACACATTTCAGAGTTTCTGTTCAGTAACATCCAACCTCCCCTGCATTTGTTAACAACTGTATATTATTGCCATTTAATATCCTCACACATTTTAAAGACAATGATATGGAATGACTTACAGACTGCCTATCTCAGATTACTGGTCAGATAAGAGAAGAATGAGCAGCAAACAGAGAGAGATAAGACAGAGCTACATTTCTTCAATCAATAGTCATAAATGGTTGTGTGATCACTCAGTGCACTACTTCTGAAATAAATACATGTATGAACAACTCAGAAGTGTACAACTGTCATATGTTTCATTAATACAGTGGATGATGTTGCAGTTGCTTGTATGCATAATGATATTCATGCTCTGCAACAAAGCTGTTTCCATGGCAAAGAGGGCTAAGACAACCTTACTTTGTTTTGAAGGTTCATTGAAGTAAGAGTTCAAATCCAGACCTGCATAAAAATATATCATCTGTACCAACATATATTTTGTAATGTTGTTTATTTAATAGATTTCTTTTCTTCATTTCTCTTAAATTTCTTTTTATTTTTGATGGTACGGATTTGCACAGTGCATGGCTTAGCGCAAACAGTGAAAATGGAGAACCAAAATAAATGTCATGTAAAGCACTTGTTGGAAGACCAATACAACAACTACACCTGTGAGTTGCTTGTGTGTGTAGCCCATCTGCTAAACACATTGATCCAAACAGCATATACTATCTGTACGTAAGGGTTCAAGTCCCACCTTTGTCTTTTAAGGATGCCATTTAATAAACCATCATCACAAGGCTAAAACAAGTTTAGCTGTGCTTATCTTGTTTGTGCAATGCTTAGGAGTGCACAAACCTGGACTACTGGCCCACACAGGAAGCAGAAAGAACAGCTGCAGAGAGGACATAGACATTAAATATCAAAAAGGATACATTGTTGCACTTTTTGCTTCCCATTGCACAACACCTTTAAGTTATGTTGTGTGGCACTTAGCAAGCTTCCCCAACACCTGCAGCCATAGAACACCTGCAGAGAGTCAACAATTTCAAAACGGATACATTGTATCATTTCTGTTGGGCACTGTGCAAACATGGTAAGTGGTGCTGCACAGCAGCTAACACATAGAAGTTAATAATGAATAAGGAAATATCCAAGTGTTAATTAACAATTCCTGTAGCACCAGGTGTAAGTGTAGGGCTGTAATACAGATGGTCATGGGATCTAATACAGGAAGTGAAACATATTTTTACTGTTGTGACAGTTTAGTTTATAGTAATGAACAGGAAAATATACAAGTGTTATTACAATATTCCTGTGGCAACATATGTAAGTGTAGGGCTGCTATACACATGGTCCTGGGTTCTAATACAGGAAACTCCAATCATTTTTACTGTTGTTCCATTTCACATTGTAGTAAATATCCCTTATAAAAATGTATACATAATTACAAATAACAATAACTCAGTATAGCAGTGTAGCTCATATGAATTATATGTATGAGGGATAAAACACCCTTACTGTGTTTTGAAGGTTCAGATGTATGACTCAGGGTATATTGTCTATTATGTTTCTGTACATATTATTCTGCTATATAGACTTGGATGGCATTCACACTTCACTAAGACACATACACAAATGTATAAACAAAAAGGACTTTGTCACACACATACATGGTTAACACCTTAATCTATCATGTGTATTTATAAATAATTCATGACTATGTCTGAGAAGCACTTCTTCTGTGGCAAAGCTGGAAAATCACCACTGTGGAAGAAAATGTTTTGTACCTTATGCATAAATTTGAATCCCACACTTTAAAAATCAATTTTTATCAGTGTATAAAGCCAAACCAAACATGGTTTAGGTCATAAACTTGATGTGCCAAGTGCATGTCTGCAAAGTTAAATCATCTAACAGTTGTAGCAGCACACACCCTACACCCCACAAACTAATGTCAACTACCAGATTAGCTTTCCAATTTCCAAAACTGCATTCCTCTCTGTTTGGCACTGTTCCTCTCCACTTAGCATCATGCAAATGTGGTTGACATCATTGGTCAAGTTTACACACTACCAGTAAACACAATAACATGCATTGGGTGGGAAATTATTATTTGCTATTGCAGTGTTTTTAGGTTAGACATGTGTGGTATTAGAGGGGAGGGTGCCCAATTTAGGGGCAGAGGTGGGGTGTTCAAGAGTCCCAGAATCTTTACTGGACTCCTGATAAAGCACCACAGCCAGATACTTTTGCAGGGGGACTATACCACTTCCAGTACAAGTATGAAGCTTGGAATAGTCTGGCCAAGGCTGTATCCAGTGTGACTGGCATCCCACACACTGAAGAACAGTGTAGGCACATTTCAATGACCTAAAAAGGCACAAGAGGGATACTGTCAATTAGTGGCTGGATGAGCTCCAAACTAACAACATCACACAGTTGTGTAAGTATGCTAATAAAAAGAATTTATAATACATAGAAAGCTACATATAGGCAAGCCTGGCGTGCTTAATGTTCTTCTGTTCTCTTCTTTTCTTTTCACAGCTAATTCTGAAATCAGTACTAATAGGCAGGTCCATGCTGAGCATCTAGAGAGACTGAGGGAAACAAGTGGTATGCATGAAGCTCAAGAGAAGTATTATTGTAGCTGTTAAATTAAAAAAAAATCTTTTCTATACAGTAGTAGCAAAGTAAGCATGCATATCCTAACTGTAAAAGCAAATATGCATGTGTCAGTCTGTAGCACAAACCAGCTTTAGGAGTCAACCGTAAGACTGTAGTCAGATCTTGTGGGTTGTATTGACAATATTTTGACAGTTGCACATGCCTACACATCCATTTCATGCAGGCCTCCCAACATCTTTTCTGAAACATCCACTGCTGATGTCATCCACTATAAGTTGTCCTGCAGCCTTGTAAAAGTCAGACTTGTGCTGTGGAGCTTGTGTTAAAAACATGGACATGAAAGGTGTATGCACTGTACTGATTCCAGTACAACTTCTTTGGAAGAGGGGGTATTACTAGGACCCTGAAGAAGCACGGCCAGATACAGCACTAGGCAACCTGACAGGGGGCCCCTGCTAGCTGGGAGGGGGCTGTAGGAAACATACATTTTTTTAAATATACATGTATTTGAGGGCATTCTTTGATGACTTCTGCATCTGGTCACACACACCTGTAGCATCTGTACGTGCATCGTCACAAAGACATGTTCTTCCTACAGCACAGAATTTACTATTCTGTTCATTGCTGCATCCACTTGTCTTCATTTACAATAACTAATTTAACATTCTATTCATTGCTGCTTCCACTTGTCTTCATCTACAACAGGTGTGTGTGTGTGTGTGTGTGTGTGTGTGTGTGTGTGTGTGTGTGTGTGTGTGTGTGTGTGTGTGTGTGTAAGTGTGTGTGTGTGTGTGTGTGTGTGTGTGTGTGTGTGTGTGTGTGTGTGTGTGTGTGTGTGTGTGTAAATTGCCCCAGTTAGGGATAACTGGTGGTAGTCTTAGTTTGCTTAGGCTCAAACCCTGTACCTTAGGTACAAAAAAAAGAGCCTGGATTTTCTACCCCTACCACCACTTGTGTTTCAAGGAGTTGAGTGCATAGTTCTCAATTGTTCATATTTTCACAGAATGTCTGGATTTTTGGCTTATACGTTTGGGCTGTTCCTCCTAAAGTTTTTGGTTTTCTGGCAAATCAGTGAAGACTGAATTCACTAAAAAATGACAGCCATTTAAGGTTTGGTCTTTGTATCCTTCAGGACATGCCTGGTAACACAAAAACTTTTAATTTAGCAACTTTCTAAGATTATACAAACAATATTTAAAATGTGTCCCTGGTTTTCGTCCTTTGTCACCCCCCTCCATACATTTTGGCTTTTTCAAAATTTCTTGTGCTACAAAGTTGAGAGATATGGTTGAGTGTCAAGTGCATTTTGAAAGGAATTAAGTCTCAATTGTATTTTATAAGGAGCTGAGAACTTCGGGGGAAAAGAAGTTTAGTGCTGCTTATGCCAAGTCTGTTTACAATGTGCAACTGTTGTTTAGCAAATGATATCACTATTGTGCTAATGTATTTAAAAGCATTGTTAGTAGCACCACAGGTAAGTATACTTGCTCTTGATGCAGAAGGCTGTGGATTCTACTCCCACAGTATGTAGATGGATTGCTGGTATTGTGTTTTATTTTAAAGAAGGTAGCTACTGCAGTCCTGAGTATGTCCTCCTTTGGAGAAGATACCTAGTAGCTATGAACCTGTTATAAGTTTGCCATTCATTTCTTATTGCAATATTACCAGCATAACATTTTATTAATGTTAGCATAACATTTTATTAATGTAACATAAGCAATTTATTCTTCAAGGGCAGCAGACACTGAATTTGTAGATGAAACACTGGAATATAAAGTTGTTTGCTAGCAGCAACCTCTTCATTAATTACAGATCTCTTTAATGTGGAATTATTCAGATGACTTTTACCTCTGTAGAGATTGTGCATATTGACTGATATTGGTAGGTTGTAATAACAGAAGTTTGAGTAGATTTGTATTGTTGAAATGTTCTGAATTAGGCAGTTTTGTCATTAATGGTTCATATATTTTGTTTCATTGCTTACTGGAAAAATGTTCAAAACTACAATTTTAAAACACACTCTAACAAGTGGTGCTGTATTGTACAAGGAATATAATTGAATACATTCAGAAAGGTGTATTCATGTATGCATAGTGCTAAAAAAGTGTGCAAGGGGCCTATGATTTGAAAACAGCCCAAAGGTAACTTTATTTGCCATTGGCCAGATGCATTTTTTTGAATCTGAGTTTCAGTGCTGTTCCAATGACAGAGAAGTTTTAATGCTGAGTCTGTTTTCATTGTGAGACTGTATTGCTTTATTTAGCAAATGTCTATCAGTGTTTGTGCTATACAATTTGAAATACGTTTTAAATTAAATCTAAACAGGTTTATAGATTAGTACTTGGCTAACTGCCATTGTAGGCCATTTTAAGCCTAGCCAATTACTCCAGGTGAGAGTAAAACCCTGCACCCTGTGTCGGTAAGGTAAACACCTTAACCATTATGCCAACAATATTGTAGAAGTACAGCAGAAAGCAATATGCAGAATGAGACTTTTGAACAGTGTTTATGGTAACTTGGGAGAAACAGCCAAGCAATGGGACTCTGGAATGGCTGGGGGGAGGGGATCCAGTACCCTGCCTAGGGCCCCATTTGACTATGATCTTGCTTTGTGAAGAAGTCCCATGGTTTAGTTTAAAAAGTTCTAAAACAAGGATTTGAGACTGCACTGGCATTTCCATCTAAATGAGATTTTAACAAAGGGTGCATTTTTTTCACACCTACCACTTAATTGTTCCTTAAGGTAGGTGATAATGAGGTGTAAATTACATTAGAGAATGAGCAACCTGTATATCATACCCTGATGGAGAACAAACGTTCTCCAGCAGAGTGTTAATCTATAGGTAATGCCCGCTGAAAAATGAGTCCGCTGCTTCACAGTAGCATATTAAGGTGCCATGGAGCTTGGACTGAAAGTAACATAATGGCCGCCATTATTTTATGCTTGCGAAGCAGTGCTTTTGCTATTTAGCGAGTGTGAAATAAAAAAAAAAGAAAATTACGGGGGTGTGTGAGTGCATGTGTGCATGAGAGTGAGAGCGAGATCAATAGAGCTATTATTTCACACTCGCTAAGCAGAACTTTCCATGTTTATTAAGTGTAAAAATAAATAAAAGAGAAAAAAGTGTGTGTGCGTATGTGTGTTTATGTTTCTGTCTGCATGTGTGAGCGTGTGCATGCTTGCGTGCATGAATGCAAAGGTGTGTGTGTGTGTGTGTGTGTGTGTGTGTGTGTGTGTGTGTGTGTGTGTGTGTGTGTGTGTGTGTGTGTGTGTGTGTGTGTGTGTGTGTGTGTGTGTGTGTGTGTGTGTGTGTGTGTGTGTGTGTGTATAGAGAGACTGGAATTCCTCCTCCCTCTTACATATGCATTAGACATAAATTTACCTGGAATGCTCCTAGTTAGAAGGCAGATGTGATTTGTACAGTAACTGAAAGGATGAGATTTATTTTCAACTTATAAATCTCCTTGTATAACTGCAGATGTCTTCAGATTTCTCTTCTTCTACAGTTACCCATTACAGACAGATACTAATCTGAATCTGGTACATTAGAGAAAAGTGTAAACCTCTGTGCACTGTCATTTCCAGTGTGAAAAATAGGGACTGAGTTGGCTGTCAGCTATTAATGAATTAAACATGTCAGTGATGGGAAGTTGCATTTTTTCTAAGGTGTTTTGTTTTATTTATCACTGTCTTCAATGAGAAAATTCCAGGGTGTCATATCAGATATGCCAGTCCTTGGATTTTGTTTCTTCTTCTTCTTTTGGCTGCTCCCATTAGGGGTCGCCTCAGTGGATCAACTGTTTCCATTTCTTCCTGTCCTCTGCATTTGCTCTGTCACACCAACCACCTGCATGTCCTCTCTCACCACATCCACAAACCTTATCTTAGGCCTTCCTCTTTTCCTGTTACCTGGCAACTTCATCCATAGCATCTTTTTCCTAATATACTCTGCATCCCTCCTTAGCACATGTCCAAGCCAGTGTAATCTTGCCTCTCTGGCTTTGTCTCCAAACCTTCCAACCTGGGCTGACCTTCTAATATACTTATTCCTAATCCTGTCCATCCTCGTCACACCCAGTGCAAATCTTAACATCTTCATCTCTGCCATGTCAAGCTCTGACTCCTGCCTTTTTGTCAGTGCCACTGTCTCCAACCCATATAACATAGCTGGTCTCACTACCCTCTTGTAGACCTTCCCTTTCACTCTTACTGGTACTCGTCACAAATCATTCCTGGCACTGTTCTCCACCCACTCCATCCTGCCTGTACTCATATTCACCTCTCTTCCACACTCACTATTACTCTGAACTGTTGATCCCAAGTACTTAAACTCATCCACCTTCACCACCTCTACTCCCTACATCCTCACCATTCCTCTATCCTCCCTTTCATTCACACATATATATTCTGTCTTAGTCCTGCTGACCTTCATTCCTCTTCTCTCTAGAGCATATCTCCAGCTCTCCAGGGTCTCCTCCACCTGTTCCCTACTCTCACTACAGATCAAAATGTCATCTGCAAACATCATAGTCCATGGGGACTCCTGTCTGATCTTGTCTGTCAACTTGTCCATCACCATTGCAAATAAGAAAGGGCTCAGAGCTGATCCTTGATGTAATCCCACCTCCAATTTAAACGCATCCATCACTCCCACTGCAGACCTCACCGCTGTCACACTACCCTCTTACATATCCTGTACCACTCTTACATACTTCTCTGACACTCCTGACTTCCTCATACAATACCACAACTCCTCTCTAGGCACCCTGTCATATGCTTTCTCTAAGTCCACAAATACACAATGCAACTCCTTCTGACCTTCTCTGTACTTCTCTATCAACACTCTCAGAGCAAACATGCTTCACAATGCATTAATTTGGTTAACAAATATATGTATAATAATTAGGAATTTTCACACTGGTGCTAGGCATAAAACTGAAGTTAAACAAAATCATACACACATATATTTTACATACATATTAATATGAGGGTGGCTTGACAGCTAGTGGGTGACAACTGAAAAAAAGAGAAAATAATGTATATGAAACTGTAGCTTGGTGGGTGGGGGATGGGAAGCAGTATGAGAGCTGTGAATACACATTTGAAAATCTTAGCTACACCCCTGGTGTTAAATGCAGAGTTCTGTAGTCTGTGCACTTAGGTAGGGGTTCTAATTTCACTTCAGTCAGCTGGGAATTGTGTGTGTGTGTGTGTGTGTGTGTGTGTGTGTGTGTGTGTGTGTGTGTGTGTGTGTGTGTGTGTGTGTGTGTGTGTGTGTGTGTGTGTGTATGTGTGTGTGTGTGTGTGTGTGTGTGTGTGTGTGTGTGTGTGTGTGTGTGTGTGCGTGTGCGCATGCGCGCGTGCACATGCTTGACATTAGAGAAAGAATTTTACACCAGCTTGTCAGACACTGCAATTACCATCTTCTCCTCACCAGACACTGCTGGTGTCATCGCCTATAAAGTGTTGTCTGACACTCTCCACATTAGATTGGTACTGTGGTGCTTGCATTAAATACACAGTTTTCTAGTTGGTGTACTTATATAGTTAGGGGTTCTGGTCTCACTGCAGCCAACTGGTGTGTGTGTGTGTGTGTGTGTGTGTGTGTGTGTGTGTGTGTGTGTGTGTGTGTGTGTGTGTGTGTGTGTGTGTGTGTGTGTGTGTTTGTGCACTTGCTTGACATTAAAGAGAGCATTCTACACCAGCATGTGGGACACTGTTATTACCATCTTCTTCTCACCAGACTCTGCTATCATCAGCTACAGCTGATTTGCGGATGTGCATTATTTCCATCAGGACAGGGTCAGAGACTAGCCTGTATGCAAGGCACAAGTCACCTCATCCTATGCAATACAGATACAGTGACAGGGCTTTCAGTCTATCCACATACTTCATGGCATGGTTTGTATTCCTTGTATTTTCTTGGTGGGAAACCATGTGGTCTTTCCAGCCACTGCAGGTGTCTGGTGAGGTATATGCAAAAGGGAGCATTGCACTCTATTAGTGTTCTGATGAGGGTCGAGCACTGTGCTTTTATAACATCCTGAGATCTGAATACGATGGCCTGAGTTATGCAATGTAGCCTTTCTATACCACTGCACCACTGGGTTTGAGCACAGGGAGGTGTTGTCAATGCTGTAATTATCAGAGAATTCCACAGTGGAGAAGGCAAAATAATGATGCATTTTTGCATTTATTTGTAAACCATGTGGCTTTGGCATCAATCGTTTGTTTGTGTTAGCCCCTCCTGTTTTTTGTTTGTTTGTGTCTTTCGGCTTTTCCCGGTTAGGAGCCCCTCCTGTAATATGTTAATATCTTTATTGGACTCAATGATTGCACCCAATATGCAATATTCAGTAAACGTGGCAAGCCAAAGGCCATACACTTTAGCCTGGACTGCTGAGAAATAGATTCCAAACAGTAAAAGGCCCAGCACAGACCCTTGTGGTACGCCACTGGTGACAGCTCTACCAGTAGAAGTTGATTCACCAACTTTCACAGTATGTGTTTTGATGGTGAGCAAATTGAATAACCATGTAGTGACATAAGGGTTGATCCCCAGCTGGGAGAGTTTCTCAATGATACCTGAGTGGGTAATTGTGTCAAAACCCTAGGCCAGATCAAGATAGGCAGTATGCACTGTCTTACCATCATCCACACCTATCACAAAGAATCAATGGGCTGTGACAACATCACACTTCAACACCCTCTCCAGATGGAAAATGTTTCCGTAGAAGGGTGTACATCAGCATGCATCCACCTGAATGGGGGCAACAGCACCTGATGCATGCATGTATAGACACATCCTGACTCTCCTCATCCGTGAGGTAGACCAACATGTAATTGTGTACCTTTTCTAAATGGACACTGGTAACATCCCAGCTGTGTGTAAAAGACATGGGTGAATTGTTAATGCTACATTCATGTTTGTTACATCTGTTAGATGTCCTCTAGATGGTAATTGAGGGCATGCATGATGATCAATTCCATGGAACTTGACCAGGCCAAGACATTTGACAGAAATCCACATTGAGGTATTAGCTCATCACTGTCACAAGTAGCCATATACATCTATATCACCAAGTGGGTAGGCCACTGGATCACCTACATGGCATCTAAATATGTTGGAATGTGTGAAGTGACCTATATCTAGAATCCAGCAATCAGGTCCGTACTTCAGGGTTGTCTGCTAGGCCCTTTCCTGCCCATTAGTTAAGTCACAGACATGAAGAATTACATACACATCTTGTGTTCAAACAGCTGTCTGTAAGACTGCAAACTATGGACAATCTTTGACTCCAGCTGTGATAATAATATAATACAGACAGTATTAATACACACCAAAGATTACTGCCACAGCCATAACAACACATGAGATAAAACAAAAACATGGGTGGATGTGTTACGTTCTGAAAACAAATGCATAACCCAATGACAACATAGACATCACACCCCTATGAGCAGACTAAGTGGTGTGTGACCTATGTACTGGAGTACATGGTAAGTGGAACATCCACCAGCATGTGCCCACAGCGGTGACTACTCCCTTGTATCTAACACAATTCCTGAGTATGTGCAGGACATCCACATGAAAGTCCATAATACCGCCATAATTCACAGCCTTCATCACACCAATAACTGAGTACAAGGCACTCTTCTTCATGTACCTCCCTACACATCTTCCAGTGATGTGTAAATGAAGTATACCGCTTTTTCCACAGTGAGCTCCCACACATCTTATTGGCCATACCTAGGTATTATTTTTGTTCATAAACATTACTGTCTGATGATGTGAAACCCCCATCAAGGTGTTACACCAGATGCATGTGTGATAACCTGTTCCAGTGATGCACACAGTACATAGCTGTCTGACAACAGAGATGGCATGAGTTACATTTGTGACTGTGTGAATTGTGCCATATATGTGCCATGCAGACCAGTCACCTAGCTTGGATTTCTCATGATGTCACATACAGGTATACCAGTGGCCCTCCTGACACCTCCAGAAGTTACAGTATTAGGGCAGTGTGCTTGATTTCCCTGATAGATTGCTGACACCTCATAATAGTTGTAAAAGTGGGTTAGTGCAGAACTATCTATGATCATTCACAATCACATATGCTATGTCAGAGACAGGGATATTCTGATATTGTCCATGATTGTACGTGCTTTTATTTACTGTTGTCAATGAGCCTATAACTGTGTCCCACTTGTTGGAGACCTCTGCTGACATTACAGTCATATTCAGGCAAATCAGTTTCACAATATGCACCTAACCCCAATTGTATGTAACATCACTGATATATGTCCTTTCCATTGTTCATGACAGGATGCTTATATCACAAAGACATCTTCTCCATTGTTATGTCACCTTGTGTGACAGTCACATAATATACATTTTCACTGTGCGGTCTGCACTGTACTATGTGGATATGTGATTAGTGTTCCCACTTCAACTGTCTTCCATTTACATGCCCTCATCTGCTGTACATTACAATATTTCACCTGTCCTCCTTCTCTGTGTTAATTCCTACAATTTATCTGTGTGTCTCTATTCAGTATATACACTTCCCCTGACTATTTATTTTAAATGGCAGTCCATGTATTGTTATGGATCATTTACACAGCTTTTGTCCAGAATGCCTAAAATGGGATTCCACAATACTCTGCACTACATACAGTGTCCTGTAGTGCATTTGGACAAGTAGGAGGTCCACTGCAGTGGCACTGAAGCCCAGGGTGAGGGTCCGGGAGAAGCCACTGCGGGTGCAGATCATGGTGGTAGTAGCAAATATTCAAACGAGAGCTTTGAAGGCCAAAGTGGAGAAGGGTTCCATGTGAACAGCAGTTGAATATGGGTCAGTCGGTCCTGAGAGATAGGCGAGCACCATTTGTAAGGGATGGGCAATAGCCTGCATCGCCCTCAGCTGATTGAAAGGGAGTTGGTTTCAGACCCCTGAATCTGGAGCAGTGGAGACAGGTGAATTGAAGAGTCCAGTGCAGTGACGCAATGATCCTGGAGAAGCTGGCAAGGCACCCTGAGAGAGTTCTCTTTTCTTTGTAAAGGGCAGGATACCCTTGAATGGGTTCACCCTGAAAGAGTAGCCCATGCCCTGGAAAGCATTGTGGTTCAAGCGGCGTCAGGTGAGCTCTTGCCGGCCCTTGAAATCTGGGGGAGAGGGTGTTAGTCTCACTCCAGGCCGTACCCATATCCTTAGCAGGTCTCCAAGGTGAACAGCCTCTGGCTGGCATGTTAGAACAATGTAGAAAAGGGAAATCAGCAAGCCGGATCTGTAACTTCAGGATAAGGAGTGGCTCTAAGGACTGGGTCGGTTGGGCTCAGGAGTGAAGCGGGGGTGGGTGCACACCACAGCTAGATGAGGCATTGCCCCCTCACCACAACCCCCTCTAGGGTGGGCTGGGGAGACAGTGACAGTGACTCTGGATGTGCACCAGACCCTTCCTGTGGATCACCTTGGCTGTGGTGGGCAACAGTCTCAACTAGCATCCCGCATGGTCTGGCAGCTAGCAGCTGACTTAGAACTGGTGCTGACCAGGGTAATCTGACTGTTTAATTAAAACAAAGTATCATGAAGGCCTGAGATGGGTGTTGACACAATGTGATTTCTGCCCAGTACTCTGAATGCCAAAGTGAAGAAATTCAATGAAGTGCGGGTAAACGGCGGGAGTAACTATGACTCTCTTAAGGTAGCCAAATGCCTCGTCATCTAATTAGTGATGTGCATGAATGGATGAACAAGCGTCCCACTGTCCCTACCTACTATCTAGCAAAACTACAGCCAAGGGAACGGGCTTGACAGAATCAGCAGGGAAAGATGACCATGTTGAGCTTGACTCTAGTCTGGCACTTGCTATATTATTAACCCTGGTAATCTCTGTGGCATTCCATGCAATCCCACAAACTGTTAGCCATGAAACCAAACTTGTTTATGTTTAAATGCGGTGCAAGACATGAATATGTAATTAGTACTTCTGCTCACCAGTCCATGTAGGCTTCACGCAAAGCCTATATGGAGTTTATTGAATCCCCAAGACTAGCTAAATATGCAATCTATCCAGTTTAGCTAAATTAATCAAATAAACCTTTTTATTAAATGATAGCTTGTATGTTTTTTCTTTTTTAAAAACAACAAAGTTCCTGTAGTTCACCTATTATCCGATTCCATTGTTCCTCACTTACACTTTTACCCCCAAATCTTATTCCTAACACAAGAGATTTCTTTCAAAAAGATATTCCTCCTATCTTTACTGTATAACCAGTTCTTTACTGTTTTCTTTATTTACAATTATGTCTATTATAGTAAAACATTGATGTATATAATACAAGAAAAAGAAAAATAATATGGTTCCACACAGCAGTGAAAATCAATATGTCCTTTATTGTAGTAGGTAAGTGCTTTCTCGGAATAACATCCGCTTCATCAGACCAACAAAGATAGAATAGCAGTTACATTTTTACACACTAAAACATCTAATCAAAAATCAGATAAAATGTGCATCGTAGCTAAAAGCCATGTGATAAAATACATCTGTAGAATATATAGATCGTTAAAAAATTGAATAAAACAGACTAAATGAACAATATGTACTTAAAACTGGTAACAAATGCAATAGTAAAAAATAATAAAAGATGGACTATTGAAACATATATGATAAAATATTAAAAGAGACATCAATGCTTTAATGGCTGTGCTTTAAGGAAGGGTTTCAGGGAAACTCTGTTGTTTAAACCAGGAGGTTTATTAGCTTGAAAGCACAAAATACATTTCTGTTCACTAGATTCTGTTCTATTATTTATGTCACCTCCTCTCTTGGTACTATGCAGAATCTCTAGTACCATAAAGCTAAATTTATGTTCTTTACCCTCTTTAGCTACATGTAGTGATAGTGCGCTGGTTTCTTTAACATTCCTGATATCCCTAAGGTGTTCAAGTATTCTATCCTTAAACACCCTGTTCGTTTTCCCTATGTAAAATGAGAAGCAGGTAGTGCAATAGCAAAAATAGACAACATTTTTTGTTCGACAATCTGCATAAAAAGCAGTATCTATCTTAAAACCCAAAGTGGGATGTGTGAAATGATTACCAATATGTATATGTGTACAGGCCATACAATTCCTACACATATATGTACCAAGTCTATCAGATATTATAGTTGATTTAGTATTAAAGGATCGATAACAGAGCTGACTCTTAAGTGATCTATTATTTCTAAAAGCAAAATCTGGCTGTGTGCCAATGACCCCATTCAACTCATGTACAGTAGACAGAATATCCCAGTTCTTTTTAATAATATCACATGCTACATGCACATTACTGGCAAAAGTCAATGGCATCCTTAGTTTATTCCTAGAGGTATCAGTGGAAGCATCACTTGAGAAAGTACTGTAAATATTATCCCTGCTGTTAATACTAGTGGGGGGGGGGGGGAGTATGGCTGGCACTTACCTGATCTATGCCGCCATCCTTCTGCTATTTGATAAAGGATACCAAGAGTTTTTTAAATGAGCTATCTAAACAAAATGAAATTATCTTAGGACAATGTTTATTTGTAACTCTGGATATTGAATCATTGTTCACTGTTATACCCAATGAATGGGGAATTAAAAATGTCAGAGAATTACTGTGTTAGAGAAACATCCCTGATATTAAGGTGACACTTATTTGCGCACTTTTGGAAATCATCCTAGAAAACAATGTGTTTATTTTTAATGATGTTTATTATGCACAAAAAGTTGGCGTAGCTATGGGCACAGCTTGTGCTAATAGCTATGCCAACCTATCCCTAGCTAATTTGGAAGCTAAACATGTACTTTCGAATAATGAATACCAGGTTAACATCAAATGGTATAAACGTTTTGTGGATGATATTTTTTTGTTGTGGCATGGCCCAGAGCAGCAGCTACAAGAGTTTCTTTTATACTTAAATCAGTTGAATACTTTTTTGAGTTTTACCTATGAATATTCTGATAAAGAAGTAGAGTTTTTGGATGTTAAAGTTACAAAAATAATTTATCCACTGTGTCTACTACTTTGTATAAGAAAACTGTTAGAAAGAACAATGTTCTACACTATGGCAGTATGCATCCGAATCATACGAAATTCAATGCGTTGAAAGGACAGATATTTTGAACTATGAGACTTTTTAATGATGATGATAGTCTCACTGTTGCATTACAAACACTTAAACAAGATTTTTTAGAAAGAGGCTATAGTAGTAAACTTATTGATTCTCAAATAGCAGAAGGATGGCGGCATAGATCAGGTAAGTGCCAGCCATACTGTTGCCCCCTCCCCACTAATATTAACAACAGGGATAATATTGACAATACTTTCTCAAGTGATGCTTCCACTGATACCTCTAGGAATAAACTAAGGATGCCATTGACTTTTGCCAGTAATGTGCATGTAGCATATGATATTATTAAAAAGAAGGATATTCTGTCTACTGTACATGAGTTGAATGGGGTCACTGGCACACAGCCAGATTTTGCTTTTAGAAATAATAGATCACTTAAGAGTCAGCTCTGTTATCGATCCTTTAATACTAAATCAACTGTAATATCTGATAGACTTGGTACATATATGTGGAGGAATTGTATGGCCTGTACACATATGCATATTGCTAATCATTTCACACATCCCACTTCGGGTTTTAAGATAGATACTGCTTTTTATGCAGATTGTCGAACAAAAAATGTTGTCTATATTTGCTATTGTACTACCTGCTTCTCATTTTCCATAGGGAAAATGAACAGGGTGTTTAAGGATAGAATACTTGAACACCTTAGGGATATCAGGAATGTTAAAGAAACCAGTGCACTACATGTAGCTAAAGAGGGTAAAGAACATAAATGTAGTTTTATGGTACTAGAGATTCTGCATAGTACCAAGAGAGGAGGTGACGTAAATAATAGAACAGAATCTAGTGAACAGAAATAGATTTTGTGCTTTCAAGCTGATAAACCTCCTGGTTTAAACAACAGAGTTTCTCTGAACCCCTTCCTTAAAGCACAGCCATTAAAGCATTGATGTCTCTTTTAATATTTTATCATATATGTTTCAATAGTCCATCTTTTATTATTTTTTACTATTTTTTACTATTGTATTTGTTACCAGTTTTAAGTACATATTGTTCATTTAGTCTGTTTTATTCAATTTTTTAACGATCTATATATTCTACAGATGTATTTTATCACATGGCTTTTAGCTATGATGCACATTTTATCTGATTTTTGATTGGATGTTTTAGTGTTTAAAAATGTAACTACTATTCTTTGTTGGTCTGATGAAGCGGATGTTATTCCGAGAAAGCGCTTACCTACTACAATAAAGGACATATTGATTTTCACTGCTTTGTGGAACCAAATTATCTTTCTTTTTCTTGTATTCTCTGGTTTTTGCATCTGATTCCTCATTTGGTTCAAGGACTGTTTTCGATTGACGTATATAACTTTGTTTCTCATAATCAATATAATATCTATATAAGTAAACATAACTGGAATATCTGATGTTGTCCTTTTCATTCATTCCTCAACTAATGGGCTGAAATCCTAGACTCAGATCCGACTCAGCCTCTTCTACCAGATCATCATATCTAAGACATCATGAGCTACTCCCTTTGCCCATAATACCCCACCAACCTAACAATCCTCCAGATCTCACCATTACCTTCAGATGTGGATCCCACTCCTCTGAAGTTTTTTTTTTTTTGAGTTATTATAGCTTGTTTGTCATGAGTTAGCTTTTAGTTCTTGCTTTTATATTCTGTTGTATTCTTACCTCCCATAGTCTTTGAGCTGATTTTAGCTAATTTCTGCTCCCTTTACAGCTACCATTTTCAGTACTCACTAAAAGAGCCGTTGCTGGTATTCCTCCTGCCTCATTACTTGCTTGAGTATTTCTTCCTGCCATTGTTGGTAGTCTTTCTATTTCTTTCTTTCTTTCCTTCTTTCTAGTTCTCTTAAAAAATCCTTTTCCATCCTTAGAGATTGTTAAGTATATTTTTTTCTAACTACTGTATTGTTGTTGCTTGTGGTATATCATGGCTGACAAGCCTACGGAGTTCAATAAGAGTGTTACCTGTGGGCATAAGCTTCCCATCTCAGATGCCCACAGGTAATGCGTGTACTGTCTAGGGCCTGCTCATGTAGAAGTGGAATATTCAATATGCTATTGTTTTAATTCCAGAGCTTTAACCATTCCGAGGAACACATTAGTTTTAAGAGGCCTTCCTCCATCTTCCTCTACATGTCCAGTTGCTACTTCCTCAGTTGCTGGGGCT
The DNA here is from genome assembly GCF_019279795.1 of Protopterus annectens. Taxonomy (NCBI): domain Eukaryota; kingdom Metazoa; phylum Chordata; order Ceratodontiformes; family Protopteridae; genus Protopterus; species Protopterus annectens. The sequence goes on along the minus strand of NC_056747.1, from coordinate 1,244,152,650 downwards.
CAAACCCCTGCCAAAAAAACCTGACAAGAGTAAGTCAGAGTCAAAGTCTAAGGAAAAAGAGTCCCATAAGATGTCTCCTGCCCATTCTTCAATGTCAGATCCTTCATGGGAGCCCCCTTCAACAGTATATAAGAAGTCAGATACATCTGTCTTGGATGTAACCATTTTCAAATTTAGGTCTCCACAGATCTGTACCCCTCCACTTCTGTTGGATTCAGTTTTGTCTCGGCTCCCTTCTCATTTCCAGGATGGACCTCCACAAAGACAATCCAGACCTCCATCTACCACTTCATCTCTTAGATCTTCCAAAAGCCTTTCAAAAGCTGATGTGGATAGGATGATGAGGAAGTTTCTCAGAGTGCAGATTCAGATGGGGGTTCACCCAGCTCCACCTCCCATTAGATCCATGATCCATCCCTTGTCCACCTCTCCCTTGCTATCTCCTTCTCTGATCCAACCCACTGTTTCAGATCCCTTGGATCCAAGATCTCTGGGTTTTTTTTTTCCATCGGACTCAAAGATGAAGTGTTCTTCTACTGTGATGGTTCCCCTGAGCCAATCGGCTCCTAGCCTTTCCATGCTGGAAGACTCTCAGAAATGAAGCATTGGTGCCGGGACTGGGGGGTTGAAGTTGACTCCAGATCTTTTCGAGCAGTCTCTTCCCCTCGAGTAATCTGTGCTTAATAGCTCGGGTCTGACTCCCTTCTCAGATGGTGTGCTGGCAGGGTTGCAGGAGATGGCAGTTTGAGAAATACCGCCTCCTCTGTTGTTAACTTCTGTGTCCCCAAGGCATTCTACCTTTGGGATTGTGGAGAGGGCTTTTTCTTTAACTAGAGAAGAGACATCCCTGCCCCTGAAGATCAGATAACCCTGCCTCATCCAGTTCTGTGTTCTGAGACTTGTGCATCCTTTCCACTGGGACAGCCAGCCTGAACTAGTCTCCAGCTGAGCAGGGCATTCTACTGAGGAAGTCCCTCGGAAGACAACATGTAAGAGGAGGCACTTAAATTCCCCCCAGCAATCTCTCAAGGAGGACACTAATTTTGTTGAGGGAAAGTAGTGCCCCAGATCACCACCTGAAGACATCTACTTTGGAGACATCCTGGAGCTCCAGAAGGAATTGGTGTTCCTGGAGGCATTTGGATCTGGCCCATCTGCTTCTTGTGTGACCCTCCCCCCCAGCCAATGAGCTCATTAACCTTATTTCTTGCTAGGCATGGAAGGAGCCAGATAATGTAAAGCCAATACTGAGAAGATCAGAGAAGATTTTAGCTCCCACTAAGAACCACATACACTGGAGCAAGGGAGTCCCAGTCAATGCCATGGCTGTGGCTACAGCTACAAGGATAGAACTGGCAGAGCAGAGTTCTTCGGTCCATCCCTGTAACAGAGAGTCTAGGGCTTTGGACAGATTTGGGAAGCACATGTATGCTTCAGTGACCTTTGCCCTCAGGTTGCTGAATTACCTGGCACATTTTATGAGGTTACAAAGAGATCTGACCAAAGAGCTTGACAAATCTTTTTCTGGGTCCTCCCCCAGTGCATGGGGTTAATCTTCCATGCAATGGAAGGTACTTCATGGGCTACAGGTTTAGTCATAGCCATCAGGAGATATGCCTGAATGTGATTATGTGATTTTTGTGGAGCCCTTTAAGTCTTCATTCATCAATGCACCTTTTGATAGATCTTCCCTGTTTGGTCCCAAAATTAAAGACATACTCCCCAGATGTGAATAAGATGGAAAGACCTTATCTGCTGTGGGTGTACATTTTTCAACCCCTCAAAGACTTTTCTCTAGGAATCAGTGAGGAGATAGAAAAATGTGGTTTAAAAAATCCCAGAGTCCTTTTCAAGGTTCAAGTGGAGATAGTCCCCCTAGGGGCAGAGGGGAAAACTCAAATGGAAGATGCTGTCTTCATGCCAGAGGTGGCCTGTAGAACCAGGGCTTCAGGGATTCATTCTCAGATAAGCCCTATCAGCACTCATGAAAGGATGCTGAAATGTTCCCCTCTCGAGGCAGTTGGGGACGTTTGTCTCTGCACCAGAGAGCCTGGCTGTCTATTACAAGAGATTCCTGGGTACAGAGAATCATATCCAGAGGTTATACTATACCATTTTCTCGAACCCCTTCCACCAAAGTGAGTAAAATCACCAGTGTTCCACCCAGTCAGAGGGAAACAGTGTCTCTAGAAATAAAAAAGCTGCTAGAAAGAAGAGTCATCCAAGAGGTCCCCCCAGACCAGAGAGGATCCAGAACTTACTCAAAATTCTTCCTGGTGCCAAAAAAGACAGGGGATTTGAGACCAGTTCTGGATCTCAACAAATTAAATCAGTTCATACAGTATTCCGAGTTTCAGATGGTCACAACTCAGTCCATTTTGCTCCTGCTGCAAAAGGATGATTGGATGTGCTTGATATTGAACTATCACATCAAAATGAACAGGCGCTTTAGAAGGCACCTACACTTCCAGCTAGGAGCCAGTCATTACCAGTTCAGAGCACTTTCCTTTGGTCTCACCAAAGCCTCCAGACTGTTCTCCAAATGTATGGCAGTGGTAGCAGCTCACTTTATACTGCTGGGATTCTGAATGTTTCCATATATAGACAACTGACTCCAAACTGCCCGAACTAGGCATTGACTTCTGCAGGCAAGAGATTATTTGCTCCAGCTGTGTATTCATCTGCGAATTGGTGTCAATTACAACAAATCTCAGCTCACATTTATGCAGAGCCTTGAGTTCATAGGTGCTCATCTGGACAAAGTCAGTCAGATAACCGCTCTTCCCTCTACTCGAATATAAACACTGAGGTCCCAAGTCAAGAAAGTGATTCAAAGTTCTTTTCTTCTGGCCCATTTAATTTTGCAAGCTGTGGGATCAATGGCAGCAGCTATCACCATCATTCCTCTTCCCAGATTCCACATGCAAATTCTTCAATGGACACTTTCAGTCCTGCAGTCCATTCTTCAACATCTGTTGACTGCTCTAATCAAGATTACACAAGCGTGCAAGAGATATCTTTTTTGGGGATTCATTCAAACCAGATTGGTGAAAGCCATCCATTTGTTCTTCCCCTGCCCACAGCCACAGTGACCATGGATGCTTCCCAACTGGGGTGGGAGAGCACTACTTGGGAAGGACAATCCAAAGTACATGGTCCTATGAATAGACCAAGTTGCATATCAATGTTCTGGAGAAGACACTAGTCCTCCTATTGTTGCAGACCTTTCAAGACGTTCTCCCATATGGACCAATTGCCAATCAGACAGAAAATGTGTCAGTGGTCTGGTACATCAACAGACAGGGAGGAACTAAATCTTACCATCTTTGTTGAGAAGCAATGAGAGTATGTCAATGGGTGATCTCTTCCATTCACTTTCTAATAGCAATGCACATTCTGGGGAAATCAAGCATGTTTCAGGACAAACTAAGCTGTTCCATTCTGATGCCTCATGAGTGGTCTCTCAATGTTAAAGTGGTGGAGAGGATTTTCTGTTGATGGGGCTGTGATCTATTTGTTTCTAGCCTCAACCACAAATGCAGCAGGTTCTTTGCCCTGATCCTTCCAATGGTGGAGTCACCGAGAGGTGCTTTATTCCACTATTGGCCCTAGGTCTTCTTTATGCTTATCCAACATTACTTTTCTTTCCCAAATTTCTACAGAAAGCATTCCAGTAGAGCATCACAGTTATCCTCATTACACCCTTCTGGCCTCATCAGATCTGGTTGCCCTTCCTCTGGTCTCACCTTTTATATCTGCCCTGGCTACTGGATCCCACTCCAGACCTTCTGTCTGACCCAACAGGTATGATTCATCCAAACATAACAGGCCTCAAACTGACTGCATGGTTTCTCCAATTCCATTTATTGCTAGATAGTCCAGGCTTTCCTCCTTGGTACATCATATCTTGTTATCTTCTGAAAAAGCTTCTACTAGAAGGATTTACAAAAGCAAATGGAAGGATCTGGATCCTTTTACAGCACCTGTGCTTTCTATCCTTGAATTTTTAGCTTTAATTTTCAATGAAGGTGCTAGTTTTTCAACTATTAAATTGCAATTGGCTGACATTTCTAATTTCCACCTGGGCAAAAATAACTCTACCTTAACTTCTTCTAAACTGTGATACCTTTCTCAAGGGAGCCTTTTTACTTACAGCCCTGTTAAAGGATACTAGTCCTCCTTGGGATTTAACTGTCATGCATTAGGCCTTGACACAAGCTCCCTTCAAACCTTCACCCAAAGCAGAACTAAAATTCTTATCCTGGAAAAAACATTTTTTTTCTGGTCGCTATCACCTCAGCTAGATGAGTGCCTGAACTCCAAGTTTTATTTTCTACGCCTCCATATCTGTTTTTTCACAAAGATAGGGTATCCTTGTGAACAAATCCATCTTTTTTTTGCCTAAGGTAGCTTCTGAGTCCAACATAAACCAGGTCATTAATATGCCAGTGTTTTTTCCTAACTTTTCAAATAAGGGAGAGTATATGCTCCACTATTTGGATGTGCATAGGCAACTTCACATTTATCTTCACAGATCCAAAGATGTCAGGAAATCTCACCAGCTATTTGCTTCATTTTCTCCTAACAGATTGGGCAAACCAGTATCCAAAGTTACATTGGCCAAATAATTAACTGAATGTATTTCCTTTGTTTATAGTAAAAGAGGTCTATCCTTACTTAACCAAGCCCCCTAGATCTCATGCCACAAGGTCTATGCCAGTTTCTCCAGCTTTTTGGTCAAGGGCTTCCCTAGAGGACATATGCACAGCTCCAACTTGGACTAATTCTCATACCTTTCTTTCTCGTTACAAATTAGATTTGATTTCCAGGAACAGAGCAGTCTTTGGCTCTTCAGTTCTTTAGAATATCTTTCCATGAGGACCTCCCAAGGCTACAGTAGCTTGGGATGATGTCACATCAGTCGAGGAATGAATAAAAAAGACATCAGATAAAAAAGTTGTGTACTCACCATATTGTTCCATGTTGTCCATTTTCATTCTTCCTCAACCTCCTGCCCACCTGCCCACTTCCTCTACTTCTGGAAAGATCTAAGAGTTGTACAGAAACCCCTAATTACTGTTTGAGCTCCAGTTTTATTTTTCCTTTCTACTTTTGGTAATTTATATAATAGGTTGTCCCTTTATATACAGGGGCAGCAAACTCAATCTGAGGTATGTTAGGTTGGTGTGGCATTATGGGTAAAGGGAGGAGCTTGATAGTTCTTGGATCTGATGATCTGGTAGAAGAGGTCAAGTCAGATCCAAGTTTCTGATCTGAACCTATCAACTGAGTAAGAATGAAAATGGACAACACAGATGAACCATTATAGTGAGTGCACAGCTTTGTTATCCCTTCATTAGATAAGTAGCACCTTTCATATGAAAATGTACATCTCCAGCTAATACAAGTACAACTAATGCAAATGACATGCTACTCACACCCATCCATTCACTAAAATTCTTACTTTATTTTTATTATATGGAGAATAACATGCATTCTCAATTTACTTACTAATGTTATACTCTTCCACAATTGTCCACAAAACTTCATGTACTGTAACAAATGCTTTATTTAAATCTCCTGTCATGATCTTGGTCTCATCAGTCCTGTTTATAATATCATCCACAATTTTCCTTACTATGAATAATAATTCCTGACATCCTTTTCCCTTTAAAGTATATATACTATCTTTCATATACTTTTAATTTTACTTTCCATTATCTTCCAAATTATTTTCATAAAAATCTTATAATCTGCATTGTTCAATACTATACATCTCCAATATTCAGTTTTATCTTTATCTTTCTTTTTAAATACACATTCAACTATACCACTACATAAAATCTTTATACATAAAACCTTCATTTAACCACACATTCATAACTTTTAAGAATGTTTTTCCTGCCAATCCAGAAAACTCATAAAATTGGTATCCTATTATATTTGGTTCTGAAACAAACTATAAGTTAATTTGTCCAAGAACCTTATCTAATTCATATAAGGAAATTTCATTTTCCAGTTCTTTATTTTCTTGTTTTGTTAATTTTTTTTAACATTTCATTCTTTTTTGTACTTTCTTTCTATCTTGAAAAATTTTCTTTACATAATTTATTATGGCATTCATAATTTATTCCTAAGATCTTCTTATCTCTCCTCTATCATCCTTCATTTCTCTTATTATACTATTCTCTTTACTATTCTACTTAAATAAGCTGATACTTCCTCTCTTTTATCTTATAAGTAATATCATTGCTTAAACAATAATTATTTAATTTTTTTCATAAATTCTCTAGTCTGTCACATATTTCTTTTCCCAATCCTTTAAAGCATCTGTACACATTGTTTTATAATTTCCTTTTTCCATTTATTTTTATATATGACTGCCATTCTAAAAAACATTTTTTATATTTTTCTTTAAAATTTAGCCACCAGTCAAATCCGTTTTTATAACACACACTGGTGGAAATGTCATATTTCCATAATTGCATACTTATTTTTTTTTTCCATTTTCTTCCCATAATTTCTAATTTAATCTTCTTATTCCTTTTCTCAGTCTGATATAGTCTTTATTTCCTTGTATTTCTATCCATATGGCTGAATGATCTGAAAAGCTTGCTAAAAGTGTTTCTCCCTTAGCTATATTTAAACTTTGTGATATAATAAAATAATCTATTTCCATCTTTTATACACCTTGACTATATGTCCACAAATTATTATTTTAAATATTTATATTACCATATTTTATAACTTCAAAACTTTTCTTAACATCAGTTCCTGTCTTTTTATTTTTCTTTACAAATCACAGTTGCAATCTCCCATTAATATTATATTCATATTAATGACTACATAATCCAGAATTTTATTAAATACATTTTCCCTTTCTTTACTTGTAACATAGGTATACAGTGCTATAATTCTATATACCTGATTATGCCATCTGAGATCTACAATAATTAATCTTACCATCATTACCAATGTTACATTCAAAATGTTCACTAACTTTCTACAAAGTACAACTATGCCTGAATGTAGTTGTTTTCCTAGATTCCATATTGTATCTCCTTCCCAAAGTTTCTTTGTAATCTATCTTCTTGTGTCAAAAATCTTGTATCTTCAAATATTATTACAATATCACACTTTATACACAAATTTTGGATGCCAATTTTTCTACTTATATATTTGATACTGTTGACATTTGCTGAAAGAACCCTAAAATTATTATGTCTATTTTGTAGCGTACCAGAAATGATGTAAATTTGAAGTATTTATTTCATTGCCATTATTCATTTCTTTACTTTTTTTTCTTTTACACTTATTCCTTTAAATGTTCTTTTTCTGTCTCTTACTCTTTTGCCAAGAGAATTCTTTTTTACCATTCACTATTTCCATTTAGGATCAGCCACTCACTAATCTCAAAGCTTGAGGAATCTTCCCAAGCATCATTACTGCAATAGTGACCATATGATGGAAATAATAGTGATGTAGGAACTTACTGTCATCATAGATGTTTAAGTATGCTCACTGCTGCAATCCATGTGAACATCTATGTGTTTGGGTTGGTAGCCTGATTACTCTTCTCCCCTAACTAATCTCTCTCTGGTACTCTAATCAGGCACCTGCCTTTCTCACTGTTAACCTGTATCCTAAAGAGACAGCTTGCAGAACTTCTGGTTAGGCTTATCGGTAAGGATTCTTATTACCAGGCCAGTCTGTACTATGGCTCTCGACCTCACCTTTGGAGGGGGGACCAGGACAGGAAATAATTAAAGATGATGTGGGTGGGCATCACTCTTGCACTACTGGCATCCTGAAATCCAGGGGAAGGACAGCCTGATGTACGAAGAGTGCTAAGCTTTGGAAGCCAGGCTAGTAGTTGATATTTCAGCAACTGAAGTCCCAAGTGTCATTAATGCAACAATGAACATATTTGACCATCTTCAGTTATAGTAAGTTCCTACATAACTGTACTATATTTGACCAATTTCTTGTTGGGTTTTTGTGTTGTTTTCTTATTTTGTTGGATAAGGCATTAGTTGCTTGGCACGTGAGTGAGAGATGATAACTTTATCCTGTTGGTTCTTTTGTTTGTGAGAGAGGAGAATGAGATAGTCTGCGAAGGTGCAAGGGTGGCACTTTTGAGCAGGATAGGGTCACAACAGTGAAATGCTCCACCAGACCCTTGTGTAATTTAAATTGAAAGGGGAACTCTCATGAAAAGAATAGTTGAGATGGGCAAATTCTGTTGGGTCATTATAGTAGAGATTATGCTACCTGACAGACTTTATTTTAATTTGTGGACCAGAAAAGATGGACCTCATACTTATCCTGAAGGAAATTGCAGGCTTATATCTGGAAAGTCCTTGGATTCAGACATTAAGGATAGTCCCTACCTGTTCCATGGATTTTCTTTTGGCTTCTTTCATGTGATCTAAGCAAGTGGGCTTGCATAAAGTGATTTTTATACTGTTTTGAGATTTTTGAAGCAAGTGCTTTGTGACATAGGAGATAATATCCTGATGTAATGTTTCTGATGAGACAAGAAATGGGTGAAATCTCAACTGTTATGGGAAGTTCTTCACACAGGTGTAATATTCGTTGTTTGCTGGCTGTTCCGTAGATGCACACAAATTAAAATGTATGTCCTTAGAATGTGCTTTTTTGTGGTAAAAATCATACACATTCTGCAGCTACCCATACCAGCATGGATTCCTGCCTCAGAACAGTTGTATCATAATTAAACATGATTTAGCTAGTAAAATATTGTAATACATGGAACACACTGATTATGCTACAAAACTGGGGCAGTAATCTTGTTATAGCCAGGTATTGACATATATAGCTATAAAAAGCTTGACATAGTGAGTTTCATACATCAGAACCTTGCTATAATTGAGATGCAAGCTACATCTCAGACAACAGCTACCACAGCTGCCAGTCCCTTTGCACTCTTACACTTCCTTTGGCTGTTAATACTGTACATCAGCTAAAAATCCCCATTTATTACAAAGAATTATGATTAGTTTACTGATCACAATGGGGGGTATGTTTTTGCCCCCATGCCTGCCTACCATCAGGTCTTCCTAAACTGAGCTTGGCCCATTTGTTTCCCTGTATTGGTATCCATAGGAAAGGAACAAGAGGTTTTCAGAGATATTATTATTCAAGCAGATATTGAGGGTGCTTGTGCTCTAGCCACCATCCTTTTAGGGCTATAGCATTGGACAAGGGATGTGTGAATCACATCACCAGGAAAGCAAATATCCCTCCTCACTCGTGTGTGCTTCCATATACTTGAAGGCTATTACAGTTACAGGTTGGTGAGCAGAATGCATGACCAGGACCTCCATTAAACACCATCTCCCCTGTTTTGACTGACTTTGGAATATGACAGTCCTTGTCTTCCCTCCCCCACCTGAGAATAGGCACGTTTGCCCTCTCCAGACTAGCTACATCAGATGCCCATGACTCTAATCAAATGTGAGTCATCTGGTTTGTAGTCATGATTGCATCCCTTTATGCCAGTGAAGCCAGCTGACTATAATTATTTGTTAATTTCTGCTTAATATGGATTGAGGAACTTCACCTCTTAAGAGATTTATTTCATTCACTCCTGATATGAAGTTCTTAAATCCATTCTTCAAACACATTAATTAGTTATAATTCTTTGTGTTAGACTGGAATCATTTCTCTAATGGCCCAATTACTGACACAGATTCCTTTCTCTTGTTATGCAGCACCACAAATTGCACCGCTCTCATTATGAACCTCCGTGAAGCTGTAAAATACTAGCATAATAAATAAAAAATGATCACCGATGTAGGATCTAGTCATATAACCAAATGTAAATGGCACTGTATCCAGCATGGCCATAAAATAGCACAGTACAATATCACAAAATTGTGGCTAGATGCTGTTTACACATATGTACAGGATTCAGTGGGGTGTGATTGGTAAGTGAGCAACAAACATAATCCCAGTTGTAGGACTGATTGCTTGTGAGGTGACACAGGCAGTCTACATGCCTTTTAGATGAATGCCTTACAGGAGATAAGTAAGGAAATTAAGGCTATGGGAGTGGGTCCAAATCTGTGACATAGAAAACAAACTGGCTGCCATAAGAAAGTTAAATTATGTTAGTTAAAGGAGAAGCAAGCAAAAGATCAGGAATCAGCGGGAGCACTGGACTTTAATAGTTGTTCTGCTCGTGCTTAGTATGCTTTTGTCTGACCTCGCACTATGCTGATGACACTAAAATTGGGGCAGTAGCCCCTGATAGGGGTGTAAGTGCTCAGAAAAGCCTCATACATTACAGGTGGTGGCCATTTAGGTAGCACATAGGACTTTATGCTAAGAAAAACAAGAGAGACTGGTGTTGTGTAGTTTGGTGAGGACAACAATGGTGAACATACATGCTAAAAGTTGGTCACACCATAGAAAACAGTTGTTGCATGTGTCTGGACACATGCATGCCAAATGAGGTATTATTTTCAATGACCAGCCTAATGAAAGTTAAGTAAAGGGGAGAATGGCATTCCTAGATCTAGTTACAATCCTTTGTTTATAAGCTGAGCAATATAGAAGGACTTTCTTGCAACAATGGACATGGACACATGTTGGTCAAAAGTTAGGTCATTGTCCACATAAGTTCCAAAACACCAAATGACTGTCACCTCTTATGGGTGTATTGTCAGATTGGTAGATCCCTGGGGTAGATGACTTCCCAAAGAATACAATAATGCATTTTTTTGGCATTTGGTTTCAGTCCATGATTTTGGAACCAGTTATTTATTTTGGACAAATGCAACAACTGGTATGTCCACAAACATACTTTACCAAAAGGATACAAGGCCTACTAAACATGCCCTACGTGGACTCAAAGTCCTGTTGCTATACTTGGTATCCTACAGACTGCTACGAGGTGACCTATGTCTGGCATACAAGGCATCCTCTGACCCATTACTGGTGAATTTTCTGTACATCAGCAAGTCAAATGGCATCAGAAATACTTGGTCTAGGGATCTAAACCTCTTCTGCAACATCAACAGAATGGTTTGTAGGGACAGGTATATTTCATTGAATATACTGCTGCCATGGAACAGACTCCCCATCCACATAAACAAAATTTATCTTTGTCAATTTTCAAGCACAACTTATATCTATGGATGGGAAACAAGAAAATTTACTCCAGTACTTCCCCCTGTACTACTATTAGACATATGCAGCTCATAAATGCTTTATGCCATGCATGGGTCCCCTCAAAAATTATCTATGGTATTTTCTCAGTTATTCTCATTAGGGGTAATATATAATTACTGACTATGGTATGGATTATGCCAATCTGTAACCAAATGGGTCAGTTATTCAGTTATTCTGAGCACAAAGAGGGATATTGGCTAGGCTTAAAATGGCCATCAAGGGCTGCTAGCCTAGTACTAACCTACAAACCTATGACAAACCTCCCTGCAGGATGGCTAAGTCATCTGGGGATTCAATGACAGCTCCTAGCTTACAGTCATCTGCAAACTTACTTAGCCAGAGCCCTTTGGTATTTGCTTTTACTTCCTAAAAGTACATGTTAAACAGGAGAGGTCCCAGCACAGAACCCAGGGGGACTCTACTGGTGGTTGGTCTCTTTGTAGAGGTAACTTTACTTATGAGCCAACTGGTAATCTAGCGGGTGACATAGGGATTTATTCCCAGTTTATTTAGCTTTTCTACTATACCTGAATGGGGAATTTTGTCAAAAGCTTTGACCAGGTCAAGATATGTGGTGTGTACCATTTTGCCTTCATCTATTGCTTTGGTGCCTTTCCAAAGAAATCCTCTAGGTTGAGAAGGCATTGGCTGTCCTTGATGAATCCAAAACTGGGACAGATCCAGTGTATGGAGATTCCCTATTTTCTGACTGATTAGTTCCATTATAAGTCTTTCTGTGGCTTTGCATGTGAGGCTGGGCAAACTTATGGGTGTGTAATTGCCTAGGTCTGTGGAAGGTCCTCCCTTATGCAGGGGAATGACTGTAGTTGTTCTCCATTTGCTTGGTACAAAACTTGTAGACAGGCTGAGGCTGAACAGTGTTGTTATGGGTGTGTTTAAATCATGCTTCATGGTATTTAGGATACATCCAGAGATATTGTCAGGACCCATCAATGTAATATTTTTAGCTTTTTATAGCACTTTTAGGACTTGGTCTTCTGTGATAGCTGAAAGTGAGCCAGTTTCAGGTACATCTTGATGGACAGATGGAGGGGAGAGAGGGGTAAAGTTAGAGTTAAATTTAGATTTGGATTTGTGCCTGGGGTTTGCCCTGCACTTGCTCCTATGGGGTACAGCTGCAACTATGCAGAAATGTACCAGTGGTAAGCTCATACCTGCATTGGACACATATTTTTAGAGTTCCATTATATGTCTCTTCATATAGTCCAAGGAGGTGCGCCAGAAGTCATTGATGCCGGCATGAACTATGAAAGTGTTATACTTGTTATCTTCCCCGACTTTTTTTGTAAGCGCTATGCGATCTTTTACATATACCTGTGCTACCACCAACTCATGTAGTGGGATCGTTTGCATTCATCTGAGCTACCACCAACTCATACAAATGGATCCTTGGTTTAACATCTCATCCAAACAATGGCACACTCAGGTGTGCACCACCATTCCCTCTTATGCTGCACTGAAGTTTTGGTACTGTAAAATTAATCCAAGTACCTGGGGTGAAAATAGAACTCACAGCCTTCTGATCTTCTGGCACTAAAGATGGCTTTACTACCAGTTGTGTCACTAACACTGCATTAGGAGCAATTAAAACATTGTCCACCTGATTTGATTGTTTTCCTGAGTCCCTTCTATACCAGGGAATTTAAAAAGTTATTGCACTTGATTTAGATTAGCAATTTGAAACTACTGTAACTGTTTTTTGAACATTTAAACTGAAACTGCATATTTCATAAAGAACAAATTGTTTAGCCAGTTGTTGAGGCCATCCTGGAAACTGCAGTAGTTTATTCTTGTGATAGAAGGTTAATTACTGGTATTTTCTGAGCATCTGAGCACCATTGGCTCTCCCAGAGTTGTTTTCTGGTTGGTTCTTTGACTTCTTCCGCTTTGCTTAATTGCTATTTATTCCACAGCTCTCTGCTGAGCTGTGATTCACTAAACACGTCTGTAGTTGTAGCTAAATAGTTAGTTGTGAGTGCATTTTCATTTTTCCCCTCAGTCAGTTCTCCAAAACCATCATTTGTTCCCCTAGCTAACAGGTGGACTGACTATGCCCAAGGCAGCATTAGATTGAACTTATCCTTACTAGGCTGCTCTGATTTGCTTCTAGCTGCTCTGGGAGAATCGACATGCCATGTGTCCCTCCAATGGCACCACTGATATTATTCTGGTAGTACTCCCTCAGCCTTCCTTTAGCTTCTCTGTGCAGTTTGCCAGCAAAACTATGCACAATATGGACAGCCAGCAAACTTGTCTGCCTTCTGTCACCACGTATCCTAAGGCAGTATAGTAATTGCCTTATGCTCAGTGATAATGAACTTCTACTACTTAAAGCAGAAATTGCTGTCTGTGAGAGGTGCAGATACTTTGGTAATATGGAGGCATCCCTCCCAAAATTAACAAGATGCAGTGAACATTACATAATCACACCCTCATCTCAACTACTATCAAATTCTCAAACAAAAGGCACAAAAATGTAATATGCTGAAGCCATGAAAAAATCCTTGCCAAAACTTCCTAGAACAGGCCTCAACCTCATCTTGCTGAGTCTGACCTTAAATTGTTTAATCTGCCTATAGCTAACAAAGTAGCTAAAAACAGGTAAAGGCTGAGCTCAGGCATAAGTCATCAATGTAACAAATAACTCATGCCTCAAGGCCACCACAAACAAGAAGTTTATTCAGTAAATATAGGCTTTTGCATAACATTGCTTCCTCAGATATTTTAAAAAGTTTGAGTGCAAGAGCAGCAATTTTGAAATACAGTTTCTGTAGTTATCACATGACCAGAATCAACCAATGGCAACAACAATTACATAACACATATAGAAATCTTAGATAGTAATAAAAAACTTTTAAAAATATAGTTTGAACAATAAAACATATGTTTAATGGATCTAGATTTTAAAACAGGTTTCAAACTACACATTCCATGCACTCCCAGAGGACAATCAGCTCAAAATCTGAAAATCCAATTATATTCTTTTCTCTCTATCCACATAAATTCATCCCCACCCCTTTTACTAACAGATAGTAGTTCTAAAACACTAAACTTAAAAATACATGTGCTGTCAACTGGTAATATATGCTTATATAATGCATTAGTTTCAACATGTCTGTGCATATCAAACAAGTGCTCACATATACGATCCTTCAGTTTTCTGTTGCCTTTACCAATATAGAAAGAGGTACATTTTACACATCTCACTATATACACGATATTCTTTGTTTCACACATCGTCAATAAATTTAAATTAAATATTTTCCCACTATATGGATGTATAAGTGACTTATCACTACTAATATATTCACAAAATGAACAACTAAAGCATGGTCTAGTACCTTTATTACCTGACATAATTTTTTTTCTTTACAGCATAACACATTACTTAAATTAACATAATTCTTCTATATAAATTTAGGGAATGAAGGGGTTTTGTCCAATAAACCTTCATAAATCTTAAAATATTCCAGTGTTTTATATAATTATTATAAACATGTTTAGTATGTGCATGATATGTAATTGGAATTGACAGATCAAAATTCCCATTATTCGGACTAACAAAACCAATAGCGGAATTCATATCCCCTATACTGTTTCAGCTGCAGAAGTCCTTATCCCATCTATTTGATTTTTTTATATTTTCTAAGCTATTAATACTGTAGTCCATTCCTCTAAAATCCTTTACAAGGCTATGAATGACCTCATCATTTACATCTTTCTCATTAGTTCCTCTAGATGACCTAATCATCTGGCCACATACTATGTTGGAAAAAATATGTCCAGGATGCATGCTAGTTCTATGAAGGTACGTAGTCTTTCTAATATCTTTTCTATAAATAAAAGTTTTAAAGTCGCAACCATTAAATGTCAACAGAATATGTATATAAAAAAAAATACATATCTCATGCTTAGACATAGTCAGTTTAAACCTAAAAAAAAAGATGTAGTGGAGTTTAAATAGTTGCCAAATTCCTCCAACTGCCCATGGGTGCCATCCCACAGCAAAATACATCATCCACAAAACACTTGTAATGCAGCACATTGGTGTGGTACAATTCACAATTTTAATAGAGAAACTCACTTTCCCAAACAGATAGTAAATTTCCATATGTATTAGCCATTAAAACAATGCAAAAAAGGTTGGCATATACATCATTACCCCATATTGTTGCAAATAAAAATTATCATCGAATGTAAACACATTATTTTCTAATATCAAAGCAGGCATTTCACTTATAGTATTTATAGTAGCAGAAGTCAAATCTGAATACATATTCAGTATACGCCTAATGGCCTCAACACCATAATCATTAGGTATCTTCTTGAAGCGATTCTATAACCAATGTTATCATTGTTACTTGCCTATCCAGAGTCTCTTTAAGATTTCTAGATGTGTTATGTAATTGTTGTCATTTGTTGATTCTGGTCATTTGTGCCTAGAGTGAATGTATTTAAAAGTTGCTGCTCTTACACTCAAACTTTTTACAATATCTGATGAAGCACTGTTGTGTGAACGTTTATATTTACTGAGTAAACTTCTAGTTCATGGTGTCTTTGAACCTTGAGGTATTTATAACCTACCCATATCCACGGGGAATGTTCTCAAATCTCTGCACACTCAGCTCACATTCTCCATGCAAGCCTACATCAACAAGTCACCAAGAGCCAATTAGCTCCCAGTCAAGTACTTATAAACTAGCTTCAGACAAAAATGTTTCAGGGATTGGTGACCCAATTATTAGTCATATAGATTCCCC
This sequence comes from Protopterus annectens, assembly GCF_019279795.1. Classification (NCBI taxonomy): domain Eukaryota; kingdom Metazoa; phylum Chordata; order Ceratodontiformes; family Protopteridae; genus Protopterus; species Protopterus annectens. The sequence continues at coordinate 1,244,136,673 of NC_056747.1, read as the reverse complement.
ACTAACTAGGCTGTATATGGACAGGGTACTCTCCTCTGCCTTTTGGGTGTCAGGATCATAGATATAGCAAGGGCTCTCAGGGCCCTTCTCTGAGACAAGTATGACTGTGACATGATAATGGTCCAGCCATGTGGAAATGAATGATCTGGGGAGCAAAACCATGAGGGACATGTATGTAACAGATACAAGTAAAACTCTAGTCCTAAGTGAAATTCTTTCTTCACCAAAAATGAGTCCTAGGTGTAAAGAGAAGATAATTGTCTTTAACAATTGGCTTAATAGCTGCTGACATTTCATGGGGTTCCAGTATGCATTGGGCTGGGATAATATATCAGTAGTCCTACATGTTTTGCAAGGGATGGCCTGCATCTCTTGTTCAAGGGTTTTTTCATACTGGCAAAAGCCTTTGCTGCCCCCATAATGCCTTTTTTGACATTTCCAACTAAGACATTTCAACTTACCTTAAAATGGACCTCATTGAGGTGGCTTTTTTAATGCCAAGAGTCTCAATAACAAATTGCCTAATTTTGGAGATGTTTCTGCAGCTAGATCACATCCAGTTATGTGTAGTTACAGAGACTTGATTTAAATGTAAGGAAAGCACTCTCTCCGTACCTGGGTTTTGTGCCTGCAATGTCTTCAACATCCTTATTTGTCAGGAACCAGATCCCATCTTAACTGATACACAGAGCATAGCTGGCCTTAGGCATAGGCCAACTAGGTGGCTGCCTAGGGTCCCAGTCTAGCAGCGGCACATTTCCAATAATCTGGATGGTATAGGTAGACCAGGATGGGGCCAACAGATTTTGGGGGGGTGCTGTGGAGACCTAGACCTTTTCCCTAGGGCACCAGTAGACCAAAGGCCGGTCCTGACACAGCGACACACAAATTAAGCTCCTAGAACTTCAGTTTACCATGAACAAGAGAAGCTGCCAACTTGCAGCATACTGCAGAAACTGCTGTGTGTTCCCAGATGATCATGTTAAATTCCTGGATGCTTTTAGAAGAAATTCCTATAAGCAACAACACCATAATCCTGGGTGACTTCAATTACCCCACAACTGACTGGAGCACCTATACCTCCAACACAGGGTATGTCCAAAGATTTTTGGATAAGATAAACAGGAATTATTGGGACCAAATAATTATCAAACCAACTAAGGGCCAACATATTCTTGATCTGGTCCTCAAAAATACTGTCTGTACCTACTGCCCTTCCCTAATTTCTTCTTTACCAGGTAATTTAGACCATAAACTCATGATGTTTACTCTCAGAGCTACTATACCACCTATAACCAATATATCCATATTCAAAGACATCAAAAGGGCAAACGTTATACAACTGTATGATAACATATTTAAGCCTAACCATGACATCACCACTGTTGATCCCTACACAGCAACCAACTTAAAAAAGGAGTTTAGATTTAGCAGTCCAACTTGCAGCCAAATGCAATGGAAATTTAAAAACAACCTCAGGTAGTCAACCAACACAATAAGCCATATAACAAAGAGAAAGACCCTCCTTAAACTATAAAGTAAGACTAGAACTCCTCAGACTGAGGACAGTATAAAAATATAAACCGAAAAGCACTATAAGCACCAATAAAAACCCATGAAAGGAGATTAATTTCTGAATTGAAGGATAACTACACATCCTTCATTAGTTATGTTAGAAAACTAAGAAATAACACTCAACATTCCTTTGAGCTTTTCCTTAATAGAGTTCCCCACTCTGACTCCAATGACATTCCAAATATACTAGCAAAGAAGATCACTAGAAACTTTACTGCCAAAACCCCTATTCAAGCACCACTCATCCCAAATCTGTTACATCCTCCCATCATCACTAAGAAACATGTTCTTAAGGTGTTATCAAACACCAAAAATACTCCCTCTATGAGTCCTGATAACACACTTATGTGCTTAATAAACAGCTTCTGACATGTTCTTGCTGAACGTCTCCTTAAAATGTTTAACTTAAGCTTAGCCACAGGTTATGTACCCAAATTCTGGTGCACTACAGTGCTGAGGCCATCCACAAGAATGGTTACAATAAACTCTATAAATTTTGTACCAATCAGACTTATGAATGTGATTTGTAATGTTATGGAGCACATCATAACCAATCTCATTAATTATGATATCAAGAATCTCATAACAACAATTTGGCTTCATCAAGGTGAGGTCACGCCTGTTAAACATTGTTAGTTTTGAGGGGGTGATGCAAGCTGTTGACAGTGGTTATGCTATTTGTCCAGCTTGTCTCAGTCTGGTGGAAGCATTTGATGCCCTACCTCATGGCAGAATTTTAAGGGAACCATCTGCCTAAAACATTTATCCTTATGTGGCAAGATGGGTAACCAGTTGGCTGAAAGACAGAGCCCGCATAGTTCATGTGGCAAGTGCCTCTTCAAATAAAGCTAAGGTAACAAGTGGAGTCCCCCAGGGGTCTGTACTGGTTCCTCTCCTGTTTGGAATCTGCTTCTCTAATCTCAAATCTGATAATCAGGACCTCTGGTTGACCAAATTTGCAGACAGCTGCAAACTGTGTTTTTGTCAAAAGCCTGTCAGATATATGTACCATATTTCTCAACTGTACATATTTCCCCAGAATGTCCAGATTTTGGCCTCATACTTTCTGGTCTGTTTTTTATAAAATTGTGGTTTTCTGGAAAATTAGTGGTCAATCGTTAAAGACTAAAGCAAGAAAATAATGATAGACATTTACGTTTCAGCCTTCATATCCTTCAGAAAATTCATTCCAATGCAAAACCTGATATTCTGTCAACTTTCTAATTTTGTAAGAGCAATATTTAAAAAGTATCCCTATTCTTGGGCCTTTGTCCCACTTTTATTTATGACTTTGTCCAGATTTCTTGCGCTAAGAGGTAGAGAGGTATGATATGTACCCTTCGTAAAGATCTTACCCTAGTTAATATCTGGTGTATGGATAATGGACTTAAACTGAACACTAAAAAGTGGAGTAATGTTTATTTTGGAAACCAGCAATTACCTGCAACATACAGTATAAATATCTATCCCTTACTAAACGAAAAAGTAACCAAGGACCTGGACACTTAGGTTGATAGTTCACTCTCTTTTAACCATCTAGAGTCAGGGAATTCTTCTACTTAGCTCAAATAATAACCAAAGGCATATCCAAAGATGTTATTGTTCCTTATATTCCTCACTAATTATGCCTATTATGCATATTATGCATATTGAATGTAGAACATTCAATATGGGATAGACCACAACTGACATAACAAACTCAAAATAAAAACAGAAGTTCCCAACTAAAAAGATCTGTGGTCTAAAGAACCTTAGTTATAAAGAGAGGCTGGAAGACCTGCCTCAGTTTCTGTACCATTAGAGATCCAGTAATTCTTAACCCCCTATATCTCACTTAATCAAACAGCACAGCAACTACTAGAACCAGATACCTAAGCCTCCGTCAGTGAATAAAAAGAATGTGATGGAAAGATAAATTATCACCCAGTATCTCCCCCTTATTTGAAATAAACTACCTCTGTAGGCTAAGCAAATAAATTATTTATTCAAACTAAACCTAGATGACTAGATGGATACTTACAAATTTTTCTCTGCACTAAATGACCTCTCCTTCCTTGAGAAAGGAGGTAAAATGTGAGGTTGGGGACTGGCAAGTTGTACACAGTCATTTGACTACATGGACAAATGCAGTGAATGTCAGTGGTCTGTTGCCTGCAGCCCATCATGTATTTGTCACTTGACAAAATAGTATTACATTTTATTATGGTACAAGCCCAACATCATGTCACCCTGTCCAGGGACAAAATATGACTGGCACAGGTAAAGAAACCTGCTACATTACCACCCCTAATATGTCCATGTCACCAGGAGTCACCACCTCAAGAAGCCTGTCAGCTTGCCTGACTACTGCAGGATAATGTGACTACACATGGGTCAATGTCAATGGCTGTGCCCCATTGAATGTACACTGTTGAGTTTTCAGAAACAATACAAGATGCGGCGTGCTGCAAATACATCTGTGCATACACATGTTATACACATGTGACAGTCCATTTCAATGTTATAAGCTGTGAAGGTCTTCATATCCTATGTGCATGTCTCTGCACAGTAAAATTTTGCATAGAAAGGTGTATGCCTTTCCCATTTACAGATTGATGAGATAGCTCAGTGGTTAGAGTTCTGGCTTTGCATGCAGTAGGTGTATGGTTTGAATACCAAGACAGGCAATTCAGTTTTTACAGCTCATATGGTGAAGTGGTACACACTGAGGATGCACAAGCCAGTGCATTTCTTTGTGCCGTTTCAAAGCCCGGATAAATGGGCAGGGTTGCGTCAGGAAGGGCATCCGGCATAAAACTTCGCCAAATCATTTCATGCAATCACCAGTAAATATTTCCATACCGGATCAGTCGAGGCCCGGGTTAACAATGACTGCCACCAGTACTGTTAGCCAACAGGGTGCTGGTGGAAATTGGGCTACTGTTGGCCGAAGGAGGAGAAGAGGCGGAAGGCATGGCCAAAGGCAGGAAGAGAGGAGAAAGGCTAGGACTGTGGTAGTGAGGGTCGGAACTTTGAATGTTGGCAGTATGACTGGTATAGGGAGAGAGCTAATTTATATGATGGACAGTAGAAGGTGGAAATATTGTGTGTGCAAGAAACCAGATGGAAGGGGAGTAAGGCTAGGTGTATCGGAGGTGGGTTCAAATTGTTTTATCATGGTGTGGATGGGAGGAGAAATGGCGTAGGAGTTATTCTGAAGGAACAGTATGCAAAGAGTGTTTTGGAGGTGAAAAGAGTGTCAGATAGAGTGATGTTTATGAAGCTGCAAATTGATGGTGTAATGACGAATGTTATTAGTGCATATGCTCCACAAGTTGGGTGTGCAATGGATGAGAAAGAACAATTTTGGAGTGAATTGGATGAAGTGCTGATGACTGTACCTAAGTGTGAGAGAGTGGTGATTTGGAGTGAATTGGATGAAGTGCTGATGACTGTACCTAAGTGTGAGAGAGTGGTGATTGGAGCAGATTTCAATGGGCATGTTGGTGAAGGGAACAGAGGGAATGAGGAAGTGATGGGTAGGTATGGTGTTAAACAAAGGAATGCAGAAGGTCAGATGGTAGTGGATTTTGCTAAAAGGATGGACATGGCTGTGGTGAATACATATTTTAACAAGAGGGAGGAGCATAAGGTGACATACAAGAGTGGAGGAAAATGCACACAGGTGGATTATATCTTATGTTGGAGGGCCAATTTGAAGGAGATTGGAGACTGTAAAGTGGTGACCGGAGAAAGTGTAGTTAGGCAGCATAGGATGGTGGTTTTTAGGATGACGTCGGTGATCAAGAAGAGAAGGAAGAGTGTGAGGGCAGCACCAAGGATCAAATGGTGGAAATTGAAAAAGGGTAATTGTGAGATGGAGTTCAGGGATGAGTTAAGACAGGCACTGGGTGGCAGTGAAGAGTTACCAAATAGCTGGGTAACTACAGCAGAGCTAGTAAGGGAGACGGCTAGAAAGGTGATTAGTATCACACTGGGACAGAGGAAGGATGACAAGGAAGCATGGTGGTGGAATGAGGAAGTACAGAAGAGTATACAGGCAAAGAGGTTGGCAAAGAAGAAGTGGGATTGTCAGAGAGATGAAGAAAGTAGACAGGAGTATAAGGAGATGAGGTGCATGGCAAAGAGAGAGGTGGAGAAGGCTAAGGATAAGGCATATGAAGAGTTGTATGAAAGGTTGGACACTAAGGAGGGAGAAAAGGACCTGCACCAATTGGCTAGGCAGAGGGACCGAGCTAGGAAAGATGTGCAGCAGTTAAAGGTGATAAAGGATAATGAGGGAAACATACTCACAAGCGAGGAGAGTGCGTTGAGGAGATGGAAAGAGTACTTTGAGGGGCTGATGAATGAAGATAATGAGTGGGAAAGAAGGTTGGATGATGTAGGGATAGTGAATCATGAAGTGCAATGGATTATTAAGGAGGAAGTAAGGATAGCTATGAAGAGAATGAAGAATGGAAAGGCTGTTGGCCCAGATGACATACCTGTGGAAGCATGGAGGTGTTTAGGTGAAATGGCAGTGGAGTTTTTAACCAGATTGTTTAATGAAATCTTAGAAAGTGAGAGGATGCCTGAGGAATGGAGAAAAGGTGTTTTGGCGCCAATTTGTAAGAATAAGGGTGATGTGCAGAGCTGTAGTAACTACAGAGGGATTAAATTGATCAGTCACAGTATGAAGTTATGGGAAAGAGTAGTGGAAGCTAGGTTAAGAAGGGACGTGATGATTAGTGAACAGCAGTATGGTTTCATGCCGGGAAAGAGCACTACAGATGTGATGTTTGCTCTGAGAGTGTTGATGGAGAAGTACAGAGAATGCCAGAAGGAGTTGCATTGTGTTTTTGTAGACTTAGAGAAAGCATATGACACAGTGCCTAGAGAGGAGTTATGGTATTGTATGAGGAAGTCAGGAGTGTCAGAGAAGTATGTAAGAGTGGTACAGGATATGTACAAGGGTAGTGTGACAGCGGTGAGGTCTGCGGTGGGAATGACAGATGTGTTTAAGGTGGAGGTGGGGTTACATCAAGGATCAGCTCTGAGCCCTTTCTTATTTGCAATGGTGATGGACAGGTTGACAGACGAGATCAGACAGGAGTCCCCATGGACTATGATGTTTGCAGATGACATTGTGATCTGTAGTGACAGTAGGAAACAGGTGGAGGACACCCTGGAGAGATGGAGATATGCTCTAGAAAGAAGAGGAATGAAGGTCAGCAGGACTAAGACAGAATATATGTGTGTGAATGAGAGGGAGTATAGAGGAATGGTGAGGATGCAAGGAGTAGAGGTGGCGAAGGTGGATGAGTTTAAATACTAGGGGTCAGTAGTTCAGAGTAACGGTGAGTGTGGAAGAGAGGTGAAGAAGAGAGTACAGGCAGGATGTAGTGGGTGGAGAAGAGTGTCAGGAGTGATTTGTGACAGACGGGTACCTGTAAGAGTGAAAGGGAAGGTCTACAAGAGGGTAGTGAAACCAGCTATGTTATATGGGTTGGAGACAGTGGCACTGACAAAAAGGCAGGAGTTTGAGCTGGATGTGGCAGAGTTAAAGATGTTAATATTTGCACTGAGTGTGACGAGGGTGGACAGGATTAGGAATAAGTATATTAGAGGGTCAGCCCAGGTTGGAAGGTTTGGAAACAAAGCCAGAGAGGCAAGATTACGTTGGTTTGGACATGTGCTGAGGAGGGATGCTGAGTATACTGGGAAAAAGATGTTAAGGATGAAGCTACCAGGTAACAGGAAAAGAGGAAGGCCTAAGATAAGATTTATCGATGTGGTGAGAGAGGACATGCAGATGGTTGGTGTGACGGAGCAAGATGCAGAGGACAGGAAGAAATGGAAACAGGTGATCCACTGTGGCGACCCCTAACGGGAACAGCCGAAAGATGATGATGATATGGTGAAGTGGTACATTGCTGTGACTGTAGTGTACAGAGCCCTGGGCTCAAGACTTGGCAGTGGTTGTGGGATTCACAAAGGACTCTACATTTTAATCATGATGGATTAATTCCTGATGCATGAAGTCTACACTATGTGGACATTTACAGTCATATTGTTTCTGCTTTAATTTCTCCAAATTTTTTAGTCTCTAATACCATGATGGGAATAGACCAAATTCCTAACTCGGGCTATGATTAAAGTTCAGAAAATTACTATTATTTCATTTTTGACATTAGTCAGACGTGCTCTTCACAGCACCTGCAATATGCCCAAAATTCACTCTAGCAGTATAACAATTACCATGTCCTTGGAGCCTATGCTTTCCAGTGGCAGAGGATCTTACACTGTGCTACTCCAACAAGCAGAATAGTCCTGGCTCCAGGGGATGTGGCATATCCACATTGAGTCAGTTGGGCATGCCATCTTACATGCACATCTGTCACTTTTACAGTGTTTTGCCAAGATGATAGAGCATGAGTCTGTTGGGTGCATCTTTACGACCTGAATATTTTGATCTGTACCATTGACAAACTGGTATGACTGACATGTGTCTAATATGTATCTGGAGGGCATTTGCCATTCACATGATTTTCTGTGTAGAGCTGTGCAGTGCTTCACATTTGGCACTTGCATATGTGTCCAGCATTGCTCAGACATATCCAGACATTACTCTGTGGACTGTAACTCTGCTTGAAGATGTTCCACTGAATCTGAATTCCCTGTTGCATAAGCATTTATGTCATCATCCTCATTATTTTTTATATCTCCTTGTCCAATATTCAATATACAGCACACCTCAGATTACACCATCTTTTTAGCAGGGATGCATTCTAGTCATGTCCTGGCACAAGTAACACATTCTGAAATGTGAAAGTGCGCTCAGTTGTAACATGCATGCCATATGCACTTCTTTCTTTATTATTTTATTGTTGCACTTTTTGCCCCTGCTCCTTCCATCCATCAGTCCCTCTCCCATCTAACTGACCCATTCATTCCCCTTACACCAGGACAACAGCCAAGTGAGTGAGGGCGTCATTTAGACAGCCATTAGTTTTCTTGTTTTTTTTTTTTTTGTCCTAATCCCATGGCATATGCTTTATAACACATCCAGGAGTCAGAATGCAATGGACTTCAATGAGTGATGCAGCCCTCAGACCTGCCATGACCCTTCAGAAGCCAGCACACTCATGTGGTCAATGGTCTCCACCAGGGACTCTACAGCAGAACCAGGCATTCTGGTGTGCACCTCCACATCCTACCTTGGAAGAGGAGTGACCCACCAGTGCTGTATTACTTCTCACACCCAAGCCACTACCACTAGCTCCAACAGATGCCAAAGCTGGTGCTCAGGATCAGATTGCCTGGGTGTTAGTCAAGGTCTCTTCCTCCACGGTAACTGAGCTGGCTTATCTGCACTCCTCTTCTGGTTCATCCTGTGTCTTGCACATGGATGTGACTAGCAATGGCCGCTGTGTGCAGACTGCATTTCTGACAAGAGGGTCACATGTCTCACCTTTTCCCAGCATGCACTGCACAACACACCATTCTAGCTTATCTGTTCATCATATGTGTTAAGTCCCATGCAAACACATTCAATATGCTGATACACAAAAATAGAAGATGTATGAGTGGGAATTTTCATGACTGACTGATTTATGCCATGCTATCTGACTTGTGCTGTACATGGCAATACTGCATCCAGGAATCTGGTTCATGTCCAGCTGGCTGAAGAGTAGAAGGTGTCAGCAGTATCCTGTATATGACCATAGTACGTCCCTTTAGCTAGGATGCACAGCAGTTTTATACATACTACAACAAAGCAAAACTGCTAAATGTTGACATTGCTAACATTTGCATGTACCTCACCAGACACCTACAACAACTGGAGAGACCACAGAGGTTTTTCACCAAGAAATTACAGAGCTCACAAAACAAATCTTACATGGAAAGACTGAAAGCCCTATCACTGTATTCTGTCTCCTACAGGTTGCTGGGGGGTGAACTGTGCCTGGCTTACAGGACAGTCTCTGACCCAGCCCTGATGGAAATGCTATACATTCGTAAATCAAACTGCAGGAGGGTCACTGACTCCAAGGATATTAACCTAGTCTCTGACATGAACATGTCATGCTGGAGAGATAGATACATTTCCCAGAGACTGCCATTTCTCCAGAGCAAGCTTCCAATTTATGTGAAACAGAACCCCTCATTGGCCTTTTTCAAATGCAACATAAATCAATGGATGGTTGACAGCAAATTCACTCCTGGGGCGGTGCCCATATCCCTCCTGGACAGAGGAAGTTGTTATTAAGTACCATAGAACCTTACCTCTGCAAACTTCACTCACCTAACCACTGACAGTTGGGGCAACTTGGGATAAATATGGCTAGGCTCTATGGCTGTTAGCCTAATGCCTTCCTATGAACCTATGAACTTATAACACGGACAAGAAAATGTTTACAAAAACAGTTTCAACACATCACCATGCATACACTAAGAAACAGTTGAAAACATTGTTTTTTCAAGGGTCAACTCTCCCTGCTCCCCATACACCCCCTTGCAAATTTTATATTCTACCTCTGAGACTGCACAGTGTCAAAGAAAGAGCATATTCGTCAACCCCGATAATGCAGCAATCTTACACACCTGTTTCCCATCTGTTTAGTCAACTAAATTGTGTTCTACATAGATTCCCTTTAGGGGTATGGTCTTCCCCAGCCTATCAGAAAATTTATTACATCTTGGTTCTTCCATGTGAGACCCTCCAGAATGGCATTATTCTATCAGTTATATAGCTTGCCTGTCACAGCACTGAGCAGCTAATAGATCAAGTCTGCCTTTTGTCTATGTGATCAGGGGCTGCTGCTATCTTTTGTATGTGCCTTTTGCTACTGTAATCCCTACCACAATGCATGTAGGAATACCAGTGATCAGATATGAGACACCCATTCTGCTATGTAATAACTCTGTTCTCATTCAAGCCCCACGTTTCTCATCCATGTTTAACAGTGATGCCTAAGTAAGTCACACTCAGATGTTCATGCTTAATTTTCTGCATACATTTGGCCCTTAGTCATATGCAATTAGAATCGTGACACTTAAATGACAAACACAATGCTTTCCAAATATCACTTCCACAGTTATCTATATATTTATTTCTTTGTGCAATGCATGCAGACTCTGAATTTTAATAAGTATATTGTAATATAGTTTATGAATAGAACACAATAAAATTCCACTCTAATCCACCCAGGTAAGGCTCTGGACACAGTTTGTATTTTTAAGTGCTTTCATTCATTAATTATGTACCAAGAACTTCTTCAGAAAATACAAAATGGACTGTAAAAACAGCTTAAAAAGGTTACCTAAAAAACATGAGACAAACTACACCCTATCACAGTAGAAAAAAGTAGGTGTTGTCACCTAAGTGTGTGTCTGTACTTAAAATTTAAAGAAACCACTAAATATTAAAACATATATATATATATATATATATATATATATATATATATATATATATATATACATACACACACACAATAATAACATATGTGTAAAAAAGTTTCTCCACTTGCAGAAAACATTTAATATTAATTGTCTCGTTGAGTCTATGAAAGCAATCGTCTCTTAACTTAATTTGCCAGGTTGACTTGTAACAATCGAGCCTTGTCCTATAGTCTCCATTAAAAATATCAGTGCTAACAGATTTTAAAACAAAAAACATACATTTCTTAAAATCAGGGAAGACTGCAGCATGCTTGGCAAGGGCATTATTAAAGTCTTTTTTTTTCTGATGGCTAATGTATGTTCATAAATTCGTCTTAGTAAATACTTGACAGTTTTCCCTATGTAAAAAACTAGGACAGGACTCACAAGAGGCAAGATACACCATGCTCATAGAACAACAATCAAATCTATCTCTTTCCCAAACATCTATGCCTAAGTGTTCAATCTTGACTGAAGAAGAATTACTGATGTATCTACACTGCTTCCACTTGCCTCATTGGAAAGTGCCAGGTGTGTGGCAGCTGATAGAGTAAAAGTGTTCTGTTCAAGAATAGACTTTAAATTGTAAGATTTTTGTAGGTGAACAGTAGTCTGTTCCCTACAAGTTTGGCCAGTTCTGGATTGCCTAATATTATCTTCCATAATGATAATGTTCCTAATCAATGACATCACCGTTGAAACTAAGATAAGAAAAGCTCATCTAGAGTCAATACTGTTGACCTTTGTGGACACATAGTTCTCTTTTGTGACCAGTCCTAATGAAGTTGAGTCTTTAGACAGGATTGTTCAAGCCTTATTCTCCCTGAGAAATAAGATCTCTCTTTCAATGTTAATCTACCAATCACTAGTGTACCCTTGATCGATGAAAAATCTTCTAAGCTTTGAAAATTCATTCTGAAAAATGCTGTTGTCCATGGTCAACCTGCTTAACCTGATAAGTTGTCTCTTTACTATACCTCACTTCATATGTAGATGGTATAAACTATTCTTGTGAAAATATTGGTTTACGAACATTTTTTTCTGTAAATTCTGGTGAAACTTTTTTGTGCTATGTCAAAAGACAAAGTGATGCTAAGTAGTTAATATTTTTGCAAATCTACTGATTGTAAGCCTTAAAAAATCACTAATAGTGTTGAGGTAGCTGACAAATGTAGAAAAAATCTTCAAAACTCCCTTTCCATAACATAAATAAATCATCTATATACCTATGGTAAAAATAATGTTGTTAGACAAATGGTGGGACTTCAAAAACAACTTATTCTCCCAACTTGCCATAACTAAATTGGCAAAAACGGGGGCTACCCTTGCCCCCATGGCAACATCAGATGTCTGCTTATAGTGTTTGCTGAGAAAACTAAAAAAGTTGTTGTCCATCACCAAATCCAATAGCATGTAAATAGTATTCTTCTTCTTCTTCTTTCGGCTTTTCACGGTTAGGGGTCACCACAGAGGATCACCTGTCTGCTCATGATTGGCAGTGGAGTTTTACGGTGTTGAATTGCCAGCCCAACACACGACCTTCCACAGAAGGCACACACATGCACGCAATCACACCTAGGGACAATTTAGAGTGTCCAATCCACCTCTTGGGATGTGGGAGGAAACCGGAGCACCCGGAGGAAACCCACGCGACCACAGGGAGAACATGTAAATAGTATTGATTTTATCATTTCTGTAAGAAGTGAACTGACTTACATATTCTTTCACAGGTTCTACCCCAACATCTTGTCTGATGCAAGTATAAAGAGATACAGCATCCAAGGAAACAAACTGAAAAGGTTCATTAACACTTGAAAAATTATTTAATAATTCCAGCAAGTGCCATGAGTCATGGAGGTAATGTTCTGCTTCCTGGATTATTGGGTTTAGGATGTAGTCTAAAAAGATTGAAATCCATTTAGTCTTGGAAAAACTAGTGACAACAATAGGCCAAAAAGGTGGTGTGTTTCGAAGCTTATGCCCTTTGGATATACCAAAGAATCTTGCCATCCTCAGAAATTCTACTTGTAAAAGTGAATAAGTGTTGTAATCCAGGTTACCCTGACTGAACATGTCAAAAAAAGCACTATCGATGGCAGAAAAAACTTCTACTGATAGTGTCCACTGTAACTTCTACATAACTATGTTTGTCCGCAAGCAGTTCTAAAATCACTTTTTATTTGTAGTCACTGTCACCCATAATGACTATCTTCCCACCTTTGTCTTTCCTTGTAACTCATAAATTTGTGTCTGAAGATAGCTCTTTAGGGGGAGACTTCTCAAATGTGGAAAGACTGTGATGTTTAGGTTTGGAACCCAATCTTTTTCTGACATCTTCCTCACATAAATTGTTGAACACTTGCAACATACTGTTCAAAGTAGGGGTGTATGTACTTCTGTTGTGAGGCATGCCTTGTGGGCACTGAAAATCCAGTATGTCACTCAAAATAAACTGTAAATTGAGCTTATGGACATATAGTTGAAAGTCTGTTTGTAATTTTGTAACATTGGCTGAATATGTAGGGATAAATGAAAAGCCTTTAGAAAGCACAAACAAATGGTGTTCATTCAAAGTAAAATCACTTAGGTTTAACACTTCAGTTTTAAAATCTAAGTCTTCTTCCTGTTTTTTTCCCTTCCCTTCCCTTTCTTCTTATTGTTCAGTGTCCATTGGGGTGTCCTGACCTTCCCCGAAGATTGGATTAAAAAAGGACCTGGGGAGAGGATGGGTGGTAGAAGAGAAATATTGTCCGTGTTATTCGTAGTGCTAGCTTGGGCTGCTGCAACATTAGTAGCTCCAGTCATCTGTTTATATTAGGTGCTTGAACTCTTGTTAGTTGTGCTCACAGGAACTGGGAACATTTTTTTCTTAAATGTCTCTTGTGTCTTAAATGGGTAGGTAGTACCGCCTCATAGGCTGCTAAGTCTCTCTTTAATTTACCTTGTTTTCCTGTTCACAATGGAAGCTCTCAGTCTGTCAGCCTTAGCAGTAAGAACAGAATATAAAGTAATTAAACTGGGAAAGGTACTGTGACCCTAAACCTGTTAGTCTAATTTCTCTAATTCATCTTTAATAGCCAAAATGTCTTTCTTGTATATGATATCCCATGTCTTCATTAGTGAAACCCCGATGCTGCTAAACAAAGCAACCATCTCTTGGTATAACTGGTCTCCCTGTTTCACACGATTAGGAATTTATAAACACAGAATCCCAATGGCACACAGTCGAGTCTAATGCATTCATTGAGATACAGTATGTTGTATTGCAACAAAATGCATTGTATATGCTTGCCTTTTGCTACGGTAATCCCTACCACAATGCATGCAGGCAAACCAATGATCAGATATGAGACACACACTCTGCTATGTAATAACTCTGTTTTGATTGAAGCCCTTTCCTGACACTTAAACGACAAACACAGTGCTTTCTAAATATCACTTCCACAGTTATCTATGTATTCAATTTAGGCAGTGCATACAGACTCTGAATTTTAATAAGTATATTGTTTATCCTGTAATATAATTTATGGATAGCAGCGAGGAATCTTTCACAAAAGTGTTGAAATATAGTCCCAGACTTTGATACCTAGTAACTGTTTACGAAAACAATGACAAGCTTTTCTGTAGTCCCATTATATATTGTAGGACCATCTGTAAATTCACAGCTATTCAGTTTAAGTTCAGTTTTTTGTTTGTTAATCGCTAGTGAACACTGTCCTATGATGTTTCCCAAGCATTTATGTGATATTTTAGAAACAAACAGCTCTTAAGCTCCTAGAATCCACTGATTCACTCTACTTGCAAATATGCAGTAAATGGGTCTATATCAGATCGTCGAACGCTGAAAACAGCAAACGATGACTGATCGACCCTATTTCACTGAAAGCTGAAAATATCGACAGCTCAGAACAGCGATTTCTTTCCTAGGGAAAGAAATCGCTGTTCCAACAAAAAAAAAAAAAGTAAACAGTTAAAACACATACACACCTACCTTAACCCTACTTCTAACCCAAAATAAAAAAGTAAACAGTTTAAAACATATATCCACCTAACATAACCCTACTTCTAACCCCCCCCAAAAAAGTAAACATATATACAAGTAACTAAACCCTACTTCTAACCCTAAGGTGCATGCTAAATGTATTACTATATATGTACTTACCTTAACCCGCGCCCTAACCCTAAGGTCAGTAACTATTGCACATTTATGTTCGGGAGCCATACCGGATAAGGGAATCTCTGAGACTGCACTCCGAGACCGCACTACAGTGCAAAACAAGGCAAACTAATGAAGCGGCAAAGCGACTTCTTTCCCAGGGAAAGAATTCGCTGAAAAGCCGCTTTGCTATTTTGCCTGTTCGCTATTTTCAGGTCAGTGAAAACGCATTCAATAGAATGCATTTTCGATGACGTGATAGGGACCCGCAGTAAATAGGTTGCTTTGATGTGCAGTATAGTTTTCCTCTATAAGCTATCTAGATATGAATACTTGTAAGAAACACTCATGTTAAATCAAGTCATCTGGTTCATGGTACAGAAACAGTACTCTGGCTGATTACTTTACTAATCACAGTTTGCAAAATCAATATCTGTTAGCTAATGGAATTTTGCCTTATTTCTGGGCCCATAATAATCTATCCCAAGCTTTGGATTCACCATTAAGCTATAAAGCAAAGAAAGGGATGGGGTCCTTTAGCAAATCACATTATTTAGTTTAATATCATCCTTGTTCTTTTTTATCACCTCAAATGGCACTGTGCCAGCTAGAACATGCTCCATTTAACTGCTTGCTGCTTTCTGAAGAAAAAGTTTAAAAAAATCCTTGTGTCATTTCAGTTTATATCACTTTGATTTTTTTTTTTAGTTCACAACATATTCACTGAGGCAGTAAAGTCCTTTCATTGTCAGCAGCACCTTGTATCCTTGTGAGAACGCAGGGATTCTGTCTGTATGGAGATAAGGCACTTAGTGTCCGTCTGTTCAGTAAGGGCACACACACACACACACACACACACACACACACACACACACACACACACACACACACACACACACACGGACTTATAACAAAGATAGATGAATCATAATGAATGACAGAGATGTATCAGAATCATAACAGAAAAGAAGGAAATCTGTCTGGATCCTGAGTCAAGAAATCCTTGCCAGAACCATGGGCTGTATGGTTAATTATTAATAGCCTCACAGGTTACAAAGATATCCTTTGTTAAAAGACACTCTGCTGAACTTGATGTCTGAAGTGCCTAAAATTATTTTCCTGGGTCAATGTGGAAGATCTCATAGCGGGGATACTAGAGATTAACTTGAGTCAATAAGAGATCAAGTGTTCCACTCCAAAGGATCATTGAGCCAAGGCAGTTGTCTCTGAAGTAGGGATTTATCTGTGACGGTGCTTTCACAGAAGCTGAGACATCACAATTAGAAGGGGGGGGGGGGTCAACATTGCAAGAAGGGGGTCCTGACTAGCTTGCAGAATAAAATATAAGAAGTGATGAGTCTTGTAGTACAGAATAACAGATGAACAGCTCTAATTATGTCTTGAAAATTGGGAGGAAGAACAAATAGTAAGGTAAAATGCTCAGAAAAGAGATGTTACTGGAATAAAATGTTCATTTGTTTTGAGGTGGCTTGAATAATGAAGGAGTAGGTTTGGAAGAAAGAAGAAGAAGACTGGACTAGAAGGAAAAGGCAGTCAAAATGTAAGCTTAATGACTAAGTATTTGTCATTTGTTACTGGACAGGGGATTACAGAACATAAGGCATTACATCAGTACTGCAGAAAAAAGGGCGCACACGATCTAGCCAGAACTGTCACAAAATGTTTGGAGAATCGAATAGATTTCAATGGAAATTAATTCTGGATTACAGAATGAAGAAATGTCACTGGCTACATTTGTGACTGAGGGTTATTCTCAAATATATTGAGCATTCCATGGACGGAGGGTTAAGAGTTTTATAGTACTTAGTGAGACCTCATCCCTGTGTTCCAGTTTGGACAGAAGTAAATGTATATCAAGGTAAATTCTGTTAAAGAGGCTTGTAAAAGACTTATGGTGAACTTCCAAGTGTCAAAGCAGAATGTTGCAGTCATTATTCATAATTACTCTGATATCAGAAAATAGAATTTTAAATTCAGTAGTTGGCAGCAAACCTATGGGTGATCACTTTCTAGCCCTAAATGTTTGTCAAACTTTTGATCTACATCATGTGATATAAATCATGAAGAAAGTAGAACATAACTGTAGTGAGAACTGCTAGAGAGATAGAGAGAAGTTAATCATGCCTCAGTCTCTGTCTGGGGTGAGGCAATAACTCATAGAGTATATGATATTCTAGAAGCTTTACATTAGGAAGAACTTGGATTTGAAAGAGATTAACAGAGGATAGCAAAGATTGTGTGGAACTTGCAAACAGACACATTCAGTAAATGAAATATATTCTCTCAAGGTTAGAAGGAGAGCAGGGAACACTGGTAAAGCAGACCAGATCTCACACTCTGAAATGGGATAAGGGGAATGCAAGTGAGAACACAAGGGTTTTCCCTTCATATAAGTAGGAGGAGTAGTGGTAACTTTACCTTCATAGAAGAGTTACCAACTACTAAAGACATTTTTGTAGTTTTTATGTAAGTGTGTGATTAAGCAGGTATAGGCCTACTACTATTCTGGCATTGAGACAAAGAAAAAATATGAAAACAGATGACTGAACAAAGGTTCCAGATAATGTCAGCAGGTAAACCCAGCAAATATCACTGCAAAATTTTTAATTTTAGACTTATGAGAACAGATTTCACTAGTTAGTGCTTTAAGGTTTGTGGCACAGTACCATAAGATCAAAAAAACATGCAAAGGGAGCTACTTTAGATTGGTGTGCTACTGGATTTAAGGCAAAGAAGTATCTTCCATAAGTCTTTATTTTCAGTATCAGCCTAAAAAATGCAGAGCAATAAAGCATCAGAGAACAAACACGGTATAGATAATATTCTTTACAGATGGTAAGTATGTTCTGATCACTAAACTGCGGTATTAAGAGTTTTGGTTAAATGTTTTAATCGCTAGATGGGCTTGCATTTCATGCTGAAAGAAATTTTTATGACATGGGTTGTGGAGTGTAGGAGATCATCTCCATGTCGTATAAAATAAAGCTGTAAAATGAAAAAAAATTCTTTATAGTAAGAGATCACAGTGTGCGTTATGCAAAATCAGCTCCCATGTTAAATTGTACATGTTCTGCAGTGTGACAGTACCTAGTCATCTCACAAGGTGGCAGTGTGGATACAGGCAGGGTTGTAGATTTCAAAGTTACTGCATTTGGGCTATAGAAAACTGCATACAGTTTCTAAGTATTGTGTTATGAGATAGGAAAGAAAGCATTATAGTTGCTTATGTAGGTTTCACAAACACACAAAATCCCTACATCTCCTAACTGGGCTTTTAAATTCCTTCTCATCACCCTGTGCAACCATCTAAAAAAAGTTTTTTGTCATTGTTATATTAAGTGACATAATAACTGCTTGGTCAGATTGTTTCATTACCTGAACGTATATGATATCATATTTTGTGCCACATGATTTTTGGAACACCTATTCTTCTTTATGATGAAGCTGTAATGTAAATGTGCTATGTTTCTTTAGGTTCATAGGTTCATAGGTGTGTACTAGGCTAATGGCCTTGGAACCTTTACAAGCCTATTCCATAGGATTACCCTGGCATCATGCTACCCTACCTTAGTTCCCAGTGCCTCTGTCGAGTAAAGCCACTGGAGCGATCCCTGGGGTGAATTTTCTATTTCCCATCCACTCATCAAGATTTCTCTTGAAGAGGGCCAGTGAGGTGCACTGCTTGACATGTATGGGAAGTCTATTACATAGTATGGGCAGTCTCTGGGTTATGAACCTGTCCCTCCAGCATGTTTTGTTGATTGTGGTAATGAGGTTGATGTCTCTGGAGCATGTGGTGTGGAGGATTGGGATTTCTTTAGATGTAGCATTTCTAACAGAGCTGGGTCGGACATGGCTTTGTAAGTCAAGCAGAGATCGCCTCTAAGTAGGCGATATGAGACACAGAATAGTTGGAGTTTTTAAGTCTGTCCATATAGGACAAATGTTTAAGGCCTAGGATCCTCTTTGTGAGGTACTTTTGTGGCCTTTCCAGTTGTTGCAGGTGTTTAGTGAGGTACATGCCAAATGGGGCATTGTACTCAGTGATTGGCCTAATGAGGGAAGAGTAAAGGGAGACAATGACCTCTTTCTTCCTGGATACAAAACCCTTAGTAATGAGATGTGCTACATAGAAGGACTTTCTGAATACAGTAGCAATGTGGTGGTCAAAAGAGAGGTTGCTGTCAACCTGTGTTCCCAGATCTCTTATAACGCCTTCGGTGTTCAGCAGACTACCATCGATGTGGTAATTCATGGAAACCGAGTTTTTCCCAAAGGGGATGATGACACATTTTTTGGCATTGAGCTTAAGGCCATGGTTCTAACACCAGTTGTTGGTCTCAGTGAGGCCTTTCTGTAGGATGTCAACATAACTTGGGGAGTTAATAATAGCCCCCAACTTGCAATCGTCTGCAAACTTTGTCACCCAGAGTCCCTTCATGTTGGCCTGGACTTCAGAGAAGTAGATACCAAACAGGAGAGGACCCAGGACCGAACTCTGTGGGACTCCACTAGTGACTGGTCAGCAGTCTGACTTGGAGTCAGCTACTTTCACACTGTGGGTTCTACCTGTGAGCCAGTTTGCAACCCACCTAGTGATATAGGGGTTGATGTCTAGCTTAGTGAGTTTTTTTATGATTTCTGAGTGAGAATGGTATCAAAGGCCTTGGCCAGATCAAGGTTGGCTATATGAACCACATTGCCTTCATCCACAGCTCTGGTGACTGACTCAAAGAAGTTGACCAAGTTGAGCAGGCATGATCTACCCTTCACAAAACCAAACTGTGTGGGATCCAGAGTTTGGAGATTCCCTATATCCTTGTTTATAAGGTCCATGATGATGCATTCCATAGCTTTGCATATCAGACTTGTCAGGCTAATGGGGCGATAGTTCCCAGGTCTGTAGTCGCTCCTCCTTTGTGGAGAGGGATGACTGTAGCAGTGCACCATTTGGTAGGGACAAAGCCTGAGGTGAGGCTGTGATTGAACAGGGCACACAGGTGAGGTGCCAGTTCACTCTGTAGTGCATGCAGAACACAGCCAGGGATATTGTCAGGTCCCATAGAAGCTGTATTCTTGGCTTTGTATAGATATCTTTATCTGGAGCTTTTCTCCCCAAGCCTGCACTGAAAACGGGTTTGGTTGACACAGTTGGATTATCCTGGTAAACAAATATCAAATAAATAAATAAATTTCACTGAGTGCCATACTCTAAATAACATATTTTTTCTTTATCATCTTGTCAGCATACAACGTTTCATTATACCTCTCAACGGTCCAAATTTTTACAGAATGCCCAGATTTTTGTTTCACAGTTTTGCTTTGTCTCTCGTAATACTTGTGTTTTTTTTTTTCCTGGCAAATCACTGAATATTGAAGTTACTAAATAATTGCCGACATTTTAATTTCAGACTTCATATGCTTAATAAAATGCATGCTAACACAAATCCTGTTATTCTAACAAATTTCTAAGTTTATAAGGGCAATATTTAAAATCTGTTCCTATTTCTGGGCCTTTGTCCCCCGCCCCCCAGAAATTTAGACTTTCTCCAGATTTCTTGTACTGAGAAGTTGAAAAGTATGTTCTTTATCAAATTGATGCATAGTAATCTCTTCTTTCTCTCAAAGTGGTTCACCACTCCCTATTTTGTGAGTAGATTGAAGAGCTATGTAGTCAGATAACCATTATTTTATGTAAGTGAGCTTATGTAGTGGTTAAAAATGTATCCAAAGAATTCATTCTGTAAAAAAAAACACAAGTTTTGTAGAACAGAGTGTGTGTGTGTGTGCTGTATCTATAAGAAGCATTTCAAGGACTGAACGTGCGTATAAATAGCAAACAAGTGGTAGTTTCATTGCCATTTTGAGAGTGCAGCCAGAGAGTGAGCATGTATGAATGTAATAGCTAGTTTGTATATACATTTATCTGAGTTTAAAGTCATTAAGCCTCAGTCCTGATGTGCTTGTACATAATAAAGCTGCTTGAACAGAACCCACAAAGACTCGTCTATTACATCCTGACTAGATGAGTGACATGGAGTCAGAACCAGGATTCCAGAGACTGATATTCAGAGCTACAAGGTACAGAGTTAACAGTGAAGGTAAACTAAGAGAAACGAGCATGAAAAAGGGCTAGAAAAGAACCAAAGGTAAAGAAAACTTCCACAAACAGTTTATTTTATAAAAAAGATAAAATGGAGCATTACAAGAGCACGAACCACATTATTAAACAAGTGAGAGGCACAAAAGGTTTATTAATTAAACAAAATGTTTAAAGTTAAGATATCTGATGAAACGATTATCAGAAAAGCACATAAGGGGTTTGGAATCACCTCGGAATTGCAAAACAAGCATGTTTAAGGAAAAATGACCATGTTTAAAGTGAAGCAGGCATGTTTAGAGTAAAACGAGCACAGGAAAAGTACAATGGGCATGAAAAGAGATTAAATGAGCAAAATGAATATTATAAGAGCAAAAAGGGCACATTAAAGGAGTACAACAGATTTCTCTAATGTATTCCTCAACTTCACAGCCCTTTTCCTCCCTATTTACATTGTCCTCTGTAAAGCAACAACAATAAAGCATTTACAATTTTTATAATTCCCCTTACTTCTGTAACAGAAAAACCAAATGGTACCAGTGGAAGAAACACGGCTCCTTCTCTTTTTTAAAACAGCTTTATTGGAAACACAGCAGCAGCAAAATCCAGCAAACAGCTCCAAACACATTAACGCTATGTCTCCACACTTGAATACACTTCCTCAGATGTACAAGAATAATGCAAACTCTTCCCCTTCTGCTTAAATACTGTTACTAATTACATAATTGAACCTCATAATACAATAAAATACTTAATTACACTGATCATCATAGTTACATTAAAATCCACCTTTACAAAGTGCCTTCATATATTTCTTTAAAATCATGTTACAATTTATTACCTTACTAATCGCAACATTTTGTCCCTATAATTAATTCATAAATTTTATTCATAAAATTCAATAAATTAAGACATATATTTTATACAAAAAAGTTCATACGTAAAAAATATATACATAAACATACAACCAAGCAAACCATTCAATACTCCCTCTGGTGTATGGATTAACACATTACACCCAACATTTTTATAAAGGTGCTTAAAATACTGCCCTTCAAAGTTTTTTGTTACCAAAAAGCCCAAATTCATTTCCTGGAGACACCATGTTCACTTAAAAAAATCATTTCTTACACATCATACCCTTATATATTTCAAAAATAGAGCATGATATATTTTGTATTTGTCAATCTTTAATTTAATTTCTTAATACTTTAACCCCCAGTGTAAACATTCCCCACATCAGAGCTTCGCTGCTCTTATTTTCAATACTGGGGCCAATGATACATAATTATTCAGCCCTGGAGGGTTATAAGCTTCCAAATGAAGTTGCCAAAGTAACTCTTTGTACTCAGTGGTCTCCTCCCATAGTCCACCATGAATATCTTTATTTACAACCTCCAACACGAAAAAAGTATATTCAGCTTCTTCACATTTTGTTTTATGCTTGTACAGAGCATTACACATACATTTTGTCTTTATTTCATAGTTATGCTCGTAAATTCTATCTCTTAGTCTTCTTTCAGACTTCCAAATGCCTCACATTTCTTACATGTACTTAAATAAATTATACCTTTGGTCTGACAATTAACATATTGCTTGCTCTGCACTAATATATCCCTACTTTTCACATATATTGTGTCTTTATTGCAAACATATGGGCACTGGGAGCACCTCCCACATTTAAATGTACCCTTTCTCTCCCTAGAAGTGGTATTTTCCTTTCTTTTCCTTTCAAAGAAATTTTTCAAATTTTTACCTTTTCTGGATGTACATTTCAAGGGTTGTGTAAACAGACTTCCTAAGTCAGAAAATTCACCAAACTTTACCCACTCTTCTTCCACTATTCTTCGGATGACCTTAGCCTCCCCACTGTAATCTAATATAAAGTTGTTTCTTACATCAAAAATATCCTTTTCAGTATTGGTCACCTCCTTGGGGCCATCGTCCTGCCCTAAAATAGGCTGATATTTACCCGATCTTCCTTTCCTCACCTCCTTTTCAATTTCAACAATTAAATTCCTTGGGTACCCTCTATCCATAAACATCCCACTTAGCTTCATACATTCTTCATCAAAGTCACTGTCCCTAGAGGACATCCGACTACCTCGAACATACTGCCCTTTGATTATTCCCTTTTTATGATGATGGGGGTGTGCACTCTCATATGCCAAGAAGGAGTTGGAATAATTATCCTTTCTAAACACTTTAGAGTAAAATACCCCTTCTCCTTTCCCTACAAAAATATCCAGATATTTCAGAGATTCCACACTCTTAGAATAAGTAAATGACAAAAAGGAGGTTGTTTGAGAAATATACTGAAAAAAGGAATCAAATTCAGCTTCCGACCCCACCCATAATATACAAATGTTGTCCAGAAACCTTTTATACATTTTCCAGCAGCTTCTAAACTGTGAATTCAACACATACTTTTGCTCCCAAGCTGCCAGAATAATGTTCGCATATATGGGTGCACAATTTATAGCAATTCCTTTTGTCTGCCTAAAAAATTCACCTTCAAAGTGTAGAAAATTACTTTTCAACACAAGGTCCATTAATGTTAAAATTAGACAAAATTCATTGTGCGTAAACTTTCCATAGTTGATCAATGCCTCCTCAAACCAATCCATTCCCTCTTTATATGGAATGGATGAAAAAAGGTCCACTATGTCCAGGGTTATAAAGACTAGTTCATCATCAAAAAACTCCTTCTTAAGATTCCGGAGTAAATCCCATGAATCTTTAACTACACCTCCACCTTCCTCAACTATTCCCTTTAACTTGCAATCAAGCCATTTGGCTATAGGGGCAGTAACGGAACCCTCTGAAGAGACTATAGGTCTCATAGGGGGGTTTTCCTCATCCTTATGGACCTTGGGTATTCCAAATATGTTAGGAACCTTCGGTTTCTCCACATTTAGAAATCTAAATGTGCTTAAATCAATTACTCCTTCTAATAATAAATCATATAATTTCAAATAGACATTCCTATTAGCAATATTTATTTCATTTATAGAAGATCTCACATATCTTTCTTCATTGCCTAAAAGTTCCAACATTTTGGCCTCATAAATCATTTGGTCCATAATTATTGTGCCCCCTCCTTTGTCTGGTTTCAATATTCTTAAAGTAGGGTCATTGGATAGTTGCACCAGTAACTCATTCTCCTCCTTCGTTAAATTATATCCTATCCTACTGTCCATCAAAACTTTCCTTAACTTCCTTTCAGTAACAGAAGCCTACCTTCTCATACTGTGATGGTTTCACTTACAAAATGATTCTCTCATGTTTGAATAAAGCTTGCTGGAGTCGCCCAATTACTGACATCACAGAGGCCAGGCAGTGCAGGTACTTTTTTTTTTTTTAAATCAGTTCCCTCCCCCAAAGTGACATCACCACAGCCATAATCTGATTCTAACTAAAATAATAAGACCCACCCATTCTGTGATGTCATGGCTCCCTTGTCCTTCCCCCAGCCTAAGTGCTGTTCATTTTATTCAGTAGTAGTGTAGTAACACTGATGTTTGGAAACACAGAAATTTGGTATGCATACTTGTTCATTCTGCACGGCAAATGATGCTTAGGTGGTGTATCGTTTGCATACTTCTCTGTTGTATTTGCACCAGATACTGCTAGTGTGCAGTGCGGGAATATAAAGATTAAAACATTACCCTGGTATCAGAGGTGACAGTGCAACATATTCATAATGGCTTAACATGAGAGTAGCTCTAAGCAAGAACCATGTGAAACCTAAACAAGCACCTAGAATTATTCAGCGCAGCTTCCACACCTTAAGTCTGAAAATGAATTCACATACTCACATGAACAGGAGTAGCTGCATATTGATGGCTAAAGGTGTATGGACATGTCAGGTGGTTACTACACTGCAAAACTGGTATGTAATGGTGGAGATATTTGGAAGGCATGAGCAAACACACCAGTATATTAAAGCCAAAGCACCAATTGAACTGGAGGCTGCCAAATAGATTTAGTAAGGGATTTTGTCCATGCACAAATATTTCAACAGTGATTCTTTGCAGCGGCATCCATTATCTGATTCAAGGTAAGTTAACCTTGATGTCCTTTATTTAAAAAAAAAATCAATAAAAAATTTACTTTGTTATAAGTGACTTCTGAACACAAGAAAATATAGCAATGTGGTTTGTATGTACAAAGACAAATCCAGGGACACTGCAAAAGGTTTTTTTGCAAACCAACCAGTGGAGTAAAACATATGAAGGCAAACACTGCATACCAACACACTTTGCACATGTAAATCTCAATTTTTAACAAGGTGGAAGCATGAAGTGATACCTTAACACTTAAATTAATAAAGATCTAAACTGGTTAATAGTATAAATGTTTTATTTTTTAGCTCCTTGGTGCAAGACCTTACTGGATGTGATTGCAGTCAAGTAAGGCCATGGTTATAGTGCAGCAAAAAAAATGTCCCCTCTAACAAAGGAAATGCTAGAGCAAAGATTAAATTACATGAGTCAAGCACCCTGCTGAGATCTGCCAATCAATGGAATTGTTGTGTCTTTCGGCTTTTCCCGGTTAGGGGTCGCCACAGCGGAACTCCGGTTCGCTAATGATTGGCAGTTGATTTTTATGTGCTGAGTTGCCAGCCCTAACACACAACCTTCAATGAAGGCCCACCCATTCACGCATGTCTCCATGCAGAAGACGCTCTAGCTGAGAGTCGAACCGGTCAGCATCTTACTGTGAGGCGACAACGCTACCGCAGCACCACCACCGCAGAATTGGAATTACCAGGTCAAATTACCCTCAGGACTTTGACAGCTAGGGAAGCTAAGTGTTATTGGGGACGGGTGAAGTAAATGGACTGGAATTCATTGTCTCACAAATTAGTGCCATTTAAACTAAATTAGAAAAAAGGCAGCAGTAAACAGCACTTTGAGTGTGTTTTGTGGCATTTGCACTGTTTCTGTTTTAAGAAGTCATCCAGCAGCAGGGAATGTTACTTACACTGTTCTGTTTTACTCAGTACTTTGTACACATGCAACATCTATGAAATGACAGGAACTTTAGGCAAACGGAGGCCTGCATGATGTAACATTTTTGAACCAAACAATGATTTCTGGGATACTGGATGGCAACCTGATTTATCCGAACCACGTCAATATGCCAGCCTCCAGGTGGTCAGAGTCTGGAATTACATATAAAAATATTTAAAATCCTGTAAATAATCCCAGAGTGCTGTTAAAGTGTAGGAAACATCATGCCATGATGTTTTAAACATGTTTTTTGAGTCTGTGGGTGTGGTACTCCTTTAAGTGTAAATAAAGCAAGGAGACTGCATGTTTTTTGGCAAAGTAGTGTGTTTTGGCGTAACAACTACTACATATTTTATCAAGGGCATAACTAGAGTTATTCAAAGTATTGTATCAAGGGCATAACGAGTTATTCGAAGTATCTCAAAGTGTGTAGAAGTGCTTACAGTGTGCTTATTACTGTGCATGTATTCCAAAGAGTTTGTGTGCAAAGTGCAATTATTTTGTGAAGTACAATCAAAATACAGCCATTTCGAAAAGTTTCTTGTGCTGGGTGTCTCTATTCACAATGGGTCACCATTAAAGAGTGTTTTTGCACTGTGAAGAATTATCTAGCAAGGTACTGCCATTCTGGGGAAGTTTCAGTGTGCCATGTACTGTTATTCGTAAAGTGCAGTTACTTCAAAATATTTCTTACTCTGAGCTTTTTCTGCCCACTTCATTTGCATAGTGTATTTATTTTGAAATGTTTCTTACGCAGTCAGGAGATGATTTCTTACAGTACAGTAATTTCAAGAGTATTACAGTGCCCAAGAGACTTATTTTGCAAAGTTCATTTTTTCAGAGGCTTGTTGTTCTATTGGGCATAGTTACAAATACTGGCATAAATTTCTGGCATAAGTATATGTGTGTGTGTTCATGCATACTTGCAAAACCCTTCAATGATATGTGTTAATATGGCAGATGGATTTCGAAAACCTTCACTGCTTGTATTTGATCAGAATATTGCAGAGAATTGGAGAATATTTGAGCAAGAGTATGATATTTTTATACAAGCAGCTTATTCTGACAAAGATGCACACACCAGGGCACTCACTTTACTAAACCTAGTTGGGTCTGAGGCCATTGAAAGAGAGCATTCATTTGTGTATGCACCAGCAGTATACAAGGGAGAAGGTGAAAATCATCATACTGTTGTACAGGCTGAATCAAGGGAAGACCCCAAGTGTTTGAAGTGCAAATTCAGGGAAATGTGCAAACCCCAGACAAATATTACATTAGAGAGGCATTTGTTTTAGACAAGAGATCAGAAACCAGGGGAAACTTTTGCAAAACTTTTTATATTACTGACCTGAGAAACAAAGCTAAAATGTGTTGGTTTGGTGACTTAAAAGATGAGTTAATAAAGGACAGGCTTGTGTGTGGTATTAAAGTGTTGCTGTGAGAAAGATTTTGCTTCATGACAGTGATTTAACGTTGAGTAAAGGAAGCTATTGAGATTTGTCAAATCCATGAAGTTACAGAAAGGCACACAAGTATGCTTGCAGGTGATAAGAGCATGGTTTCAGCAGGCTCCAGATCAAATGTAGACAGCATGCAACATGTGGCAAACAAAAGCAGGCCTAAGCACATAGCGGTTAGAGCCCCTGCTAGTTTTCATGGGAAACCAGGTAGTTTTCCAGCAAGTTCTGAGAAAGGAGCATGCTGATTACAGTACAAGCATGAATCAGCAAAACCCAAATCCAGCTTTATTAACTGTTGCAACTGTGGTGCCAATCATGAGTCTAAAAGAGAGAAATGCTTAGCATTTGGTCAGTAATGCCACAAGTGTAAAAAACTGAATCATTTTCAAAAGTTTTGCAAATGAGATAAACCTCACACAGTTATAAAAAAGGGTCACTCGAAAAAGCAAGTTGCTCATATAGAGAGCTACAACTCTGCTTTCTACATAGATGTTGTGTCAGTAATTGGTGAAGGGAATTTGCTGGCAAAGAACAAAGTGTTCTGTACTGTCCAGATCAATGGTAAAACCACCGAGCTCAAAGCAGACACTGCTTCAAAGTGTAATGTTATGTCAGCAGACACATTTGCTAAGGTGAGAACTACTGAGCAACAATGTGGTTAGTAGTGTGAAACTTGTTGCTTACAGAGGTGAAGAAATTCAAACTGAAGGCTCAATAGTGCTTTCATATTATTTGGTTAGGAGCTGTTATAGCTTATTATTCTATGAAGTTTGAAGACCTGTGCAGTCATTGGTGGGTCTCAGAGACAGTTTGAGAATTAATTTGCTTTCTTTACCAAAGAAGTTCATCATATAAGCACATATCCAAGTTCCAATTTTACTGAAGCCATTTTCTCAGAGTATGCTGATATTTTCAATGACAAGTTGGGCGAACTTCCAGTTGTGTATTCTATGAAGTCAGACCTAGAGGTCAGTCCAGTATTCAGACCAGCAAGAAAAGTTCCAATAGCTATGCAGGATAAAGTCAAAGTTTAGTTGGATAAAATCGTGCAGCAAAGTGTAATTTGTCCAGTTACAGAACCAACTGAATGAGTGTCGTTCATGGTAGCAGCCCACAAAAAAGGCTCAGACGAAATCAGAATATGTATTGACCCAAGAGATTTGAACAAAGCATCGAAGAGACCGCATCATCCAATGCATACAATTGAAGAAGTCATAGCCCTAGAACCGAATGCCGCTGTTTTTTCTGTCTTGGATGGAAAATGTTCAGTTTGGCAAGTGATACTTGATTGCAAATCCTCATTACTGACTACTTTCAGTACCCTATTTGGCAGATATAGATTCCTAAGGATGCCATTTGGAATAAATTCTGCAAGTGAAGTCTTCCAGCATGCAATGGAGCAAATTTTTTCAGGTTACCCTTGTGCCATAATAGTAGATGATTTATTGGTTGGAGACAACGGTGAAGCAGGGCATGACAGAAACCTTAAGAGAGTTCTAGACAGAGCACGTGAAATGAACTTAAAGCTCAATCTTCTAAAGTGCAAATTCAGACTACAAGAAGTTACATATGTAAGTAATTTATTTACCAGCACTGGCTTGAGACCAGACCCACCCATTCTTGAGATGCCAGCACCAGATAATGTTCAAACGTTACAACATTTTCTTGGCATGGTCAACTTTTAGCAAGTTTATACCAGACTTCAGTGAGTTGACAGCACCTTTATGAGAGTTGACATGCAAAAATGTTACATGGTCTTGGTTGGAACAGCACCAGACAGCATTTGAAGACCTTAACCAGAAAATTGCCACCCCACCTACATTAAGATACTATGATGTCAATAAACCAGTAAGTCTTTAATGTGCTCCTTCAAAATTTGATCTTGGTGCAGTTATTCTTCAAGAAGGTAGACCAGTAGCCTATGCATCTAGAACCCTTACCCAAACTGAAATGCAATATGCTCAAATTGAGAAAGAACTTTTGGCAATAGTATTTGCATGTTCAAAGTTTCATGACTATATATATATATATATATATATATATATATATATATATATATATATATATATATATGGTCAAGCTATTCAGATTGAAACTGATCACCAACCTATAGTTACTATTTTAAAGAAGCCTATGCATTCAGCTCCAGTGGGATTACAAAGAATGATGCTCAAATTGCAAAAATACAACTTCAAAATGGTCTATACAAAAGGCAGACTTCTTTATCTGGCTGATACCTTATCCAGATCACCCAGAAATACAACGGAACAGCTTGACTCGGAGAATTTTGACTTTGATTTCATGGAAGTGTGTAATTTTTGTACCATGAGACTTGATGAGCTGAGAGATTATACAAAGACTGATCCAATTTTGCAAAAGCCCGACCACTACATTAATGTCGTATGGCACTCAAAGCAATCTATTGAACCACCTGAAGTGCAAACTTATTTTCCTTACAGAGATGATATGTTGATGGAAGATAGGATTATTTTCAAAGGTACTAAAATTGTTGTTCCTGCTTCCTTACAACATGAATATATCCAAATTTTGCATTGTGGTCAACCAGGTTCTGAATCTATCAAAAGAAGGGCAAGAGAACTAGTATTTTGGCCTTCTCTAGTAAAAAATATTGATAAAGTACTTTCTTCTTGCTCAGTATACAATAGTACTAAACTGCATTTGCAAAGAGAACCACTTCAGCTAAGTCAAGTTCTTGAACTACCTTGGTCAACAGTAACCAGTGATATATTTGAGTGGAACAATCAGCATTACTTAGTATTGATAAACTCTATTCAAACTGGTTTGAGATCGATTTACAACCTAATCTAACATCCACTGCTATCGCTAACTTGAAACATCATTTCTCAGCCCATGGTAGTCCACACAAAGTTATTTCTGACAATGGTACTCAATTTACTAGTCAGTTATTTAAGAAATTTGCAAGAGAATGGGACTTGTAGGCCAGAATATCCACAGTCAAATGGACTAGCTGAACGTGCAGTACAGAATGCAAAGCAATTACTTAAAAGGTCAAAACATGACAATACCTATGTCTTTTTGAATTTACTTAATCTCAGAAACATACCCAGTGACGATATACTGGGTTTGCCTGCTCAGAGACTTCTAGCCAGGCAAATCAGAACAACACTGCCTATTAGTTTCAGTTTATTGAGGCCTAAAGCTAAAAACACCAGAACCGTTAGAGCCCAATTATTCAGAAAGCATTCTTTCCAGAAGTTATGATAACTCGAGAATATTTCTTCGTCCATCAAAAGAAGGAAAGACAGTGAGGATACAAACAGTGAAAGGTTTTGACCAGCTTGGTCAAGTAACAGGTATATATGCCAAGCTGAGATCCTACTTTGTAGGATATGAGGGTGTGGAGTACACTAGAAATCACAGACATCTTCTTCCTGCATCAGAATCAATGTTGCAGCATTGTTTCTGTGATACAGACTCTAGATCTCAGAGCAATCCAGACAATGTTCCTGTTGCAGAACGTGTCTTAACATCTACTATCATTCCTGATGATGTTCCTGATGTCCCTAAGGTTGGACATTCAGTAGAGACAGTCCCAGTTGCTAAATCTAATTCTAAATTTTATGTCACACAATTTGGTTGTATTTACAGACCTAGTGTGAAATATACAGCGACCCGAACATAATTGTATATATCTATCTACATTGTCAATATTGCATGACCTATTTCTCAAAGAGGGAGGATGTAGAACAGAGTGTGTGTGCTGTATCTTTAAGAAGCGTTTCAAGCACCGAACTTGCATATAAATAGCAAGCACATGCTAGCTTCAGTGCCATTTTGAGAGTTCAGCAGGAGAGTGAGCATGTATGAACGTAATAGCTAGTTTGTATATAAGTTTATCTAAGGTATAGTCATTAAGCTTCAATCATGATGTGTTTGTACATAATAAAGCTGCTTGAACAGACCCCACAAAGACTCGTCTATTACATCCTGACTAGATGAGCGACAAGTTTGTTCAGTATTTCAGTGACTCCATGCATTTGCAGACCAAGGCTTGCAAAAAGCATAGTCCTTAATCTCTGATTTCCAGAATCAGAGGCACAGTCATAAATAATTGAGGGGCAAAGATCCCAAATAAGGGACAGATTTTCAGTATTA
This sequence comes from Protopterus annectens, assembly GCF_019279795.1. Lineage (NCBI taxonomy): Eukaryota > Metazoa > Chordata > Ceratodontiformes > Protopteridae > Protopterus > Protopterus annectens. The sequence continues at coordinate 1,244,104,786 of NC_056747.1, read as the reverse complement.
ACATACCACTCAACTGTCCAGATTTTCATAGAATGTCCAGATTTTTTCCTTACAAATTTGAGGTTTTCTAGTAAATCATTAAGAACTGAAGCCACTACACAATCTGTAATGTGTTTATTTTATGGCATATAATCATTGCTTTTCTCCCTGGGCCTCCTCTGCAAAAGGGCCATGTGGTCAAGTCGACATTCCCAGTAAATAAATGTAAAATAAAATAAAATAAATAAATAATGACAGAAATTTGAGTTTTAAAATTTATAGCCTTCAGAAAATGCATAACATAAACCCAAGGACAGTTTTAGCCTTGCGCTGAGCGTCCTCACTACAGATGGAGCAGAAGCGCCATATGAATATGTATGAGGGTGCGCCTCTGCACCCTCGACGTGGGCAGGAAACGTGTGCGAGTGCAGGGGGCGTGTACAAGTGCTCTACGGTGGCGGAAACATGCCCCGACACTTGCAAAAATTACTATGCCTACTAGTAGAGCCCGCCCCTAATAGTAAGTCAGTAAGTCAGTGTCCATGGATACCGAAATGTATGCTAAGCATACAAGAGTGTCCACGAACCGTGAAATAAAATCGAAGTAGTAAACACACAAGCACGTAGCGGAATGTAGAGCCCTGTCTCTAGAACTGTCACAATTAGATTCCCTGTCCCTGTGTCCCTATTATACATTCGAATTGCAGCAATTTCGAAGGTGTAAGCAAAGCGCAGTGTGTCTGCACGTCGCTGCCTCCGCCGAGCATAGCTTACACATCATATTCATTTAAATAGAGAAAAACATGCAGAATCAACGTGTCAATTGTGTAGTGTTTAGAGCATCCACCTATCAAACAGGCATTCACGGTTCAAGCCCAACAATAGCACATATGATTTTCCATGTGGAATGAATGTTTTTTGCCATAAAACCGACATAAGAGTATCGCATGAGATATTTAACTTAAATATAATTCAAGCAAAGTGGCACTGTCATTATGAATAAGGTACTAGTAAGCAGGTGTAAGCACAAATAAGCAGCAGTAAACACATAAAAGTATCAGTAAGCAAGTCTGAGTGCACTTTCGTGGGTCTAAGCAGGGCCCAGCATAGGAAATGTATATAAGTATATACAGGTATATAATATATATATATATATATATATATATATATATATATATATATATATATATATATATATATTCTGATGAAGTCCACCTTAGTGTAGATGAAAGCGCTTAATGTGAACAAGTTTGTGGAATTTATGGTCTATTAAAGAAGTAATTCATACTTCTGGCTTTGGATTTCATTTATCATGCATCCATTACGATTTTGGCTTCAGCTTTGGTTTTATGACTATTCAGTTGTTGGCAGCAGGTTCCGTGAATCATTTATAGATATATATATATATATATATATATATATATATATATTATATGTGTATATGAAGAAAGAATGACGTAACAATAAAGCATACAAAAGGAATGAGAAGGGAATCAACAGCAACCCCGGTATTATATAGCGCTGTCAGCGTATGTCATATCCAGCTGGGCAGGAGTGAGCAAAGCACTGCTACTCACACCACAGGCAGGATATTACCAGTGGGAGTAACATTGTTGATTTGCTAAGTCTACTTTACACATAGAGGGTAGTCCCTGGTGGGACTACCCAAAAACTGATAGACCATTTGGCCTTCCGACAATTACACAAGCAAGGGCAGGTATGTTCAAGGACTAAATGGTGGGAGAGCCTGAGAATATATGGGTTGGGACAACATACGTGTAGGGCCCCTAACGCTCTGGAGAGGGCAATGTGTGGAGGTGTGTCATGGCTGCGATAACAAGTGGACAATGGATGGTATGCATGTATTTTGAACACAGGTGGGGTGGAGGCACTATGGGTATGAAATTATGGAGCCAGGTGTGCCAGGGTTGGATGGGCTGGTTCTAATTGGACTGCCCCGTGGAGGTCAGCGAGTTTGTTATAGGTGTATATGCATACACACATGCAGACATCAATATGTAAAAGTACATTCTCTGTAACACATTCATTCCATTTGCAGACATAAATAACGTGAATGTGCCCTTACAAACCTTGACAGTAGATAGAATAATAGGTTGTGCAGAAGAGGGATGGGATGAAACTGCTAAAATGCAGAAGTATGTACAATGTCCGAAGTCAGTGCTATGCTGAAAATAATCAAATGTGAGGACTTTTCCACACATGGAATCATTCCCGTGATCTGTCTGCTACGGCAACGCCAATTACTAAACCGGTCTATTTGTAAAAGAAATGCGCCGAACACATACATAATTAGGCTCTCATGCTTAACGTGTGCGTTACCACATAGTCGTACTTATTAATTTATTGTAGTGTCATGTTAATGGGAGTAAGGATGTAATGAAGTATAGACTCTAATCTTGACATAAACACATGCATGCCCCATGTGGGACAACCCAAAAATTGCAAATAGTATTCTTTTGGTCGCTCATGTCACCAATGTGTCTGGACTAAAAGTTTGGAAGTTCTGAGGATACGTGGAATGAGTCAACCGATGGGATGTGTCTATAGGAGTAGGGAGTAGCCAATGTGTAGTGGTGTGGATACTCTGCAAATCCGACTGGAGAATGGATGACAGCAGTGTTAGGGAGGCGTTGGAGTGTGTGTTTGGGGAACCAGGAGCCATGGGTATCTGGGCATATATGCAAATGAAGCAGCGCAGCAATAGTGTATTGGTTAGAGCAACCCCCTAATGAACAGATATTCCCGTACCGAATCCCACTGTATCACACACCATTTACCATTGGTAATCCGTACATGAACATATTGCGACATCTGTCCACTTTATAACCTGCAAAAAAAATATCAATTAAAAGTTAACTGGAGTGAAGTGTCAGTGTCATAATGAATAAGGTACTAGTAAGCAGGTCAAGCATATATAAACACCAGTAAGCATGTCTAAGTGCGTTTGCGCGGGGTATGTATTGCTTTACAGACACACACACACACACACACAGATATATATATATATATATATATATATATATATATATATATATATATATATATATATATATATATAGTCGCAGACATATACATATATGTCTGTGTGTGCGTGCGTAGATATACACAGATATACAGCTATGATAGGAAACAGCACACAAGAATGACATATGTTCACAGGCTATGCCAATGGAAGTGAGGAGCCCAAGCAAGAAACATGAAACATGTAGCATGACCTTCCACCCCCCCCCCAGCTGGACACAGGAAACATACATACAAACAATGTAAAGAGTCCACTGCTCCCCAGACCACAGGCAGGATACAACCGGAGGGGGGGTACACAGTGCACCCATGAATTCTAATCTTGGAACACAGACTGGAGCGTCCCTTGTGGGATACCCCAAACATTGCAAAGACCAAAAGAAGGTGATAGACAGACCATTCTGGCTGGGGTGTGTACATACTCAAAATACAAGGGTGGGAAACCCTGATGACCCATGGGCCAAGACAATTGTATGAAATGAGTCCCGTGAAGTGAAGAGTGGGCAGCGTGTAGTGGTGTGTCCAGAACAGACCAGAACCCAGAGTAAGGATGGGTGCTGTTGAGGAGGTGCGGGTGGGAGAACTATGGGTAGCTACTTATGGGTCTAGGTGTGCAGGTGTTGGCTAATGTGGGCCTATATGGACAGCCCTAGGGATGTAAGCAAATGTGTTCATTGGGCAGAGGAGTCACCTAATGAGCAGCCACACCCACTACGAGTCCCACTGCAGCAAAGTGTAATCTATATGGCAAGGAACAGAATAACCAGATGTAGACGTATATATGTAGAGGTATGTGTGTGTATATCAACCCATAGCGACATAGAGACAAGCCTCTCCCTCTCCATAGTACAAATGCATGCATACAGAGACAGAATACAGATACATACCCACATATAAATATATACATATGCAGACACCCATAGACCCATATGTTGTGAGATATATATATATATATATATATATATATATATATATACAGCAAAATATAAATATACATGTATGCATACATATACAGATATATCTGTATATAGTAATGTAAATAGATATATATTTATGTGACTGTAAATATACACATGTATATAGCTAGGATATGATACAGCAGTTACGAGTAGCATATGTTCACAGGCGGTGCATATGGGGGTGAGGGGTCCAATAAACAAACGTGTAACACATAGCATCAATCCCCCCACCCCCCAGTGAGGCCGGTGAGACATACAGACACACAATAAAGGTAAACACACCACTGCTTCCCAGACCACTGGCAGGATACTACCAGTGGGAGAGACCTGCCAGGTCTAATCTTGAAACATAGACATCAATGTCCCTTGTGGGACACCAAAAATGAATGATCGGAGGCAGTCCTGGTAATGACTTATCAAACCAGCCTGTAGATGTACACAGACCAGTAGGTTGTGCAAGCCTAATAACCCATAAATCGACACAACGTACGACATGTGTCCCGACATGGGGAGAGTGGGCAGTGTGTAGTGGTGTGTTTATACCCCACCTGCACTCACAGTAAGGATGAGTGCTGTAGAGGAGTGACAAGTGGGGGAACTATGGGTATGGAATTATGGGCCTAGGCATGTAGGTGTTGGCTGGCGCAGTCATATTAGGACCGCCCCGGGATTTAAGTAATATTCTGAAATGGACATAGCTGACACCCATACCTCTCAACCCCTAAGAGCACATCCACTGGACAGGACATAAACCATTGGGGGAACAAATAAGGACCATACCTCTGAACTGTCCCCGATTTTCAGGGACGTCCCAGATTTTGACTTGGTTTCTAACTCTGCCCCACTTAATCCCTCCTAAAACTAGTGACATTTGGAGGAAAGGTGGTGAATTACATATAATGAATAACAACAATTAAGAGTTATAAACATCATTTACCTCAGAAAATGTGTATGAATTCATATGCTCTGAGTCTGTCAGTGTGTCAGGTTAATAGCACCAATAATTTAAATGTGTCCCTGATGTTGTTATGCCGTGTCCTTGATTCAGTTTGTATATTTCCCCAATCGTATGAGAGGTCTGATAGGGACAGAAAGCACATATTCCACTGACAACCTTAGAAAGATGATAGAATATTAGGTATGCAGTAGCATGACTCGGCTGAAGGATGTGGGTTCCAAAGCCCAATTACTTGTTTGTATTGAAGAGTGTCAGTTCCCATGTATTAGCCAGATGGTTGCAGATTGTAAGAGGAACACACCAATAATACGAATCAAACTCTGGACAGGCCGCGGATTCCGTACAGTCAAACGGCATGCTGTTGCCTAATGGGCAGCCATTCCCAATACTGTAGGCATGTAATCCGATGTAATAGGCATCACAAGGTAATATCGTAGTCCTCACTCACACGCAGGGGCATGAGTGTCAGATGTCAGCACCAAATGCAGTGCATTTGCAAGTGCGGGAGCAAATGGGTGTAAGCCTGTTTGGCCATCAGTATGCGAATATTACACTGGTAAAGCAATGTAGAGGCTAACTGACTGTAAGAAACTGTAACCAAAGGTTAGCATTGCTTAGCATCACGCAAACCCATGCACACCCGCTAACAAATGCTTTAATGTGCCTTAATTACACCATATCCAATGGCCTTGTTCTGCCCAGCAACAAAATAAATGGCCTCTGCAAGGCTCGAAACCAGGACGCTGCACACACAGCTATTGTGATTTACCACTAAGCCATGACAGATATACAGACATCGGACCTTATCACAGACATATCATCCAGCGCAGTCATTCAACAGTATAGCAAATGTATTCCATCATGTAGATGTATGTGTGAGTGTTTATGTCCAGCATATAGATACATATATATAGATATATCAGGAACATCCCATGTGACAACAAAGCATTACAAAGGAATGAAAAGGGAAACACCAGCAACGTCTGTATTATGTAGTGGTGTCATCCTATGTAATATCAAGATTCCCTCAGACAGACGTGTTAGTCATACACGCAAACATTTGTACATTGGCCATATACATTACTCTGTGCATGTTATTTACATTAACACAACAGTTCTTGTCCAATCATTATGTGAGAACAGTACTCTTGAAAGGTGCTGTGTGTGACATCATCATCATGATAAAGGTAAATGGGATAACCATAGAGGGACCGGTAGTGTTGTGTGTACAATGGGGTTGTCCACATCACGTGTACCTGGAACATTTAGGAGTCATGTGCATACTAGGATCGTGCACCTAAGAGACAGGGGTGAGGACAATTGGAGTATGTTGTGATGCATATCAAAAGGGTTACATGTGTCCAGTGGACACTGTGTGTGAAATGGACAGCTATGTATGTGACAAATGTTGTTCTAGGAACCGATTGGCCTTTTGTTTCCGTAGGGTGAGAGTGGGATGTGGGGGAAGGAGAGTAGGTATGCTCGTGGAGGATAGGTAGGGTAGGATGACAGACAAGACAGCATACAGGGTCAGTATATGACACATGTGGGGGGCTACACCTCGGACGGTGAGGGGTGTTCAGCATTCACAAGCCCATGAACCCCCAGATGGAAACAGTGGAACAGAGGTCCCCAGCCATGGGCAGCCACCACTGCACCAAAACAGCTGCAAAGATGGCAGTGCTGGGGGCTGTCTAGGAGGGGCAGCCTCTCACCCTGTAAATGTGACACTCTGCCCTTGAGCTGGTGTATCTGGCCTTGAAAACCCTTATTGAGCACCCTATGCACCACGTCCAGGACTGTACGACAGCGGACATGTTCCTGTCTGGACCTGCTCCCAGGGGGGACAAGCCCCATCCTCAGTGGCGGTACCACCAGAAGGTGGTGCAGAGCCAACAGAGGTGGAGGTCCAAGGCTGAGCCCCAGATGTGCTGGTGCATGGTACCATGGTCAGCTGAAGTGGGATAGGAGTTTCTGTCGGGACCTCCAAACCCATACAGCCTATGGTGTTGCAGTTTAAACACAGATATAGTTTAGTAATACTCAACAGCATTCAGAATTACTTACAACAACATGCTTGGTTTAGTAATACTCAACAGCATTCAGAATTACTTACAACAGCATGCATAGATATGACCATCAACCCAACACAACAGATGGTATACATTTGCAGAGAGAGCACAACACATGCATATATACTGCATGACATTTGTACAACGTGTAGAAGACTTGTGACTGCAGCTATGAACAGTGGCCCATTATTGGCATGTCACTGAGAACCCCAGACAGTGTCTGTCATACCACTGTTTCATGTGACATATGTCCAGTCAGGGATGCGATGGCAGTAACTCATCACTATCACCATGTACTGGCTGCAGTCCTCACACT
>NC_056747.1:1244047460-1244092460 GCF_019279795.1 Protopterus annectens | reverse complement strand
TGACAGACAGTAGGTTACCTGGGTCGCACAGGCAGATGCTACCTACAGCATGTGTCACACACCTTGCTGCCCTGAAAGGCATACATAGATAGCAGGTTGTGGACAGTGGCATTATACGTGGAACAGTGGCATGTGCAAGCATAATGTGTGAGCCACCTTGTGTAATGGTACTGAGGTGGTGCAGTAGTCAAGATGCTCTTTCCTGGCTGTGTTAGTAGTTGTCATTATTAGCAGGACTGCTACCCTAAGTATATCCCACATTGGTCATAGGTTCATAGGTAGATACTAGGCTATCTGCCCTAGGGCATTTATAAGCCTAGCCAGAGTGTATTTGGCTTCCACCTCCCTATTAGATTAGCCTACTGTGCCTCTGTAAAGTAGGTCACAGAAGGTACCCTTTTAAGATTAGTTTACTGTGCCTCTGTCTTGCAGGGACACAGAAGAGATCCCAGGGGTGAATTTGCGATTTCCCATCCACGCGTCCAAATTTCACTTGAAGAGGGTCAGCGAGAGGCTATGTCTAACATGAATTGGGATTCTATTCCAGAGTGAGGGGAGCCTCTGTGAAATGAATCTGTCCCTCCAGCATGTCCTATTTATTTTTGTGCTGAGGTTTAAGTCCCTGGAGTGTGTAGCTCTAAGGGACTTGGATTTTTTGAGGTGGAGCATGTCCATTAATTCTGGGTTTGACATGGCTTTATACGTCAGGCATAGATCGCCTCTGAGTAGGTGGTAAGCAACTGAGTAGAGCTGGAGTTTCTTTAGTCGAGCTGCATAGGACATCTGTTTGTAGCCCATGATCCTCTTGATGAGGTACTTTTGGGGTCTCTCCAGTTGCTGCAGGTGTCGGGTAAGGTACATCCCAAAAGGGGCATTGTATTCAATTATGGGCCTGATGAGTGATGAGTAGAGGGGCACAATGACCTCTCTTGATCTAGATGCGAACCCCTTCGTGATAAGGTGGGCTATATAGAAGGTTTTTCTAACCACTTTGGCAACGTGATTATCAAAGGAGAGATTACTATCTACGTTGGTCCCCAAATCTCTAATTACTTCTTCCGTACTTAATGGATTACCACCTATGTGGTAATTTGTGGCACCTTGTTTTCCCAAAGGGGATGACTATGCACTTTTTAGCATGTAGCTTGAGGCCGTGGCTCTGGCACCAAGCATCTGTCTCTGTGAGACCCTTTTGGAGGATGCTTGTGTCAACTGGAGATTCAATTATGGCCCCCAGTTTGCAGTCATCTGCGAACTTTGTCAGCCATAATCCCCCCGTGTTAGCCTGAACCTCAGAGAAGTATATACCGAACAAGAGAGGTCCCAGAACTGAGCCCTGTGGGATGCCACTTGTAACTGGTTTGGATTCAGCATGGCACCTGCGATTCTGACCATGCGGGTTCTATCTCTGAGCCAGTTTGCAACCCATCTTGTGATATAGGCATTGATATTTAAGCTGGTAAGCTTATTTATGATGCCCGAGTGGGGTATTGTGTCGAAGGCTTTTGCGAGGTCCAGGTAGGCTGTGTGGACTACCTTGCCCTCATCTATGGCTTTGGTAACTGTTTCAAAGAAATCAACTAGGTTTAAGAGGCAAGATCTGCCCTTAACAAAGCCGATATACATAAGTTCTGCTGCTGTCCGTCACCTTACATGGGGCATTTGCTACCAAGCACATTAATGCCATGCACAGTGATGTCATGGTATGGGTGGCAACTGCTAGACCAAAACAATGAGCCAATGTCCTGCTGTTATTATGAGGTTGTCCAGTGTCTGTCATTCCGGGCTGTCATGACTGAATGACGAGCCTTCAACACAGAGCACATGCATCCATGTTACACATGTCTGTGGATAATACCAAGGTCACATTTACCCATATAGCCGCATTCCAAGGCAAATGTCCTATACACAGATGTAACACCCTGACATCTACATGACAATTGCATTGGATGCTTATGCTAACCCATGCTAGATGTGTGGCTTTAGTAATCCATTTGCTCAATGTAAAACCTACAATGGGGAATACTGACATCTGTGCAGTGAGAAACACCTGGCTGAAGGCTCTGTAGTGCACAATTGCACTACCACCATATAACTCAGATCCAGACATGTGGGCCATAACAGTGGTATGGACCATTCCAGGTGGTGGTGTACACATATTCGTAAAGGCTACTCACATGTAAAGACCACTACTTTGACATAACGCATCACAGATGAGTCAGGTACAGGTGACAGTGGCAAATGCTGCATTCTAGGTTGTATCCTCATATACATCCACCACCATGTTCCCAGATTACCAGCACACATCCATATGGTATGACATAGTATGGTAGACCACCAGATGACCCTTGATTGGTGGACTGTACCTAGGCCTACATTAGCTGTGCAAAGTACCCCTGTACAGACACAGCTGCATAATGTGTTATGCAATGCAATAATACCACTGTTTGTAACCAGCTCAGTTGTGCAGATACCAGGGTCCCTCGGATGTTATCAGCATTAACACAGTCGACTGTTGCTGTACACCAGTAAACAACACCCTCATGGTTGGATATGACCTAACTGTACCTGCCCTGGATATGTACATCCCACACTCATACAACATAAATTATGTTACCATAGCTTTCGTTTACCTTTCTACATACAGGTGGCTACAGTCATTACACACATGCACATGGCAGATAGCTTGCTAACAGTACATAAGGTTCGATATCTATGTTGTCAGAGGTAATATCCCCTCTCTACTGGTCACCCATGACACCTATCATATCATACAACACCCCATGTGGCATGTATGTCTTTAGACATGTCCACCTAATGCAATGCCTACAAACATACCCAAATAACAGGACCATAGGACCTACACAAGGCCTGTATTGACAGACTCAGGGAAATCCAGCTCTGCTCTGTATGTTCCTGAGTAGTCACAGGTGATATGTTCATGACATGTACAGCCATGTGTGGCCACAGCTCCTACATATACCCCATGTCAACAATTGCAAGCCATGCATGCTGTGTGCTGTCTGGACATTTGCCTTAGTACCACAATAGCCAGTACATGCTGGGGTGAGATGTTTACAAGCCACAGACCTCGCACATGCTTGAATGAGTGTACTGCCTAGCTCTAACAGATCACACTGCTGGCACTCTTCCAGTACACATGAGGTATGTGTGGCAAATATGATGTGCTCACTGTTCACCATTACAGTGCCCTGGCTTCACCATGGCACTGTCAAAGTAACAGTTCATAGGAGCATGACATGGAATAATGCTGTGTGTGTCACGCTGATATGTGCTGTTGTAATATATGTACACTTGGCTACTCGGTGAAAGTGGTGGTGTCCTACCAGTACATGAATACAACATCCATTATGGTGTAATGCTTGGCTATGTTTCACACATGGCATGGGGAAGGTGTGGAATGTATCCTCTTGACCTGCTAGTGCATGTACTGATGTAGACCGCATATGTGTACATGTATTGCTGTTTGTGTAGATTCCATGTGTGTGCAGTGTCTGATGTCTGAAGGTGACTGTTGTCTTAGTACATCATGCTGTTGCAATACAGCCTCAACATTGCCAACTGTATATGGTGATATGCTCTAAGTACAGTAAGCCGTACATGAGGTATGGACAGATGTTTGGACATAACTAAGTGGTGGGGCTTCCTTGCAGATGAATGATTACTGAGGACAGCTCACTGGTGTGTTACAACCAGTCCTACAATAACCTGTGTACCTGCTAAGGTCAGGTTTTGTTAACTGAAGTGGAAGACAGACAATGTAGAATGCTGTAAGGGTGACACTGAAGGCAAACCTCATGACACCTGTAACAGTAATACCTCCTCCCCTGTGCATATATTGTGCATATATCAGCACAGTTGTCAAAGGAAAGAGTCAGTAAGCATTGTACCGGATGCGATAGTGCTGTACTTGTGTGGTACCTATCATGAGATAGGCTGGTGTTTGATTCACAGTACTGGTATGTGTGAGTGTGTGTCCATATATGTCACGTATGGTTGGGAATACATCCCACATGTTATCACTCTCCTGAACACTGTTGTTGACACCAGTACAGAGTGAAGTGTAGAAAGAAAAGCATAGGCAGGTGGTTAAACCTCACACATGTAAAGTGTCTGTATGTGTGTGACATAGGTGTATATCTTTGTGAATGCCAGTGTGTGTGTGTGTGTGTGTGTGTGTGTGTGTGTGTGTGTGTGTGTGTGTGTGTGTGTGTATGGCTGTCCGTGTGTATGGCTGTCCAGTTCCTGGAGTGAGGCTGTATTTTACCATAGTGAAATGTTAATGCCCCATCCACTCAAAGCAATTTAGCATCCCTGTTGATATCATCAATCGTAGATATGCATACCTGTTAACATGTACTCCCTGGGGTGTGACCTGTTGTTACATAGCCTACTGATGGACTCCCCCTCCCCACATACACTCACTGCACTGTAGTATTCCTGTCGATGTCCTCGATCTTAGGCCATTCCAACTACCTGTACATGTGTAATCTCTGTGGCACATCTTGTAATTGCATAGTACTATAATGATAATATGCACATAGGCAGGGGTTCTCATCTGAATATGTCTATGTGTGTGTGTGTGTGTGTGTGTGTGTGTGTGTGTGTGTGTGTGTGTGTGTGTGTGTGTGTGTGTGTGTCAGAGTGTGTGTTACTGTGTCTGTGAATCCCTGAGTGTGTGGGTGTGTCTATGTTTGCATGCTGTCATGGCAGTGGGTATTACTGCTTCCCTATGAGAAGCCACTATTTCCACTGGCCTTTACCCTTGTCTTCAGGCATACCACTCTTTTGCCCACTCCGCGCTCCAGGTAACTATACCTGTGATGTCACCCACTATGAATGTGATGTCTCTTAACACAGTAGCTTACTACACAGCTATCATGCTCTTGAATCATTAGAACAGTAAACATAATTGAAACATGGTTACAAAATGAATAGCAAGTGTAAGAACGCAAAGTCCACAAATCCCTGAGACGGAGAATCACCAACAAATACGAACCAGCAATGAATTTGGCTGAAAAGATACACACCAACAACCAAGTTGGCTAAAAAATCTTCATTTAATACTTCTTGTTAAGCGCTTTCACCCACAAAGAAGTGGGTTTCATCAGAACAACTCAATACAAATCTATTGCAGTTTAAATACTGCTTTTGGCACCAAACCAAGATAAAATATTTAAAGTGACAAGTGCACCAAAATTACATACGAAAAATTAATTCAAAAAATTCATTCAAAAAAATAAATTCAAATGCATATGTACAGCATATTATTCCAAATGTACATCCACTCGAAGCATTAAAAACATTTAAAAATAATTACTTTAAATATACCCTAAAACTACTCTCTAATAACTATTGACTATTACACTGTATTGAACCCGGATCTTCATTCAGATTCACCATATGCACAAAAACACTTAATTCACAAATAAAATTAAAAATATAAAATACAATTAGATGAAAATCTTACTAAAATAACTTTCAAATGTATGACTGTACAACAGAAATATCTGTACGACAGCAACTGTCCTTAAAATATCTTATTGTGTCATTGGCAATGTTGTGTCAGGATATAATAATTAATATACATGACTTACTTAAAAGTTAGCAAAGGTTTAATAGATATGTAATCATTGAGCCCTGGTGGGGTTGAGGCATCAGTATATAACTGCCACCAAAAATTCTTTGTAACCCAAGGTGGCTTTAATATTTCCACCTCTAGGGTCTGAAACGATGTTTTCCAAAATAGCAAATTTGAAACTGTGCCTGTCCCCACACTTCTCTATATGTCTATACAGGGCGTTGTTTACATCCTTTGTCTTGATACTATATAGGTGAGCATAAATACGTTTTTTAAAACTTCTTTCAGTTTTCCCTATATAGTATCCTGGACATATCAAACATTTTGCCAAATATATAACAAATTTAGAATTGCAGTTGCCTTGCTTAAATCTAATCCTAGTTCTGTTGACATTATTCAAAATAGTCCCTTCTTCTTCATTTATCACCTGGCATTGATTGCAACTACTACAGCTCTTAGTGTGCTTCTTACCACTATCTGTTCCATTCCTGGTTATCCCTCTTTCCAAATACATCTTAATGTTGCAACCCATTTTGTCCACAAATGAAGGTTTGGGACCTATAATTTTCACAATATCTTGATCAACCATCATAACATTCCAATTGCTGGTCATGATGTTGATTACTTTATTCGTATGTGGCCCATATTCCAATACACATGCTCTATTGAAACCTGTGTTGGTGGAACTGAACCGTTCCATCCTAGTGATAGTCCCTTTACTGTTTGCTCCTAATAATGGGGTATATTTGTGTCCCCATTCCTTAATATCATAATTCCTCACATCCTTCATCATATTCATATTGTAACCCCTTTCTTTAAACAATTCAGTGATGAAATCCATTTCTTCTACCATCTCTGTATATTCCGACGTCATTCTTATAGCTCTAATACACTGTCCTTTGTAAATGTTATACATCAATTTCCTAGGGTGATTGCTAGTGTATTCCAAATAGCCATTGGAGAATGTACTTTTTCTGTAAATACGGGACTTGAAGCCTTTGTCTCCGTTGGATATGTAAGTATCCAAATACGCTATGCCTTCACTACTACTAGATGAGGTAAATCTAAGATATTCACTACTTTGATTTAAATAGTCCAAGAAGTTATTCAAAGCGACCTGACTTCCATCCCATAAAATATATACGTCATCAAGAAACTGAGAGTAATATCTGACATGTTTATAGTAGTCACTTTTAAACACTACTGACTCTTCCCAGTCTAACATGACCAGATTTGCATATATGGGGGCGCATGCTGCCCCCATAGCTACTCCCTTAGTTTGTCTAAAATGTTCACCCTCATACAATATGCAGTTGTGATCTAATACTATAGACATGAGTTAGAGAATCAGGCAAACCCTATCCCATTCTAGATCAGTGTATTTTCTAATGCTGTTAGGGAATGCTTCTATACCTTCCTCTTTGGGAGTGCAAGAGAATAAATCTACCACATCAATGGTAACATATAGTAGGCCTTCTTTCCATATATCTGTGGGAAAGTTCTTTAAAAACTCCCACGAATCCTTGACCAGGTGAGAAATCTTCACATGCATGTGTTTTAAGATAGTATCCACTGCAACTCCCAATGGAAATATTTTGGATTTGCTGCCTGAAATTATGGGATGAAAAGGTGGGTTGCTAACATTTTTATGCACCTTGGGGATCCCCACCAAAGTGGCCAGTTTAGGGTATTCTACTTTCAAAAAATTTTAAGTGTCTACTGTGATTCTGTTATCTATAAAAAATTCCTCCACATACATATCTATACGTCTGTACATGATGTTGATTTCATTGATAGACACTATTTCATAATTGCCTGATAGATGTAAAATCTCATGCATTTTTGTAGAGTACTCCAAACTGTTATATATTACCACACCTCCTCCCTTATCCGGTTTCATTACCCGAATACTGTTATTTTCTCTCAAGTCCTTCAGAATTCTGATCTCTTCCGTAGTAAGGTTACTTTTTGATTTCTTACCTATTAACTTGTTCTGCAGTTTGTAAATCTGCTTAGTTACCAATTTGTCATAAACCAATACATTCGGGTGCATCGGAGGGACATAACAACTTTTCTTTTTGAGTGTACCTACACCACTTGTCCTTTTACTGCGACAAGATCACTGTCCTTGTACATAATGGTTAAGTTAATTTTTCTAATATATAATTTAATCTCACTTAAACAATCAACCAATCTGAAGCACATTGTAGGAATGTACTTCATACCTTTGGATAGTAAATCAAAATGTGCTTTTGCTAGTGTGAGATCTGTGTAGTTGTATATATTAAAGTTATTGTAACTATGTATGATGCCTTCTTTAGTAATACTCTGACCATTACCATACTGAAAGTTGTCAAGAAACCTGTCTGGATTCCCTTTTACCAATGCCTCACTTCTCCCTTCATCCCTGTGGTGTTCTTGTATCTTCCGTACATTTGGTGTGGATAATTTTTCTTCCACTTTCCATCCCTTTTCCAGTCTATATGTTGTTCCTGTTTCCAGTCTCTTTGAAACTTTAGTCTGCTATCCTGGTTATAAGTGTCTACCACCTTGTGTGAGATATTTCTGTCTCTATAGTTGTTCCTAGCATGAAAGGGTTTGTATTTGTTATCCCTTTCCTTTTTGTCATCACCCCACTGGTATACACAGCCACTGCTGTACTGATCCAGATCTCTTTTTATCTTTTTACATTTTTTATTATAAACTTTCTGAGTTTTTTTATCGGCCATATCAAATTGTTTAACATACAATTTCTCCCATTGGGAGAACAATAGGTCATTAAGAATCACCTCATTGAGCCACTCCACTTCATTCATACACTTGCATAACTTTTCGTCATTAAACTTGATCAGCAACTGCATATACTGTAGGCTGCATTGGTCAAAAAATTGATTGAATTCATATTTGATTTTATCAGAAATATCCACTCCCATAGGGTGCTTAAAAAACCGCAACCCCATAGTGACAATTTTAGAATTTATACATTTAATCAAATATGCATTATCTAGTTTTAAACTGTTGATCAAATTCAGCTTTTTCCCCAGTGCATAAATGTAATCCCTTAGTGTTCCCTCCGGTACAACAGATTTAGACTGCTTGTTGACATGATCATAGTTCACTTGATCAAATTCACAGTTATTATCAAGAAATGTCCTTAAATGAGCATCTTTATTACCCCTATAACCTTCCCCATTAATTGTTGCACCGTAATTAACATTGGGTTTGACAGTACCTATGTTCACAATTTCTTTAACATTAGCATTAAAGTAGGTTTTCAATGGCTGTGTTCTCTTGGGCTTAGTGCCCATCTGTTTAGCCTCTTCATCCGATGTCCTTGATCTTAGGCCATTCCAACTACCTGTACATGTGTAATCTCTGTGGTGCGTCTTGTAATTGTGTAGAACTATAATGATAATATGCACATAGGCAGGGGTTCTCATACAAACACTGGCAATTTTGTGTGTGTGTGTGTATGTGTGTGTGTGTGTGTGTGTGTGTGTGTGTGTGTGTGTGTGTGTGTGTGTGTGTGTGTCAGAGTGTGTATTACTGTGTCTGTGAATCCCTGAGTGTATGGGTGTATCTGTGTTTGCATGCTGTCATGGCAGTGGGTATTATTGCTTCCCTATCAGATGCCACTATTTCCACTGGCCTTTACCCTTGTCTTCTGGCATACCACTCTTTTACCCACTCCGTGCTCCAGGTAACTATACCTGTGATGTCACCCTCTATGGATGTGACGTCTCTGAACACAGTAGCTTACTACACAGCTATCATGCTCTTAGATCATTAGAACAGTAAACATGTTTGAAACATGGGAGATTATAACTGTGATGTGGAAGCTACAACGTGCATGCAGGTATTGTCATACTGACCTGTGGGTAGTCAACATGTACATATGGGACACCCGCAAACACCAACATCCCCCGGCACATGCAACTACACCTGAAAGAGGAAGGCAGAACATCAGGATCAACATGCTGTTAGTGTTGTTACACATGATACATACTGTCAAACGTACAAAATGCATTCTACAACTGCAATACATGGTATGTCTGCTGCCTGTCAACACTACTCAACAATATTAATCTACAATTGTCTACCTAGTATGTTCACCCTGTGCATCAGACTATATGAAATTGTCCCTGCACCGATGGTGTGGATGACAGGGATGCAATACAGGCATCATCATAAGCACAGGGTGATAATGTTTGCCAGAGGCCTAGGCTGTGCCATTGTATGACATCATGCATGTATGTTAGGGCCTGTGATATCATTCGGCGTGTGTGGATGTTATGCGTGTGTGTGTTGTGTGCCCTACATTTGTTTCCAGTGTCTGTGTATGCATGCACACAGGTCTGGCATGTGGCTGGCCTACACAGGGGAAATATTGACAACTGCAGTCTGTACAAGGCAGGTTTCACAGTTCACGGTGTCTGGCCATGGCCACTTGACCTGCGCCTGCCAGGGGTTGCACGTGCACTACCAGGCAGAGGTCCATATAGGGTACTGTCTGATGACACATGTCCACTGAATTTGTGTCCCTGTTGGGACGATCCAGGACCACGTGCATGTAGCCTGCTGTGTCCTGGTGTGGACTGCACAGCACCAGCTGCACTGCTGCTGCTACCACCACTATGGGAGCAGGCATGTGCAGTAGCATGTTCACATAGACCTTCAACAGGTGATGTAGCTGACCTATGTCCACGTGCCCTATGCCTCACTCTCAGCAGATGTTCCAGCACAGACATTCCATGCTCGAGGATTGACATGCCATGGTCAAGGACTCCCACCATGTCACCCAATCGTCTATCCAAAACATCTGCAAGATGATGGTGAGCATTTGCAAGTGCCTGGATGTTGTCAGTTAATGAATGGACAGCAGCCCTCTGATACCTCAGACCTTCTCTGTTGTGCCATTCAGCACATGCCTGTGCCTCCATTACAGCCCAAAACATGCCTCTGGTGACTCCAGCTGATGTGCTTGGTCTCGCAGGGGCATGTTGGCCAGTGGTCCTCCTACGAACAGCGCTGGACACATGCCTGTGTGGGACATCACCAGTCTGTTGACTGGGATCATGGTGTGCAGGCATAACTTCCATAGTCACCACACTTCCCTGTTCCATGCTACCACCCACCAACTCTCCTTCCTCTATGGCCGGTGGTGATGAGGTATGTGCAGGCAGGGGAACTGTGTGCGAGGATGAGGGGGAGACAGGTGGAATGGCAACCAATGGCACAGATTCAGCCCCTGACAACCCTGCCTGTGCCTCAATCATACTATCATCATCACTGCTAGAGTCTGTGGGGACACTAACATCAGGTGGACCACAGGAGGGCAACACACCTACATCAACACCTGTGAGGGGAAGACAAGAACTGTACAGTACAAGTTATATCAGACACACACACACACACACACAGACAGACAGACAGACAGACACACAGAGACAGACAGACAGATACACAGACAGACACACACACACACACACACACACACACAGACACACACACACACACACACACACACACACACACACACACACACACACACACACACACACACACACAGACATACACAGAGACAGACACACACACACACAGATAGACACACACTGACACACATGCTACATGCAGGTGATATGGTAGATGGCAATCAGCTTAGACAATTATAGTTTCAGCTTAGGCAATTATAGTGGTACTTATCATACATCCCAGAGTTGCACACAACTGCATGCATGTGTTACAGCAGACGGCATGCACCTCACATAATTATAGTGGTGGTTATCATACATACCTGTATTGCACCATTTGTGTTAGTAGCCTATGCCCCATACCTGCAACACAATGCATGCACTTTGCACCATTGCACTGCACTGCCATGGTGTGTGCAACATACACCACATGTTAACAGACCATCGCTGACCTTTGTACATCTGCCACTGATGCTCTGTGTTGGCCACCAACCCTATGTATGAGGACATGAGCTGTAGGGTATGTCGACTGCATACTATGTTTGCCTGAGCCCTAGCTTGCATATCTTCCCCAAAGCAGTGCATGTCTGTTCAACATTATTCTGCCTACCTCTGAACTGAGTGTAGATATTGTGCATGTGGCTGTACACACATGTTTGACATGGCTGTCCCTACTTTGCAATGGTGCCACAGACCAGCACAGCTTTACAGTATACTGGCCTGCTGTGTGGCGTATGACCTTGCCAATCACATGTAGTATGACATGACTTTTGCTGACGTGTTGAATGACATGCATACATGTGTAACACAATGGTGTCCTTTCCAATCTACAGTACGGTAATGGTGTCCCAATGCAGGGATGTGTTATACTAACATGGACCTTCAGCTGAGGCAATGTTGTCTGTCCACCCTACAAATATGCAGACACATACTGCACATTGAGCTGATGTGCATAGCCATTGCAGGGCATCATGTGACTTCACAATTGCTATACAGTGTGAGCTACTGACACAGTTCATAGCCATGACTATGTTCACATACAATACATATCTAATGTGGAATGTGACCCACGTCACTGAGGTGTATACACAATAAACCCTAATGTGGAATGTGTGACACAGGTCAAAGAAGAGTATATGGCTGACACCCCTGAACATCTGCAACCATATTACTGATACCTGTCAACTATTCCCACACATGGCTAACTTACATGTATTGTATGTCCCACATGCCATCTGTGTACCTTACACACATGAGGAGCAGGCATGATAGTGATGTCTGACACCAGCAAGGTGAATGCACTATATATGTGGCTTGATGGGGATGTATGTGTATGTTGTGCAACACATGTATGTATTTGGATACTGTATAGGTGAATGCTTCCATGTCGTGACACACTCCAGATGTTCAAGACGTTATGTGGTGGTTACATGTTATGCCTACACAAGCTGTGCACAGGCCTGTATGATGTTTAGTGCTTCACATCTGCAATATCACCATTACACAAAGGCCATAGTTGTATTGTGTTGAGCCAATGTACAACAGGGTGTACACACATGTACATCACTTCTGCTGTGTGTGTTGCTTCATGTCTCTGGCCATCCTTCATGGCCATGTGTACACATGTTCAGTTCAATGGCTGTGATGGCCATCTTATTTCACATGTCAGTGTTATCCCATATGACATACAGCCATAGATGTCATATGCCCCACTGAGGACAGAGTTATGCAGACAAAGGGTGGTATGTATGGGATGTGAGACATGTTATGCAGGATAGTTGAGCAGTGTTGCAGTCAGCCCACTACATGTCATGGACATGTCTGGTAGCATATGACATTGTGTGACATTCATAGCAAGACTATACTCTGCAAGGGTGTATCCTGTGGGCCAAGCATACTCCAGCTCCAACACATTTAGTGTGTGTGCACGCATATGCTCTCTGTACAGTACTGTTCATATTCCCAACATGTGTAATGCTGATATGTAGTACCTGTCCCTACAGTGGAACACACCTCCACCATTGTATTCACTGCTGTCCACACATCTGGCAATGACAGTTTGGAAGGTTTAGTGTAGGTGTCCCATATAGTCTTCAATTGTTTCACATGGGTAAACAGTGTGATGCGTTGCAGGTCTGACCAGTGTCCATTAACAGGACCACCATACATTGTGTGTAAGTGTGTTATGGCAGATAGCATGCTATTAATATGTTCCGTGCATTATCAGGCCTGGTAAATAATAACAATCTCACCTGACACAGGCTGCTGTTGTTGCAAAATGCCAGAGGTACCTAAACAGGGGTGTCACAGCAGTAAAATCATTATCCACACCTGTGTGATAGCTACAGGGTGCAATGTCCATGTTAGCACATAAGCCAGTACAATACACCATACTATGGAATATGCACATCTGTGCATACATAGAGTAGCAGACTATAATATGTGGCATGTGTGCATATATGCCTTGCATATGATGTTACATTACATATTGTACAGGAACAAGTGTAACTATGTGATATATATACTTGTGTTTTATGTGCAGTAGTGACTTACCAGGCAACTCCAGGCTCGGTGGTTGAGAGACACCCACCTCCACAATACCAGCTAAAGCTTGCGGATGGAGGTCTGCAGGTGTCCCCAGGTTGGCCAGTAGCTCCTCGGTATGTGTGAGTGGGGGCTGAATGAGTAGCCCCCCCACCTGTTGCACCTTGTTCCCTGGCGATTGCATTAGCATGCTGTTTTGCCTGTCTTATCAGGTCAGTGCAGTGTCAGCGCACCTGCTGATAGGTGCAATTGTGACCGCCAACATCATTTACCCTCCTGCAGAGTTCCTTCCACAGAGCATCCCGCTGCTGTGCATCCTGTGGCACATGGCTGAAGAGCGTCGTGTAGTTGTCAAGGAGGTATGGGATGAGGACCTCATCCTCCAAGCAGCTGTACGGCGGCAGTCTGCTACGTGGCATACCTGGAAGACATAATGATGGAGACAGGTCACAGTAACTCACAGAGAAGTACAGCAGTACAGCTGAACATACATGTGTATTCCATTTATTAAGATTACAAATATGTCTTTGTAAAGCTATATGATACTAACAACACTGACATGTATAGGTCACACACATTTGACATCTACTGGTGATGTGATGTTATCACCATATATGTGTATGTCATGTGATGACATTGCTCATACACCATGTGGATGTTGTCTTAACGTGGGCATGTCTGTTTGCCTGTAGTGGTGTCTTTACCTATCAGCACATGCCTGGATGTGTTCACATTAATGCAATCGATCTTAATGCTGTGTATATGCCACATATATAGTCATACATAGCCATTACGGACATGACCTGTGACCCTGCAGACTTGCAAGCATATATGTGTTTTGTCATATACATCTACATGGCACTGTACAGCTGTGTAGCATCCTGCCATGTATTGCCTGTGTTGCACAGGTGTAACACATGGGACAATAGCTAGCCTGTTGGTATTTGTAGGGTTGGATATCAACTGTAGCATGTATGGTCATAGTGATCTAGTAGGCTATATGCCCTGGGCCATTTATGAGCCTAGGCAGACAGGTTACCTAGCTGTAGGCAACGGATAGATAGGTTTCAGTGGCCAGTTCAAGCAGTGCCACAGAACTGATACACATGGTTACTGATATATTTGGTATGCGGTCATCACACCATGTCACAGAGAGGGGCGATATGCATCTTTTTAAAAACAAAAAATAGCGATGTAGAGACTGAGCAGCCAAAGTACAAACTAACTGTTTAATAAGCGCTTTCGGAGCGGACAATACCTCTCCTTCTTCAGACAAGATAAAAGACCAATTAGGCATCTTTTTATACAGAAAGTGTATAAAATCAATTATTCAGTTAAAACCATGGCATATTAAGTGTTCTTAAAGAAGAAACGCAAACACAGAATAACAAATATACAGAAAAACCTTAACAAGTCAACAGCTTGTTTAAATACATCTCTAAATCTGAACAAACCCAATCCAATAATGTTCAAGCAACCCCAATATTTTAAAAACTTTTTCTTTAAATATTTAGTGAATCTGTTTACCCTGTAATAAATCAATAATCATACCACAGCACACAGGATCCAAGGCCAGATAATCCAACAGCAGGCAATAAAATCAAATTTCTTTTAATTCCAAAAACAGCACACGTAGTCTGTTCTAAATAGAACAGCAACACAGATAAGCCAAGCGCTTTCACCCAGTATATTACTAGGCTTTCTCAAGGCAACAAACAGAGCTATCCATTACACATCAGTTTTAAATAACTAGTACAATTAAATGGTAACTCCACCCATCAATTAGAAGTTAATACCTTTGATGGTGTTGTGTTAAAAACATAGTACAAAGAGAAACAGTTTCTCAAGTTGAATATATATGTTTGTGTAAGAAATACTTCTTAATATAGTCAATAATGGTAATAATACCCTGCAAAGTGCCTTGTCAGTGCAAAATTCATAAAAGTACATAATAAATTAAAAAATTTTTTTAAATTTGAAATGATTAATTATTGTTACAAGTTGGAATTAAAATTAAATCACATTTCTTATTCCAAAAACTAAAATAGATAGATAAATGATAAATAAATCAAACTTTTACAGTGACATTGTAAAAAATAGGGAGCTTTCTGACTAATGTCACAACACTACCTAATAACAACAACAACAAGAAGAACAACAAGAAGGTGAAAGAAGAACAAGTGAACCTATACAAAATTAAACTAAATAGTCACATATTATAACCGTGCTCTTCTCATTTTTAGAATGCTGTTAATATTTAAGCCCTCATTCATTCCAGGAGGGGTGCAGGCATCCAATTTCAACTGCCAGAACAGTTCTCGAGTCTCCAATTTGGCCTCCCAGTTGCCCCCTCGTGGGTCTGGCACCACCTGCTCCAACACCAAAAATTTAAGGTTCATGCCTTCACATATCTGGGAGTGTTTGTAAAAGGCATTGGTGTCCTTACATTTAGTGATATCATATTGGTGCTCGTATACCCTTCTCCTAAGCTGTCACTCGGTTTTACCAACGTAAAACCCAGAACAGAAAGTACAAATACCCAGGTACACCACCCCTTTAGTTGCACAGTTAAAATGTTGATGAAACTTGTACTTAAACCTTCTTGAGGGAATTGTGATGGTGTCTTGGTCAAGCATATATTGACATTGTTTACATTGACCACATTTTAAAGTGCCAGGCCTCTGATTGTTTATGTCATAACCCATATTTTTTCTCCCCTCAAACAGATCTTTCAAATTTCTACCTCTTTTTCTGATAAAGCTAGGCATCTGGGGAAAAAATTGTTTAAGATCAACATTAGTAGATACTATGGGCCAGTATTTTGTAATAATGTTTTCCAAATCATGTGAGCTGGAAGAAAAGGTGTATGAAAAACTCTCCTTAAACTTGTCATTCTTCTTTTTTTACCGATTCTTCCACCAAAGGTACACCAGTGTCCAAAAGGGGGTGAAAGACTGATTGTCTTTTGCCAGTAACCTCCAAAATCAATTGATTTATCAGGTCTACCGGGTAGCCCTTTTCCAAAAAGAGTTTGTGCAAGACCTTAGTCTCTTGCTCATAGTATTCCAAAGTACTACACATTCTGGAGGCCCTGATCAACTGTCCCTTAACAATTCCCCTTTTTTGATAATAGGGGTGCCCACTATTAAAGTGGAGATAGGCGTTGGAGAATGTAGGCTTCCTGTACACCCTAGACTGAAAACAATGATTAGTGTAGTCCTTCATCAAAGTTACATCCAAATAGTGTAAGGTGTCCCGATCAATACTATGGGTAAATTTCAGAAAGCTAGTAGTACTATTGATGTAATTCAAAAAGCTCTCCAAGTCCTGCAGGGACCCATTCCACAAAATACAAATGTCATCCAAATATCTGGAATAGTGCCTAATCATAGGTGCCCAGTCTGTGTTGAAGACAAATCTTTGTTCCCAGTAGTAAAGCACACAATTTGCATAAACAGTGGCACAGCTAGCCCCCATTGCCACACCTTTTCTTTGCCTGTAGAACTCCCCATTAAAGAATATGTAGCTGTTCTCGAGAACCGTCTCCATTAATTCCTTAACCAAATTAATGGTTTTGCCACTTAGTGCACCACTTGAAATCAGCACCTGTCCAAACCATTCCAGACCCTCAATGTGTGGAATGCTCGGAAAAAGGTCTTTTATATCAATGGTAACCATTAACAAGTCAGCAGAAAACAGTCTACGGTGAACTGTCCTTAGGAAGTGCCAGGAGTCCTTACAGATGTGGTCAGCAGGGACTAGCACTTTTTTGGAGACATAATCTATGAATTTGGACAGGGGTTCTGTAATACCGCCAGCCCCTGCCACAATGGGTCTGAATCCAAGAGGATCCAACCCTTTGTGGGTTTTTGGAATTCCAAATATGACAGGGACTTTTGGTTTTGCCACATTAAAGTAATTGTACAATTGTTCGTTAATAGTACCTTGGAGCAGATGGTCATAGAGGTAGTAATTAATTTTAGAGTGTGATAAGTCAATCTCATTAGAAGAAACTAGCTCATATTGCTCCACGTCTTGTAACATCTGGTGGATACTGGAATCATAATCAACTTGGTACATCAAGACGACCCCTCCACCCTTGTCAGGTTTCATTACCCGACAACCCTCCTTTGTAAGGGTTTTGATTAGGTTAAGTTCACTGTTACTGAGGTTGGGGGGCTGCTCGTACCTCCTACCTACATCCAGTTTCCTAATTTCTTTCTCCACCATCTCTTCAAACACCCTTAAATGTGGGTTGGTGGGTGGGTTGAAAGTACTAGTTCTGCTCAACATGGGATTAACAAATTCCTGACCTTTAAAAAACAACTTGAGATTCAGTTGTCTAATGAAAAGTTTAAAATCAATAAGAGTGTAAATAGGGTCAATGAAGGTAAGAGGAACAAAGTTAAAACCTTTAGAAAACAAGGAAAAATGTCCATCTTCAATTCGTAAGTCAGTGAAGTTAAAAATGGTAAAATTGTCCTTCCTACAAATTAAATTCTTAAAGGGTTTGGGGGGTGAGAGTAGTTCAGCATTGACTACACTCTCCTGATTTCTGGTATTCAGTACTGCCCAGGGTGACACTGTGTCATATAAAAGCATTCCCTGCAAGTTGCTCAATTCCACCTCAGGTTCTGACGCCTCGTCCCCCCCAGTCCTTTGTTGTGGGGTTGCTGAAAATCCCTATGTGAGTTCTTCCTACCCTTTTCAGCAATTCTTTCACTCCTTCTTAAGTTGTCATTATTAACTCTTTCTGGGCTAAAAGGGTTCTCCATTTCCTTGTCTGCCTGATTTACAAACATGTCATTGTTGTTTCTAAACCCTTTTAATGTGGAAATAGGGTAAGCTATGCCATCTTGGTATTCCCTAAGGTCTCTCTCAAGCTTCCTAATTTTTCTGTTTAAAATCTTTACACAGTGCTGGTCAATTTCATTGAATACATTGTCGTAATTTTTCTTGATACTCAAGAAGTGTTCATTATTAGTTACATTCTGGTTTAAATCAGCTAAAAGAGTTTCTGCTTTGTGCTCATATTCCTCAACCATTAGTTTTAACATTTCTAGCCCAGCATGGTTAAATATACCACATAGCTTGTCATAGAGTACAGTTCCTGCACAAACACAGTTCGGAAACTTGAACAAATGGAGTCCCTTGGGAACTCTGCATACCCTAATACATTCTTTTAAGTAATCAATTTCTAACTGGTTACTTTTAAGGGAATATAACTTGTCCCTAAATAAATTAAAATTATTTTCAATGTCAGTGTCATAGTTCAAGTCAATGGTACCTGGTTGGAAATGAAATTGCTTTTCAGTCCAGGCTCCAAAATTGAAAGCTTTATAATTGTCCTTTGTTGCGTTGTCCTTTCTACCCATTGCTTTATGTGTAAATCCAGTATTCCAGAAGCATGTAATGTCTCTTGCGTTTGCGTCGCTGATTTGGGGTCCCTCATGGTACCAGTTGCATTTATTCCTGAAACGTTAGATCTTCCAGTGTTTTGATCAGGAACAATAGTTTGTTTTTGGAGCAGTAGTTCATTTTGCTCCTTAACCTGCTTCGACAGCTCCGTGAGCAGGTTTATCACTTGCGTGAACTCTGTTCGAGTTACCGGACACTCTTCCGGGTCATCTCTAAGCAGCATAGGTGTTTCCAAAAAGTTTGTAGCACTCGTTCCTTCTGCCATGGTAAACAACGAACCAAGAACGTACAAGTCAAAATAAACCAAGAATATAACAGTCCACAGCACACAGGATCCAAGGCCAAATAATCCAACAGCAGGCAATAAAATCAAATTTCTTTTAATTCCAATAACAGCACACGTAGTCTGTTCTAAATAGAACAGCAACACAGATAAGCCAAGCGCTTTCACCCAGTATATTACTAGGCTTTCTCAAGGCAACAAACAGAGCTATCCATTACACATCAGTTTTAAATAACTAGTACAATTAAATGGTAACTCCACCCATCAATTAGAAGTTAATACCTTTGATGGTGTTGTGTTAAAAACATAGTACAAAGAGAAACAGTTTCTCAAGTTGAATATATATGTTTGTGTAAGAAATACTTCTTAATATAGTCAATAATGGTAATAATACCCTGCAAAGTGCCTTGTCAGTGCAAAATTCATAAAAGTACATCATAAATTAAAAAAAATTTTTAAATTTGAAATGATTCATTATTGTTACAAGTTGGAATTAAACCTTAAATTTTTGGTGTTAGAGCAGGTGGTGCCAGACCCACGAGGGGGCAACTGGGAGGCCAAATTGGAGACTCGAGAACTGTTCTGGCAGTTGAAATTGGATGCCTTGTTGTTCTTCTTGTTGTTGTTGTTATTAGGTAGTGTTATGACATTAGTCAGAAAGCTCCCTATTTTTTACAATGTCACTGTAAAAAGTTTGATTTATTTATCATTTATCTATCTATTTTAGTTTTTGGAATAAGAAATGTGATTTAATTTTAATTCCAACTTGTAACAATAATTAATCATTTCAGATTTTAAATTTTTTTTTAATTTATGATGTACTTTTATGAATTTTGCACTGACAAGGCACTTTGCAGGGTATTATTACCATTATTGACTATATTAAGAAGTATTTCTTACACAAACATATATATTCAACTTGAGAAACTGTTTCTCTTTGTACTATGTTTTTAACACAACACCATCAAAGGTATTAACTTCTAATTGATGGGTGGAGTTACCATTTAATTGTGCATGTTATTTAAAACTGATGTGTAATGGATAGCTCTGTTTGTTGCCTTGAGAAAGCCTAGTAATATACTGGGTGAAAGCGCTTGGCTTATCTGTGTTGCTGTTCTATTTGGAACAGACTACGTGTGCTGTTTTTGGAATTAAAAGAAATTTGATTTTATTGCCTGCTGTTGGATTATTTGGCCTTGGATCCTGTGTGCTGTGGACTGTTATATTCTTGGTTTATTTTGACTTGTACGTTCTTGGTTCGTTGTTTACCATGGCAGAAGGAACGAGTGCTACAAACTTTTTGGAAACACCTATGCTGCTTAGAGATGACCAGGAAGAGCGTCCGGTAACAGAGTTCAGTGATAAACCTGCTCACGGAGCTGTCAAAGCAGGTTAAGGAGCAAAATGAACTACTGCTCCAAAAACAAACTATTGTTCCTGATCAAAACACTGGAAGATCTAATGTTTCAGGAATAAATGCAACTGGTACCATGAGGGACCCCAAATCAGCGACATAAGCATAAGAGACATTACATGCTTCTGGAATACCAAACAAAACTGGATTTACACACAAAGCAATGGGTAGAAAGGACAACGCAACAAAGGACAATTATAAAGCTTTCAATTTTGGAGCCTGGACTGAAAAGCAATTTCATTTCCAACCAGGTACCATTGACTTGAACTATGACTCTGACATTGAAAATAATTTTAATTTATTTAGGGACAAGTTATATTCCCTTAAAAGTAACCAGTTAGAAATTGATTACTTAAAAGAATGTATTAGGGTATGCAGAGTTCCCAAGGGACTCTGTTTGTTCAAGTTTCCTAACTGTGTTTGTGCAGGAACTGTACTCTATGACAAGCTATGTGGTATATTTAACCATGCTGGTCTAGAAATGTTAAAACTAATGGTTGAGGAATATGAGCACAAAGCAGAAACTCTTTTAGCTGATTTAAATGATTTAAACCAGAATGTAACTAATAATGAACACTTCTTGAGTATCAAGAGAAATTACGACAATGTATTCAACGAAATTGACCAGCACTGTGTAAAGATTTTAAACAGAAAAATTAGGAAGCTTGAGAGAGACCTTAGGGAATACCAAGATGGCATAGCTTAACCTATTTCCACATTAAAAGGGTTTAGGAACAACAATGACATGTTTGTAAATCAGGCAGACAAGGAAATGGAGAACCCTTTTAGCCCAGAAAGAGTTAATAATGACAACTTAAGAAGGAGTGAAAGAATTGCTGAAAAGGGTAGGAAGAACTCACATAGGGATTTTCAGCAACCCCACAACAAAGGACCGGGGGGGACGAGGCGTCAGAACCTGAGGTGGAATTGAGCAACTTGCAGGGAATACTTTTATATGACACAGTGTCACCCGGGGCAGTACTGAATACCAGAAATCAGGAGAGTGTGGTCAATGCTGAACTACTCTCACCCCCCTGACCCCTTTAAGAATTTAATTTGTAGGAAGGACAATTTTACCATTTTTAACTTCACTGACTTACGAATTGAAGATGGACATTTTTCCTTGTTTTCTAAAGGTTTTAACTTTGTTCCTCTTACCTTCATTGACCCTATTTACACTCTTATTGATTTTAAACTTTTCATTAGACAACTGAATCTCAAGTTGTTTTTTAAAGGTCAGGAATTTGTTAATCCCATGTTGAGCAGAACTAGTACTTTCAACCCACCCACCAACCCACATTTAAGGGTGTTTGAAGAGATGGTGGAGAAAGAAATTAGGAAACTGGATGTAGGTAGGAGAGCAGCCCCAACCTCAGTAACAGTGAACTTAACCTAATCAAAACCCTTACAAAGGAGGGTTGTCGGGTAATGAAACCTGACAAGGGTGGAGGGGTCGTCTTGATGTACCAAGTTGATTATGATTCCAGTATCCACCAGATGTTACAAGACGTGGAGCAATATGAGCTAGTTTCTTCTAATGAGATTGACTTATCACACTCTAAAATTAATTACTACCTCTATGACCATCTGCTCCAAGGTACTATTAACGAACAATTGTACAATTACTTTAATGTGGCAAAACCAAAAGTCCCTGTCATATTTGGAATTCCAAAAACCCACAAAGGGTTGGATCCTCTTGGATTCAGACCCATTGTGGCAGGGGCTGGCAGTATTAGAGAACCCCTGTCCAAATTCATAGATTATGTCTCCAAAAAAGTGCTAGTACCCGCTGACCACACCTGTAAGGACTCCTGGCACTTCCTAAGGACAGTTCACCGTAGACTGTTTTCTGCTGACTTGTTAATGGTTACCATTGATATAAAAGACCTTTTTCCGAGCATTCCACACATTGAGGGTCTGGAATGGTTTGGACAGGTGCTGATTTCAAGTGGTGCACTAAGTGGCAAAACCATTAATTTGGTTAAGGAATTAATGGAGACGGTTCTCGAGAACAGCTACATATTCTTTAATGGGGAGTTCTACAGGCAAAGAAAAGGTGTGGCAATGGGGGCTAGCTGTGCCACTGTTTATGCAAATTGTGTGCTTTACTACTGGGAACAAAGATTTGTCTTCAACACAGACTGGGCACCTATGATTAGGCACTATTCCAGATATTTAGATGACATTTGTATTTTGTGGAATGGGTCCCTGCAGGACTTGGAGAGCTTTTTGAATTACATCAATAGTACTACTAGCTTTCTGAAATTTACCCATAGTATTGATCGGGACACCTTACACTATTTGGATGTAACTTTGATGAAGGACTACACTAATCATTGTTTTCAGTCTAGGGTGTACAGGAAGCCTACGTTCTCCAACGCCTATCTCCACTTTAATAGTGGGCACCCCTATTATCAAAAAAATTGTTAAGGACAGTTGATCAGGGCCTCCAGAATGTGTAGTACTTTGGAATACTATGAGCAAGAGACTAAGGTCTTGCACAAACTCTTTTTGGAAAAGGCCTACCCGGTAGACCTGATAAATCAATTGATTTTGGAGGTTACTGGCAAAAGACAATCAGTCTTTCACCCCCTTTTGGGCACTGGTGTACCTTTGTTGGAAGAATCGGTAAAAAAGAAGAATGACAAGTTTAAGGAGAGTTTTTTATACACCTTTTCTTCCAGCTCACATGATTTGGAAAACATTATTACAAAATACTGGCCCATAGTATCTACTAATGTTGATCTTAAACAATTTTTTCCCCAGATGCCTAGCTTTATCAGAAAAAGAGGTAGAAATTTGAAAGATCTGTTTGAGGGGAGAAAAAATATGGGTTATGACATAAACAATCAGAGGCCTGGCACTTTAAAATGCGGTCAATGTAAACAATGTCAATATATGCTTGACCAAGACACCATCACAATTCCCTCAAGAAGGTTTAAGTACAAGTTTCATCAACATTTTAACTGTGCAACTAAAGGGGTGGTGTACCTGGGTATTTGTACTTTCTGTTCTGGGTTTTACATCGGTAAAACCGAGTGACAGCTTAGGAGAAGGGTATACGAGCACCAATATGATATCACTAAATGTAAGGACACCAATGCCTTTTACAAACACTCCCAGATATGTGAAGACATGAACCTTAAATTTTTGGTGTTGGAGCAGGTGGTGCCAGACCCACGAGGGGGCAACTGGGAGGCCAAATTGGAGACTCGAGAACTGTTCTGGCAGTTGAAATTGGATGCCTGCACCCCTCCTGGAATGAATGAGGGCTTAAATATTAACAGCATTCTAAAAATGAGAAGAGCACGGTTATAATATGTGACTATTTAGTTTAATTTTGTATAGGTTCACTTGTTCTTCTTTCACCTTCTTGTTGTTCTTTTTGTTGTTGTTGTTATTAGGTAGTGTTGTGATATTAGTCAGAAAGCTCCCTATTTTTTACAATGTCACTGTAAAAGTTTGATTTATTTATCATTTATCTATCTATTTTAGTTTTTGGAATAAGAAATGTGATTTAATTTTAATTCCAACTTGTAACAATAATTAATCATTTCAAATTTTAAAAATGTTTTTAATTTATGATGTACTTTTATGAATTTTGCACTGACAAGGCACTTTGCAGGGTATTATTACCATTATTGACTATATTAAGAAGTATTTCTTACACAAACATATATATTCAACTTGAGAAACTGTTTCTCTTTGTACTATGTTTTTAACACAACACCATCAAAGGTATTAACTTCTAACTGATGGGTGGAGTTACCATTTAATTGTACTAGTTATTTAAAACTGATGTGTAATGGATAGCTCTGTTTGTTGCCTTGAGAAAGCCTAGTAATATACTGGGTGAAAGCGCTTGGCTTATCTGTGTTGCTGTTGTATTTAGAACAGACTACGTGTGCTGTTTTTGGAATTAAAAGAAATTTGATTTTATTGCCTGCTGTTGGATTATTTGGCCTTGGATCCTGTGTGCTGTGGACTGTTATATTCTTGGTTTATTTTGACTTGTACGTTCTTAAATCAATAATCATAATACAACCTGAGATAATGTTTCAAAACTGTATAATTCAAAACTTGTGAAGAAAGATCACATATCGAAGAGTGACTAACTACAATTTGCATGATGTACCAAGTTAATAAAACCAGAGTGGTGTACTGGAAATGTATAAGAAATATGGATTAAACATTGTTAACTTAAAAAAGAAGGAAAATACATTCCAATATTAATTAATAAGGAAATAAATAAAAAAGTAGGTAAGGGTTTAGAACACAAGCCTACAAAATTAGAAACAAGGTAACTACCTTTTCAGAGCAAGATATTTTAAGATACATTTAATAGAAACATGGTCATTAAGCCGTGGAGGTAAATATACTGCAGTTCTAATCTGCCAAAATAGTTCTTCCATTTCTAATTCTAATTGACAGGGTCCACCCCTCTGGTTGATTGTTACATGTTTTAATATGGCAAATTTAAACTTGTGTTCTGTAAACTCTATCGTATGCCTTGCAAGAGCATTAGTGGTATCATTCTTGCTAATGGCATACTGATGCTCGTAGATGCGCTGCTTAATCTCTCTTTCAGTTTTTCCTATATAGAAAGCAGCGCATCCCTGGCAACAAGCTGAGTAGACTAGTCCATTAATACTACAATTATATTTACCACGAATTTTATAATTCTTGCCTCTAATATTAACCTGGCGCTCGGTGCTTACATGCCTACACTGGTGACATGCCCCACATCTAAACATTCCTTTAGTCCCACCTTGTATGTCCTTATTAGAACTTTCAAGAAGTACTTTTAGGTTGGCACCTCTCCTATATGTTATTTTAGGTTTATCTCCGAACAATTTCTTTAACCCACTATCTTCGATTACTAGGGCCCAGTTTTTGTTTAAAATTTCTCTTATTAGGAAATGATCAAGGCTATATGTACATAGAAAACTAGAATTAAACTTTGTGTTTCACTCTTAATAATACTATGCAATTGGCCATCAAATTCCTCGCTGGTGTGGGAAGTGTTACTACATAGAAGTGGTTTAAAATGGCCTATTTGTCGCTTGGACATCACTTCGGCGGAAATGTTGGACACCATAGATGAAGGGTAACCTCTATTAACAAACATAGATCCCAATAGTTCACATTCACCAACAAATTTGGTCTCATCAGAGACCATCCTGGCCGCCCTCGCCATCTGGCCTTTAACTACGGCTCTTTTTTGATGGTAGGGTGGCCACTAGTAAAGTGGAGAAATGAGATGGAATAAGTGGGTTTCCTATATATGGTACTTTTGTATTTTAAGTTAGATAAATCTTTAGACAAATGAATATCTAAAAAATTGATATTATTTTCTTGTAAGTTATAGATAAATTCAACAAAATTGGTCAAAGAAGAGATAGTGGTGATAAACTACGGTACTAAAACACTGGGACCTTTCCAGACCAAGAACATGTCATCTTGGTAACAAGTGTACCAAGCAACATTGTTCTGAAACAAATTGTTTTTAAATAATAAGGTCTTCTCCCAGTGTGCCATGATACAGTTGGCAAAGCTCCCTCCACTGGGAGACCCCGTGGCTACCCCGGTTTTCTGGAGATATATTTGTCCGTCAAACAACATAAAGTTGTTTGTTAAGACAATCTCCAACAGAGTTTCCACTATATAAATGGTATTATCACTTAGTGGCTCTGTGCCTTAAATTCTCTGATCCATTCAAGACCTAAACCTTGAGGTATAACAGTATAGAGGTCCCTAACGTCAATTGTAAGAAACCCATATTCTTGATGGAAGGGAATTTTGCTTAACTCAGTTAAAAAGCTCCAAGAGTCCTTACAAACTTGGGACTCTTGTTCAACTAGAGGTCTTAAAATACTATCTACATATTTAGCACACCCATAAGTGATAGAGCCACGGCCATCAACTATCGGTCTAAACGGATAGTCAATGATTTTCTTGTGGATTTTGGGTGTGCCAAATAAAACTGGTGTTCTAGGAGCTATCATGGTCAAATAATTATGCAAGTCAATGTCAATGGCACCTTCCAAAAAGAGGTCATCTAGGGTGGACTTAATTCTTCTATGTGCGGTATTTACCTCATTTAGACTAACTAGTTCATACGCTCTAGTGTTTAGATGTTTCTTTATGTTTTCCACATAAATATTTTGATCCATGAAGAAAAGCCCACCCCCTTTATCGGGTTTCATTACCCTTATATTACATTTGCATAGTAGCTTAATAAAGACACATTGGTTTCTGTTGATATTGGTGTTCACATTCCTATTGATGGCATTGTTAATGCTGATAGCTCTTAAGTCAATCTCACATACCTTTTCGAAGGAGCATAAATTGGGGTGTAATGGTGGATTGAACAAACTTGAAACCCTAAGAGGGTTAGTGAGGGTAGAACCTGCCCCCATTAAGGCATTCAAATTCATTTTACGAACAAATAGTTTTAAATCTATTATAGTTTTTACAAGGTCCATGTTTGAGTCCGGAACAAACGACAAACCCTTAGAGAAAATAATCAACCATATCCTGGGGTATTTTTAAAATAGTATAGTTGTAAATTATAAAATCCCCTTCCGAGCTTGAAATTATTATTTGGGGTTTTTCAGAAAATGGTTGAATTATCTCCTGCGCTGGTTCCGTCTGTTTCACGTGCGACCTTGATTCCTGTTCATCCTCGACTTCACATATTGGTCGTTCTGGTTCATTGGAAAACCCTGTTGATGACTTGTCACGGGCTGGTTATTGTCATTATCAGCTTCCTGATGTTGGATATATAAGTTATTATTATGAGTTTTATTGCTATTACTATTATTATTTATTCTTTCACTCCTATGAAGAGTTGGTGCTTCTTCAGTGTCAACAGTAGATTCTCCATTGTAAGGATTGAGATTAGCTTCTTGAGTGTATAGGAAAAACTGAAAGAAAGATTAAGCAGCGCATCTACGAGCATCAGTATGCCATTAGCAAGAATTATACCACTAATGCTCTTGCAAGGCATACGATAGAGTTTCCAGAACACAAGTTTAAATTTGCCATATTAAAACATGTAACAATCAACCAGAGGGGTGGACCCAAGCAATTGGAATTAGAAATGGAAGAACTATTTTGGCAAATTAGAACTGCAGCATATTTACCTCCAGGGCTTAATGACCATGTTTCTGTTAAATGTATCTTAAAATATCTTGCTCTGAAAAGGTAGTTACCCTGTTTCTAATTTTGTAGGCTTGTGTTCTAAGCCCTTACCTACTTTTTCATTTATTTCCTTATTAATTAATATTGGAATGTATTTTCCTTCTTTTTTAAGTTAACAATGTTTAATCCATATTTCTTATACATTTCCAGTACACCACTCTGGTTTTATTAACTTGGTACATCATGCAAATTGTAGTTAGTCACTCTTCGATATGTGATCTTTCTTCACAAGTTTTGAATTATATAGTTTTGAAACATTATCTCAGGTTGTATTATGAATATTGATTTATTACAGGGTAAACAGATTCACTAAATATTTAAAGAAAAAGTTTTTAAAATATTGGGGTTGCTTGAACATTATTGGATTGGGTTTGTTCAGATTTAGAGATGTATTTAAACAAGCCGTTGACTTGTTAAGGTTTTTCTGTATATTTGTTATTCTGTGTTTATGTTTCTTCTTTAAGAACACTTAATATGTCATGGTTTTAATTGAATAATTGATTTTATACACCTTCTGTATAAAAAGATGCCTAATTGGTCTTTTATCTTGTCTGAAGAAGGAGAGGTATTGTCCGCTCCGAAAGCGCTTATTAAACAGTTAGTTTGTACTTTGGCTGCTCCGTCTCTACATCGCTATTTTTTGTTTTTAAACAGTTTTTTGGTTTTATTTTGGTTTTAGCGATATGCATCTTTGCTGGACAGGGATGCATAGTATGGCAAGAGTATGTTAAGTGTATGGGACATGGATCTGTCAGGCATGTTGTGATCCTTGTACTAGAAAGGTGGATGTCCATGACATATGTGTTTATTTGGGATCAGGATGTGTTAAGTGTAGCATGTCCAACACCTCTGGGTTGGACATGGCTTTTTTCAGGGTAGGCTGCATGCTACATAGTGCAGCTAGTGATTGTGAAGGGTAGTGTAGCCCATCTACACATGGGCAATAACCCTTAAAGGAAATATGTGATCTATTATGGGTCACATGGGTGTTGAGTATGGCTGAGCAGTTATCTCTATATTCCTGGATGGCACCCTGTCATGATTAGGGGTGCCACATATGACTACCTGTCTTTTGTGGTGACATAACTATCAAAGGGAAGTACTGTCCAGCTGCATCCCATACACACAGTTGCCATTATGTTGACCGCTGCCTAGGTGGTAGTTAATGGGTACAGGGTTTGTAACATAGGGGATGACAATGCAATACCTAGCTGTCAAATTGTGGCCATACATCACACACCACACATATGACACACTAAGGCATAGCTCTCAACCTTCTATCTCCAAAATGAGGGACACTCGCCTTCATAATGTGGAACAAATGGGCAAAATGTGGAATACATACTAATGGGTTACTAACAACTTCAAATAGGAAGGTCATAGGATGGTTAAACTATGTTGGTTTTACTTATAGAGAAGATCCTTTAATGAATTAATATGATTCATTTCTATTTACCATGGATTTCACTTAAAAAAAATTCCTAACACTGAATGTGTGACAGACTCTTTCAATGTGGAACTTTGAGGAACTTCGAGGAACATGAACTTTTTAAGACCCCAAATGAGGTGCGTTCCTCGTAATGAGGTACACTTGAGAGGTATGCACTAAGGCCCTTCTGCATGTTGAACACAGCGCACAATGAGTCAACTATTGCTCTTAGTTCATAGTAATTTGCAAACATCAATAGGCTGATGCCTCCTGTGTTAGTCTATGTGGTATAGATAACAAAGAGGGGGGGGTACCAGGAATGACCCCTGTATTACTGTGGCTGGCACCGGTTTGATGTCTGTGTATTCGTCAGACACCTTCTGTAATGTGGGTTCTGCCAGCAGTCCAGTTGCCAACCACTCCTGTGACATAGGAATATACACCTAGTGTACTGAGTGTAGCTGGAACACAGTATGGGTGATGGTGTCCTACAACCGGGCAAGGTCATGATATGCAGTGTGAATCAACCCTACTGTTATCTACATCTGTACCGAGTACATCAATTACATTGACCATGGTTCATGGCCGTACAGACCAGACTCAGCAGGGTAGTTGTGCACTATGTCCCATTATCAATGGTGTCTCCCCCTTTGTGGGGTGTGATAACTGTTGTTGTGCACCATTCGGTGTGTACACAGCCTGACATGGAGCTATGATTGAACATGATGTGTATATGGGATAGCTGAATGTTCTTACATTTGTGTAAGATACAACCTGGAATTTTGACAGGTCCCATGAAAGCTGTATGTATGGCTTTAGAGAGTGCAGCTTGTACCTACATAGTCGTTAGTACAGGGGCCCTGTAGTGTACATGGATATATTACTAAGTGTACCTGTTGGGGGTGGGGGGGAGGTGGGAGCTGGTTTAGGTTCTCCAAGACCCTATCTGGATGAATGAGTAATATTTCTGTAGGTGCAGTACCTCCCATGCCATAGTGCTGTGCAGCACAGCAGGTCTTGTCGTTGCCATTACAATTAATGACAGCTATAGAATGCTCTGTGGTTGGCCTCATAATATGTGGCTGATTAGTTTCACAGTAGCTTTGTGTGGTTTTATATGGTGTATTTACATCTTACTGAGGCTGACCAGGGATCACCTACACTCATGTGTGTTCACTCTTGCAACAGCTACTACCTTCTGTGGTACAGTTTAAAGCATGGTTCCACCAGTTTGCCTACTTGTATGTGTTGGGTTGAATTCTGGTTCTGTTTCAATGGCACAATCACTGCACATATGTGACTGCTTAAGGTTAATTTGTGTAGGATTCAGCATTTACACATGCTTTGTCCATCTGCATGGGTGCCATGGCACTCACCACTCTCCTCTTAGGAAACATAACATTGGCATTGGAGACTAACTATGTGTAGCATACTGTTAGCCCGGTTTGTGTGACTACTGTGATCCAGGTCAGTGGGGTCAATGGAATCCAACATGCATTCAGTGCAGGTGATGGTACATGAGGAGTCTTCCCAGTTCATACTGGAATAGTTGAGAGTAGCCATTATTATGGTTCTGTCTCAGATCTAATATTCTCCATTACAGCACAATATGACAGTTGGGAAGTCCGTGGCCTGGTGGGTGTTCTGTCTCAAGGTGCATTTTGAATTCCACTTTGGCACAAAGGTAGTTGCTCAGCATAATGCATCTGATGTTATGCAAGTGCAATTAGCGTGGGGGTGTACATATCCTTCAGGAACGTGGACACACCTGTGGCCCGTGTGTTCCAATAAAGGATAATGGGCAAAAGGTGAGGTATGTGTTATAACATGGTCATGCAGGTGTGCTCTCCAGAGCATTGAAACATGTCTCAGCCACTGCACAGACTACGAAAGAACAAAAATTCGAGGGAACAAGCTGCTAAGCATAAGGAAAACAGATAATAAAGTAAAATCCACAGTCCGGTAAAACTGTTCCAAAGAAGGCAACAAAAGTCCATGCGCTGTAATATTAGAGCTTTTATTAACCACAAGCACTTTCGGAGAGACTCCTATCTCTCCTTCCTCAGACAAAAATGAAACAACCAGTTGTAGTATCAAACTTTCTTTAAAAAGGGTGCTGTTAACTAATTAACCAATTAGAAAACAAATTGCCAATTACCAATTCAACAGCTTGTGAGTTTAAAATCATACCGAACCAGCAGCTAAAATATTAGAAACAAAACAAAACAAAACTTCACTTTAAAAATGCGAATAATTTCGCCATTTAAAACGCAAAACTTCCAGCCTTTTCTATCATAAAGGGATATAATGTCTATCAGTGCTCATATACGTAATATACACTGTTCTTGTGTTGTATAAAAAGTGTATACACAAATACGTAAATTATAAATTACGTAATAATTGCAACTACATCCAAAGGCTAAGCCTTAAACATTTAAATTTAAATTTAAATTTAGCTCATAATGCTAACATTTAAATGATTGTTAGCATGGAACTACAAAACTCTCATGAGTAGCTTTCCAAATATTAACACCTATAAGTTTAAAGTTTTGAAATTTAAAATTTTAAAACAAAAACTTCTATACATTTTCAAATGTCCTGTTGTTATAAATATGCTCTAAGAAGAACCAATTGTTAGTTTTAGTGTTTAATTTTTATAATTTTTATAATACCTGCAGCTTATAATTGAGCGAATATGTGTAAACCTAATGTGTTTCAATATTTATGACGACGCTAATAAGTTTTGTGGTTTGTTAAAATGGATACAAACCACTATGTCCATGTGTATGTTGTTCTCTTAAATGCAATACATGCGTTAAATAGTTAATCAATGTAAAATCCTATATAGGTCAACTCAACACTTCACTTCAGAAAGTCCCTATGCATTTGTATTAGACGCTAGATGCAGCGTCATTCAAAGTGGAACCAAATCAAAATATGACTTAGCTATGCATGGAGAGTTTCCAAAAGCTCCTGCTGAGTCAAAAGATGTTACCTTTACAAGCTAATAGTTTTAAAATACAAGTGAGCGATATTGCTTCATTTAAGCCAGGGTGTGTGTGTGCAGATGTCCTAAGCTGCCATAATAGCTCTTCCTTTTCTAACAACAATTGCCATGGACCTGAAAACATTTGTGTCCTAATTTGTTTCAGAACCATAAATCTGAAACTATGTTCTTTATTGTCCATAACATGGAAGGCCAGAGCGTTGTTAGTGTCGCTCTTAGAAATAGCATATAAATGCTCATACACTCTTTATGCAGTGCCCTCTCAGTCTTTCCTATATAGAAAGCAGGGCACTGCTTACAGCTTGCCACATACACCACTGCCTTAGATGAGCAGGTAAAGTTACCTGTTAATTTGTATTTCACATTGTTGATAACCACATAATTACCTTCCTGCATGAATTTACACTGGTTGCACAATCCACATTTAACCATACCCTTAACTTTATTAAATGAACTATTTTTGTTCATTTCTAGCAATGCCTTTAAGTTAAATCCTTTCCTAAAGGCTATACTGGGTGTTGTACCCAACAATTGCTGTAAGTTTGTATCTTCTTTTATGTTGGCCCAATTTTTCTGCAGGATTCCCTAATAAAATGGTGATCAATTGAGAACGTGCACAAGAATCTGACTTCTATATCAGCTTCTCCACCCTTTCTGTTCAGGCCCCCCACAGAATCTTGGTTAGTCATCAAGTTCGGCCCTGCTCTATTAAGGATGGGTCTAAAGTAGCCGGATTCCCTTTTGTGTTTCACTTCAGATACAATCTCCAAAATGAGAGAATTGGGATACCCCCTCTTAACAAACATAGCAGTTAAATTGGTACATTCATAATGGAAATCCTCATCTTTGGTTATCATCCGCCACCTAACCATCTGCCCTTTAACCACAGCTCTTTTTTGATGGATAGGGTGGCAACTACCAAAGTGCAGGAATCCATTAGAATACGTGGGCTTTCTATAGATGTTACTAGTAAACATAGCCAGTTTTCTATCTTTGGTCAGATTAATATCTAAAAAGCTAATTTCGCCTCGCTCACTTCAAATGTGAAATCCAAGAAGTGGGTCATGGTCTTAATGTCATCAATAAAAGGAGCCACCATATCCGAGGAACCCTTCCATAGCATAAACATGTCGTCCTGGTATCTTGTGTACCAGGCGACATGTTCTTTAAATAGTGGGTTATTAAACAATAATGTGTTTTCCCATTGTGCCATTACACAGTTGGCAAAAGACCCCCAGATGGTGAGCCCATTGCTACACCAGAAACTTGCCTATATATAATGTTGTCAAAACTAAAAAAGTTGTATTTTAACACCATTTCTAGCAACGTTTCAACTGTGTAGACAATGTTTTGTTCCACATTCCTTGTCTCTAAGAAGTCCCTTACCCACTCCAATCCCAACTGTTGTGGAATGACCGTGTAAAGTTCCTTCACATCTACAGTTAGGAAGCTTAAGTCAGGGTCAAAGGGTATTTTGTTTATGTTCTCTAGAAAGCTCCACGAATCCTTACAGATCTGATTTTCTTTTTCTAAGTATGGTTTTAAGACAACATCCACATATTTGGCACAAGACACCAACATAGACCCTCCGTCTACTATAGGTCTGAAAGGGGTTCACAGATAGATTTATGAATTTTGGCGTTCCAAAAAGGAAGGCATTCTAGGTGCTGTGATGTTAAGAAAGAGTGGATGTGAATGTCTATAAAATCTTCCAAGAATAAATCTTCAAGCGTAGCCTTCACCCTATTAAATGCTGTAATAACCTCATTAGTGCTAGTTTTTTTCATATGGGCCATCATTTAAGTGGGAACTTAACTTGTTAATATAATCCACTTGATTCATAAAGATGAGCCCATTACCCTTGTCGGGTTTCATAACCAATTCTACAATCCTGTAGTAATTTGATAAAATCACGCTCCTCACGTGTTATGTTTAACCTATGTTTATATTTGTTGTTAAATGAGCTTTCAGCCAAAACCTTAAATCTAGTTCACAGGATTTTTCAAAAGTTTTAAATTTCCTATCAAGGGTGGGTTAAATAAACTAGCAATTCTAAAAGGTCTAATGAGGGAAGAGCTTTTGCCTAAGACAGCCAAAGGTTCAATTTATGGACATAAAGTTTAAGGTCCACAAGAGTTTTAGATAAGTCCATACGGGTATCAGGGACAAAGGACAGTCCTTTTGAAAAAGTCAGCCATAGCAGGAGAGATGTTTAATGTAGTATAATTAAAGATCTTAAAATCTCCTTCGTTACTGCAAACAATAACAGGCTGACTAGGCTCCTTTATCATCTGTTGTTCTGGTTCTGTTTGCTCCTCAGGGCCATCCTGTTGGTGTTCGACCTCAAGTTCCTCCGTGGGTTCTGGGCCTGGCCAAAACCCTGTTGATGTTCTCCCCGTGCCTGAACTGCCCTAGTGCTCTGCTTTCTTCCACTCCTTTTATTGTTGACCACAGGTACGAAGACCTGCTGTTGTTCATCATCCAATTCGACATCCTCTTCTTCATCAATAAGGGGATTATTACTGTTATGTCCATCCTCTAAAAAATCATCCAACTCATACATATTGTGAGCTCTAGTACCCAAATTTTTCTTATTGGCGTTAGACGATGCCCCTCTAACTTTATTACTGGTTGAGTTGATCTGTGGGGTTTAGGGTAGGCTTTATTGTCAGCATATTGCCTCATGTCTCTAGTGATTTTCTTTTTCTTATTGTCACAGAGCTTATTAATAGAGGCATCAATGCTGGAAAACACTCGTGAATAATCATATTTGTAGCGCAAGAAATCATAGTTATTTTTGATTTCTTGTTCTAGACTAGCCAAGTCGTTCCTGTAAATCTCCACTTGTGCTGTGTAATAATCTATCAGCATCGCCATGTATTCAAAACAGTGTTTATCAAATAAGGCCAGAAGTTGTCCATGAAATTCAGAGCCTTCCTCTAAGCCTACTGGGAACCTCCATTGCCTAAGCCCTTTAGGGACTATCTTCCTGTCCAGGCATTCGGTTAAATAAGAGATTTCGAGCTGCAGTTTTTTACACCTGAACAGCTTATGATCGAAATCCCAATAAGTTCTGCAATGTTATTGATGTTAGCCTCATCAGTAGTCTCTGTATTAACTACCCCTGTCGTTGTTTTGTCAGTGGTCATAAAAAAGTTCTTTCTGTTTAAATACAGTGATACTGTTGGAAGAGAATCATTAACAGAACTAATAGTACCTTGTGTTCCTCGCTGCCGAAACTATGTTGTGTCCTTGCCCAGCAGGAATGTCACTAACATCCAATGATGCCCCGCTAGTTGGTTGCTGATTTCTAGTAGCCAAACCGGTAAGCGGTACAAGGTCATGAGTTCCAGAGTTCACATCAACTCTTTGCGTTACTAGCTGCGGTTGGTTCTTGTGTTAAACGCGTTGTCCAACAAGTCCATTCTCTGACTGAAACTGTCCATTCTTCCCATAAGTAAATGAATGAGAGTGGTTAAATCTCCATCGGCTTTGCCACAATCTTTCACCTTAGTTCCCGAACTGTTGCCAGCAACACCCCCATCTTGGGAGAACAATGAGCCCTGAAACAGCGTTTCCCTCGTTGGACATGACCAACTACGATTCCAAAACCAAACAGACTACGAAAGAACAAAAATTGAGGGAACAAGCTGCTAAGCGTAAGGAAAACAGATAATAAAGTAAAATCCACAGTCCGGTAAAACTGTTCCAAAGAAGGCAACAAAAATCCATGCTGTAATATTAGAGCTTTTATTAACCACAAGCACTTTCGAGAGACTCCTATCTCTCCTTCCTCAGACAAAATGAAACAACCAGTTGTAGTATCAAACTTTCTTTAAAAGGGTGCTGTTAACTAATTAACCAATTAGAAAACAAATTGCCAATTACCAATTCAACAGCTTGTGAGTTTAAAATCATACCGAACCAGCAGCTAAAATATTAGAAACAAAACAAAACAAAACTTCACTTTAAAAATGCGAATTATTTCGCCATTTAAAACGCAAAACTTCCAGCCTTTTCTATCATAAAGGGATATAATGTCTATCAGTGCTCATATACGTAATATACACTGTTCTTGGTTTTTGGAATCGTAGTCAGCCACTGCACAGATATGTTCTCCATATTAGGGATTGACATATGTGTGTCCATATAGTGTTTCTGACATGTATCATTGTGTAGCGAGACCCGCAGTTTATTTCTTGGCTGTCCCTGTAACAGCAGTGGACCCTCACTTGAACCGTGCATGATGAAGGCACTATAGGGGAAGCATGAGCCCTGGGCAGTATCCAGATTCCCAGGGGTGACAGGTGCAGGCCCTGTCTGGCAAAGCATTATGGACTGTCAACCATGTTATCCCAGGACGACAGATACTGGA
This sequence comes from Protopterus annectens, assembly GCF_019279795.1. NCBI lineage: Eukaryota > Metazoa > Chordata > Ceratodontiformes > Protopteridae > Protopterus > Protopterus annectens. The sequence continues at coordinate 1,244,055,714 of NC_056747.1, read as the reverse complement.
TACCCTGTGACATGCACCACTACACTAAACAATTGTGGAATACAATCATTTTGTCGCTGTACTGCAGTATCATTCTGGCCAATGGCAGAATGCTACCCACGTCTTGGGACATACCTGCATGGGCTACAAGACCTATCAGTTCCTACATGTGTTTCCATGCAGTCCAGGCTACTGCATCACAGGTCCTGCACAACAACATGGAATATGCCAGAGCCATGTGTATAGTTCAAAAGATGGTCTGAGTGTGTGAGTATGTGGCTAATCATGGCAGACAGGCAGCTGACAGTATGTATGCCCTCGTATAGGTTGGTGTGTACCATAGTGCTAGAGTCTGCATTCACAAATGAGTACTGTTGGGCATGTTTCCAGTCATGTGTTCAGAGGTGTGGCACAATTATGCAAACTATGTCATACAGTTTGTGTATTTCGGTGTCTGTCTCTTCCTGCTTGGGGGGTTACTTGTTTGGCCAAATACTTAGATGCATCTGTGAATGTGTGTGATTTCCGGTAGTGTGTGTGGGTGTCCTTACTGTATTCTGGTAAGGGTATGTGTTGGTTTTGTTGATGAGCTGCATGTGTTAACCTACACCTCATGACTGTCCAGTGCAGTCACGGCTGTAGACTGGGCTGCCTTCCAGCTTATCCCTGTAGCTGCATCCCAAACAATGCGTAGGGCATGGTGTTAAGTGGGTCTGGCAGTGTACATGGCATAGAGATTACACTCCCCCAGGATGGCCACATACACAAAGCTGACATTAGGAAACACCAGTAGCTGACTAGTGGACATGCCTGTATGTGCATTCAGTACTACAAGTACCAAGTACTGTATTTAGTTTACGTATTGCCTATGAAGATGTTTCAGACAGTGATGCTCACATGTAAATATCTGTGTTATGGACGTGACAACACTGGCTATTATGAAAACATTGTAGTTACCTTTAGCAGCAATCCTCCTCTGAGGAGCACATCACATCCTGTTAGTTGATTACAGATGATGCAAGTGTCTACAGGTCTGTTTCCTTCTCTGGGTATATACTCACATATCCACCAGGGCCATGAGCTCTGATGGGCACAGACACCCACTCTCCAAACAGAGTCATGTATCAATAGGCTCTGATGCCACTATCAACATGATCAGGATATAATCAGATAATGTGAGCCATCACCTATGATGCGGCTATTACACATGGACAGCTGTCTCCTACATCTTACACTCCTACTGCAGATGTTACACTGGAGTTAAAGATGATGTGCAACCTGTTTCATTACCAGTGCTGTGCACTACCTTACATACAGTATGTGCAGGCGGCTGTTAGGTTGGCAATGAGAGGTTGGGCTACACAAACCTGGTAGTTCAACCAGTGTGTCTGTACTCTCAATATCCACTCTATGTAGGTGTGCACATAGCCATTTGGCCCAGCCCTGTAACATGTACACATGTACAGCTGTCATTGCTTTCAAACGATACTAGAGAGGACCAGCCCTGTAACAAGGGTCACTACACATTTGCATAACATATACATGCATAGCTGTTATTGCTTGCAAACAATAGTAAAGAGGTGGATATTACATGCGTTATGTGCATGGATAGTTATTTGGCTCCTCCAATTATCTTTGCGATCATGCTGCTAACCTGTCAGATGAATACTAATGCTATGTATCCTGTCATTGAGTATTGTAATTGCCAATAGACATAACTACTGTTTGCATAACATAACAGAACTGCTATGTAGAATAGAATACAGATCTGCCTAGAATACTGTACATTACACAGTTATTGGCACATTATCTGACAATGCACACCATATTTGCACAGTAAGCCCACCTTTAACATGTTCATCTTACTTATACACCCATATATATGTTGACTGTTACAATATATCGATATATACTATCCCCTGTTATAGCACATACTTGTTGGACCAATCCTGACACTGACAGTGGCTGGGAGCAAATTGGTGGGTTCCAAGCCCATATAATCCCTTGTGGTGTATGTGGAGTGTGCCGTGTGACCTACAGCAGTACACACATAGAATACTACAAGCATTACTACTGCTCAACAATACATCGCTACAAGATAGCTATTTCCACTATATGCATTGATTACACTGTAATTCTTACAGTACAGATACTACATACACAGACATACTATACTTGTGTTTTTACCTACTTCTTTTTACTTTTGCATCATCTTAAAATACTCAATTGTATTTATTACTGCTTGGTGTAACTCATTCTAAGCCTTTTGGTTTAAACACTTGGGCTTCGGACCAGTTAGTTGTTTTGCACTGAGAGGGTTTGTGGTCTGCACTGTTGTGGCAGAACAGGTAGCTTACATCCTTCTAGGTTGAGAACTGCTGATTTGAGGGCTCAGTGTCTGTTATTCTAAAAGTGTATTAATTCTGGTTTAAGCACTTGGGCTTTCAAGCCAGTTATTTTACATTAAGAGGGTTCGTGGTCTGCACTCTTGTGGGAGGAGAGGCTGGACTCTGCCCTTCTGAGCTGGGAATTTCTGGTTAAAGGCTTATAGTGCATGCATATCTGAACTGTTCCTTACTGAAGTTGGTGCGCCTTGTTTGCTGTGGCATAGACTGGATTCGGGCCTGCTGGATCTAGCTTTGTTTGTGTAACTTGAGCACTAATCCAGACATTCTCTAAAGTATTCAATGGTATTTATTACTGCTTGGTTGTAACTTGATTAAAGTGTAGCTATCATTCAAGTCTTTTGGATTAAGCACTTGGGCTTCAGAACAGTTGTTTTACATTAGGAAGGTTTGTGGCAAGCACTGTGGTGGCAGGACAGGTAGCTTTCATCCTTCTAAGTTGGGAACTGCTGATTGAGAGCCCAGTGTCCAAGTGTATTAGTTCTGGTTTAGGCACTTGGGCTTCAGGCCAGTTATTTTACATTAAGAAGGTTCGTGGTCTGCACTCTTGTGGGAGAAGAGGCTGGACTCTGCCCTTCTGAGCTGGGAATTTTCTGGTTAAAGGTTTATAGTGCCTGAATATTTGAACTGTATCTTACTGAAATTGGTTCACCTTGTTTGCTCTAGCATAGACTAGATCCAGGCCTACTGAATCTAGCTTTGTTTATATGCTTGTTGTTTGTTTGCTTGTTATTTCCTGGAAGCTAATTCCACCTAATACGCAACTTCTCAGCTTCTGTGGATCACTAGTGATATCTGCATTGCTTACTGTACTTATTTCCTTGTTTCACTTGAAAGAAAGTTACTGTTTGTCGTTTTTGCATTTAGTTACTTGTAACACATTGCACTCAAGTTACCTGGCACTTGCTCACTAAAGCAATTATATAAGTCAGCACTAAAATTAAAAGCACTACACCCTCACTCCCCACTGGCCCTTGTTTTCAATTAAGGATTTCCCAATATTATTCTAGCATGTCCAAAGGTCAGTTGTCAATCTCCTCTCCGGTCCAGCTGGTGAATCTGGGAATCTTGAGGCAATGTTATAACTGCCTCATGTACACAGACAACCCTCTCCTCCTCCCACATAACACAAATACTTGAGAGATGCAGCTATTTAGCCAAACTGGAGGCTGAGCTCTCTCAACTCAGGAGTGGCAAGACCAGACAGGAGGAGAAGGCAACTACACACACCACAAAACCAGCCTCACATAATGCTACCACTCCACTGAATCAAACACATAAACACACAAAGACATACTGAGGCTCTGGGTAAAAATTTACCTAAACAGCAGAGGCCTCCAAAACAGACACCCAAACAACTGCTACCTCAAGACACCCCACAAGCAACACATAAACCACAAAAGCAGTGTGCAAAGCAGTCACAGCCCTTAAGGCCAAATACAACACCAAACATACTTGTCATAGGTGACTCCATAGTCAGACACACTGACGCCCCACTCACCAGGCTGAACAAGGAGAGGGTCACAGTAAGCTGCCTACCGGGAGCTAGAATCCGCCACATAACACAAGCACTGGTCACTCCATGGCAAGTACAAATATGACACAGTCATTGTCCATGCTGGTGTGAACGACCTGAGACGCACCTCCCTGGACTACATGAAAAGAGACATAGAGGAGCTCTCTGATTATGTAGCCCAGGCAGGTATGACCCTAACCCTGAGCAGTATCCTTCCTTCACCAAGAATGATGCCACAATATAGAGACAAGATGATCAGCTTTAACAATTGGCTTAATGTCTGGTGTCATTCAAAGGGGATCCAGTGTCTGTCTGCCTGGGATGACATGCTTGACAAGCCACGCTGCTTCGCAAGGGACGGCTTGCACCTGTCACCCCTGGGATTCGGATATTGGCTAAGGCTCTTGCCACCCCATAGTGCCTTTTTAGGCAAGGCTCAAATTCTAAACCTACCACCCTAGAAAACAAAAATGGGAAGAAACTGAGGGTAATGCTGCTCAATGCCAGAAGTCTAAATCTCAAAATGCACGCACTCGAGGCCCTTCTCAGTATGGAGAACATCGATGTCTGTGCTGTAACTGAAACCTGGTTCAAGGCTCCTGAGAGCACCCCGGCACTATTAGGTTTTACCTCATATCATGCTCCGCCCCAAAACCCGGACCACACCACAAAAGGAGGGGTGTATCCATATTCATAAAGGATACTCACACCCCCAGGTTGGTGGCAACGCACAAAGCAGCAGAAACCATCCAGGTGCAACTAACCATAGGCAAAACTGCTCTACAAATTGTAGCATGCTACAGGCCACCCTCTCAAACTCAGGAACCCCACACAGCCTTCCTGAAGACACTGGAGGGTATAAATGTATCTCCAAATACCATCATATTGGGTGACTTCAACTACCCGAATATAGACTGGGAACATTACTCAAGCCCTAACTTTCTAGCCCAACGGTTCCTGGAGTTCATAAATTCAAATGCCATGGAACAGCTAGTCACTGTTCCCACGAGAGGAGAAAATATACTAGATCTCATTGTCACAAACATGGGGACAAAATGCTCCACACCGAAGTATATCCCTCATTGGTGAGATCTGATCATAAACTAATCTCACTGGAAATCCACATCCCGCCCCACCCCAAGCAAAAAGACCATAGTGAAGAACTTCTCTAAAGCAAACTTCACACTACTCAAGACTGGTGTGGTATCCTTCAAGGCCCCTGAGCCAGAGGAAACCACAACCTGCTGCGGAAGCCCTTACAAATGCCTTCTATGAACACCTCCAGGACTGCATGGATCAGGCAATCCCAAATAAAACCAAGACTCTTTCCACAAAGGGCAAACGTCCAGTCTGGTGGACCCCAGCCATTAACAAACTTTACAATAAGAGGAGAAAGCTATTACATGATAGAACAAAATCCATAAAAGGGAAGTCACCCCTGATCATTATTAGTAAATAATACGAGCACTCATAAAATCAACTAAGGCTAATTTTGAGAGAAAAATTGCCATGGATTCAAAGGACAATCATAAGGCCTTTTTCAGCTATGTTAGGAACCTGGGTGGAAACTCCCAGATATGCTCAGAATTAGTCCAAAATGATACAAAAATCACTGAACCCACAGACATTGCCAACATACTGGCAGACAGGTTCAGTGCAAACTTCACCCCTCTCCCCTAAAGGAGAGATAACTATCCCAGCCGAGTGTAGCCTCCCGGACATCTCAAATGCGCAGGTGAAAGCTGCTCTCTCTAAAGCTAAAAACACAGCATCAATGGGACCGGATGGTGTCCCCGGCTGTGTGCTACACGAGCTAAATGAGGAATTAAACCCGCACATAAGGCAGCTGTTTAAGCTTAGCCTTACCACAGGATACGTGCCCAAGGAGTGGCGTACGGCAACTGTGGTCCCACTCCACAAAGGCGGTGCCTCTACGGACCCTGGTAATTACCGCCCCATAAGCTTAACAAGTCTAGTCTGCAAAGCTATGGAGAGGATCATAATGGAGCTCATAAACAAAGATATAGGGGACTTGCAGACATTGGACCCGACCCAGTTTGGCTTTGTCAAGGGAAGATCATGCCTTTTGAACTTGGTTGACTTCTTGAAACAGTCACCAAGGCCATTGATGAGGAAAGGCAGTCCATACAGCCTACCTTGACCTTGCAAAGGCTTTCGACACAATATCCCACTCGGGTATTGTAGAAAAACTTACCAGCTTAAATGTAAACCCATATGTCACAAGATGGGTTGCAAACTGGCTTAAGGACAGAACCCACAGGGTTAGAGTTGCTGGCGCTGTGTCAGACTCCAAGCCGGTCACAAGTGGTGTCCCACAGGGCTCGGTCCTTGGCCCCTATTGTTTGGCATCTACTTCTCAGAAGTACAGGCCAACATGGGAGGACTTTGGCTGACAAAGTTTGCAGACGACTGCAAACTGGGCCATAGTGGAAAGTGCATCGGACACGGATATCCTTCAGAAGGGACTCACGGAAACAGATAGCTGGTGCCAGAGCCATGGCCTGAAGTTAAACGCCAAAAATGTATAGTCATACCCTTCGGGAAAAACAAGGTAACCCCAAGCTACCATATAGGTGGCAATCCACTAAGCACAGAAGAGGTTATCAGGGACCTGGGGACCCAGGTTGACAGTGGCCTTTCTTTTGACACTCACATTGCTAAAGTGGTTAGAAAGACCTTCTACATTGCCCACCTGATCATGAAGGGATTCACATCCAGATCTAGTGAGGTCATTGTTCCCCTGTACTCTTCACTTATCAGACCAATGATCGAGTACAATGCCCCATTCGGGATGTATCTCACCCGACATCTGCAGCAATTGGAGAGACCCCAAAAGTTCCTCACCAAAAGGATAAAGGGACTCCAAAATCTGTCATATGCTGCCAGATTGAAGAAACTCCAGCTCTATTCAGTCACATACCGTCTGCTCAGAGGTGACATGTGCCTGACATACAAGGCCATGTCCAACCCGGAATTAATGGACATGCTCCACCTCAAAAATCCAAATCCACCAAAACCACTAGAGCAAGCGACTTAAACCTTAGCACGGATATAAATAGGACGTGCTGGAGGGATAGATTTATCACTCAGAGACTCCCTATGCTGTGGAATAAAATCCCGGTCCATGTGAGGCAGAGCACCTCGCTGACTCTGTTCAAGAGAAATCTAGACCTGTGGATGGGAGATCGTAGGTTTACCCCAGGAATCATCTCTGTGTCACTGCTGGACAGAGGCACAACAAACTAATGGGCACAGTATTTTTTCATATAAGGGGTGGCGTAAGCCACAATAATTTGGGCTAGGCTTATAAATGCCTTAGGGCAGATAGCCTAGTATAAACCTATGAACCTATGAACCTATGAACCTATGAACATGTTATACATACCGTCTTAGTAATCAGAGGTGTTATTATCTGGTGTAATACTCATTTTCGGTTCGTCTTTCAGTGTTTTGTACTGTCCTACAGATAGATACAGATGGTCTGAATGTGTGACAAGGCAACCTTTTATAGTTACAGATCAGTAACATGTGCTATCCCGAGGACCAATTGGTGTTCCTAAGTAGCTAATTACATGCACATTAGCTGCGGTGCTACTGCCTTAGCCATTAGGTTCATCGGTTCATAGGTTCATACTAAGGCTATCTGCCCTAGGGCATTTATAAGCCTAGCCAGAGTGTGTATGGCTTTCGCCACCCATTTTAAATTAATTTTGCTATGCCCTTTTTGAAAGTTAGTATACTGTGCCTCTGTCTAACAGTGACACAGAAGTGATACCCGGGGTAAACCTACGATCTCCCATCCACTCATCAAGATTCCTCTTGAAGAGAGTCAATGAGGGACTCTGCCTAACCTGGACTGGGATTTTATTCCAGAGTGAAGGGAGCCTCTGGGTTATGAATCTGTCCCTCCAGCATGTCCTATTTATTTCAGTGCTGAGGTTCAAGTCCCTCGAGCGCGTAGCTCGATGGGATTTGGATTTTCTGAGGTGCAGCATGTCCATTAATTCCGGTTGGACATGGCTTTATACGTCAGGCACAGATCGCCTCTGAGCAGGCGGTATGCCACTGAGTAGAGCTGGAGTTTCTTTAACCGGCAGCATACAGCATCTGTTTGAGCCCCTTGATCCTCTTGGTGAGGTACTTTTGGGGTCTTCCAGTTGCTGCAGGTGTCTGGTAAGGTACATCCCAAAAGGGCATTGTACTCAATTATGGGCCTGATGAGGGATGAGTAAAGAGGCACGATGACGTCCCCTGATCTAGATGTGAATCCCTTCATGATTAGGTGGGCTATATAAAATGTTTTTCTAACCACTTTGGCCACGTGGTTGTCAAA